>NW_024429188.1:52677760-53167760 GCF_017639785.1 Mesocricetus auratus | reverse complement strand
CATAAGCGTGTACTCCCATCACCAGTGCAATAGTGGAACGAACCTTATGGGATTCTGAGAAATCACCACACTGATTTTCACAGTAGTTGCTTGCATAAGTGTGCACTCCCACCAGTGCAATAGTGGTATGAACTATGGGGTTCTGAAGAATAACTGCACCGATTTTCATAGCATTTGCATGAGTATGTACTTCCACCACCAAGGTATGAGGGTTTTGAATCTCCCACATCCTCCCTCACAAATGCTGCCATCCGTGTTCTTGATCTTAGCCAATTTAACTGGAGTAAGATGAAATCTCAAAGTATATCTCTAATGGTTAAGAGAGTGAACACTTTTTATAATTTTTAAGATTTCTTAAATTAAAATTGACTTTTATGCTAATTTTAATTTTAAAATATAGGATATAATCAGCTATACTTTGAAGAAGGCTTTTGTCTTAGTAACTGCTTTATTGGCATGAGAGAAACCATGACCAAGGCAACTTATATAAAAAGCATTTAATTGGGGCTTGCTTACAATTTCATTGAATAAGTCCATGATCGTCACGGCAGGAACCATTGTAGCAGGCAGGCAGACATGGAGCTGAACAGTTAGCTCGCAGCTTACATCTTATTGGCAAGATAGAAGCAGAGAAAGAGTAAAATTGGGCCTGCCCCAAACTCCTCATCTTATACACTGCCCCTACTACAAGCCTAACAATCTTTTAGAGGGTCTGGTAAACTGGTCAAAACGCAGAAAACAGCTGACTGTGTGGTACCCACCCCCAATTAACACATCTACAACACAACTTCTACATCTAAAGATTAGGAGTACTGTGGAGAACCGGGACAGAAGAGTCAATGACCAGGACATCTGCTGCGAGATAGTTTCTTCTATTCTTTATATACATGAAGCCTCAACAATATGGTCCCTAAAAAAAACCTACATAATGACAGCAATAGCTGACATGACAATATGGTTGGGGGAAATCTTACAAGGCTCCACCCTTAAATGAAGGGTTACAGGCAATCAATGGCTGCTAAGAGCAAGATAATCCATCTTCTCCAGGCACAAGTCTCCTGATAGATTTATCTAATCCCAAGTGGTCATGTCTAAATACACATACCATACATGAGAGCCATACTAAATGGACTCATCAGCAGTCTGTGTGTGGTGTGTGTTAGTGAATGTGCATACCCACATACCCATGTTACACAATAATCTATACATATAGCATAAATGTGTAACAATAATTAAAAAGGTGGTCGTGAATTTGAGAATAGGCGATACAAAGGAGGAGTTGGAGGGGAGAGAAGTAGAAATTATACAGTAGTCATGTATGAAATTCTCAAAAATAAAAACAAATTTAAGGTAAAATAATGAAGGGCCTGATATGGACTTTTGAAAGCTCAAAGCCCACCTCCAAAGTAACACACCTCCTCCAGCAAGGCCATACCTCTTAATCTTTAATAAACCATCGGTCAGCTGGAAATCAAACATTCAAGTAAATGAGCTTATGGGGACCATTCTTAATCAAACTACCACATCTGGGATATATGAGGAGCTCAAAAAGTTTAACATGAAAAATCTAAACTGTTGTTCAGTATATTGGTCAATGAAATACATAAATGGTCAGTTAGTACTTTTGCTTGAAGCATCATTTACAGGACCTACACTTGTCTGCACCAGGGCTTCTGTGTATACATTATAGTGTGCAGTTTAAAATTTTTGGTTGAACTCCTGAATTTGTGAATGAGTGGGTCTCTGATTTTTGTGCCTTCTCTTGGAGAACTTTGCATTATTGTATTATATTTTATTTTGTAATATTTTAAAAAGTAAATAGAAGCAGATATCCCCCTGCTCTCTCTACAAGAGGCCATGCAGGCACCCACAACCCTAGGTAAGACCCCACACTCAGACTTCTAACACTTCCCCAGAGCATGTTTATGTTTCCCCAACAGCCCCTTCCCCTAGTCACCCACAACTGGCCCACCACTCCCTCAGTGGCCTGCTGCTATACCAGAGGTCACACAAGCACCCAAAATCCCAAGTAAAACTCCATCCTCAGACCAACAACACTTCCTCAGAGCCCAACCAGCTTCCCCCCAACAGTCCTCCCTCCCCCGCACACTAGTCACCTTATCCTGACAGAACAACTCTGGCAGAAGCCCCCTGGACACACCAGTTCCCAGAACTCCGGAACCCCAGAGGCAATCATCAAGCAAGTTGTCAAAACCCTAGATGAGGCACCCTACTGGGGCAGAGGACTCACTGATCACCAGAACCTCATTCCACTCAAGCCAGAAGACCAGAAAGGAACGATAAACCAAAGGAAAAAACACTCATACAGCAAAGACAAACTCTGAAATCAGCATGTAACTCTATAATGACCACAAACCAAATGCATAGAGGGAGCATAAGAACACAATCAATACTCTCAAGTGTTAGCAGCAAGAGGAAGGAGTAATGAAGGGGTGTGGCTAGTACTCATGATGAATAACTGACCATTCTTTAGTACCAGAAGAGACAAAGTACCAATGCTTCCACATTATATTTTGGTGCCACAGAGCAACTTTGCATTGTGAAGAATAAACAGTCTGTGTACACCTGAGTTTTATTAAACTTCATGTCTCTTTGAAAACAGTTTTTCAAAACCTCTCTCACTTAGGTACAAGGTTGTACTAACTGATATTTAATTCAACAAACACTTGTGAAAACACAAAAAAAGAACACAATCAACAACGTCCACAGCAGTGTCCCCACAAGAGCCAGCTATCATACTATAGCAAACCTTGAATATTCCAACACAGCTGAATCACAAGAAAATGTACTTAAAACCAACTTTATGATGATGAAAGAGGTTCTTAAAGAGGAAATTTTAAAAATCACTTAAAGAAATTCAGGAAAACACAAACAATTGGGTGAAATTAATAAATCCCTTAAAGAAAGCCAAGAAAAAACAAACAGTTAAAGGAAATGAATAAAACTGTTCAAGACCTGAAAATGGAAATAGAAGCAGTGAAAAAAACATAAACTGAGGGAATCCTGGAGATGGAAAATCTAGGTAAGTGAAAAGGAACTACAGATACAAGCATTACCAACAGAACACAAGCGATGGAAGAAAGAGTCTCGGGTGTAGAAGATACTATAGAAGAAATTTATATATTGATCAAAGAAAATGTTAAATCTAACAAGTTCCTGACACAGAACATCCAGGAAATCTGTGTCACATAATAGAATAAAAGTTTCTTTACTATAATAGATTAAATATAATTGCCTCCATAGGCTCATTGGAAGGGGCTCTATTAGTAGGTGTAACTTTGTTGGAGTAGGTATAGTATGGATGGAGGAAGTGTATCACTGCAGAGGCCGCTTTTGAGGTAGGTCTCATATATACTAAAGCCATACTCAGTGTCTCAGACTACTTTCTGTTGCCTGGAGGTCAACTTTCAGCTCCTTCTCCAGAACCATGTCTGCCTGCATACCACCATGTCACACCATGAAGATAATGAACTAAACCTCTGAAAATGTAAGCCACCCAATTAAATGCTTCCTTTATAAGAGTTGTCATGGTCATGGTGTCTCTTCACAGCAATAAAAACCCTAAGACCCTAACCTTAAAAAGGACATGCCTATAAAGGCACAAGAAGTTTACAGAACACCAAATAGATTGCACCAGAAAAGAAAGTCCCCTCTCCACATAATGACATAACACTGAACAAAGAAAGAATATTAAAAGGCAGACCTATTAGAATTACACCTGACTTCTCAATGGAGACTCTAAAAGCCAGAAATGATTGGACAGATGCCTTGCAGACTCTAAGAGACGACAGACGCCAACCCAGAGTACTATATTCAGCAAAACTTTCAATCACCACAGATGAAGAAAACACAATATTCAATGGCAAATCTAAACAATGTCTATCTACAAATCTATCCCTGGAAAAGGTCCAAGAAGGAAAACTCAAACCCAAGGAGGCTAACTATGCCCATGAAAACAGAGGAAACAAATAATCTCACACCAACAAAACAAAAAGAATAGAAACACACTGCTACTACTGCAACTTCTACTAGTACTACCAATAACAACAACAATAAAATACATATCTTTCAATATCAATAGACTCAATTCCACAATAAAAAGATACAGACTAACTGAATGGATGCAAAGCCATGATCCATCCTTCTACTGCATATGAGAAACATACCTCAGCATAAAAGACAGACATTACCTCAGAGTAAAGAGTTGGAAAAAGATTTTCCAAGAAAATACACCCAAGAAGCAAGCTAATATCTAATAAAATAGACTTAAAATAAAAATTAATCAAAAGAGATATGGAGGGACATTTTCATACTCACCAAAGGAAAAATTCACCAAGTATCCTCTCAATAATAAACATCTATGCCCCAAATTAAAGGGCAGCCACATTTGTAAAAGAAACATTACTAAAGCTTAAGTCACATATTGAATCTCTTACATCAATTGTGGGAGACTTCAATAACCCATTCTCATCAATGAACAAACAAAAACTAAACAGAAAAATAATGGAGTTAACAGATGTTATGAAACAAATGAACCTAACAGATCTTTAGAGAACATTTTACCCCAAAACAAAAGAAAATAAAATCTAAAAGAAATTGACAATTTTCTTGATAGGTAAAATATACCAAAATTAAATCAAGATCAGATAATTTAAATAGACCTATAACTATTAAAGAAATAGAAGCAGTCATTAAAAGGCTCGCAAACCCCCAAAACCCAGGAACAGATGACTTTAGTGCAGAATTCTACCAGACTTTCAGAAAAGAGTTAATAACAATACTCCTCAAATTATTTCACAAAATAAATACCAAAGGTACATTACACAATTCATTTTATGAGGCTCTAGCCATGGTGATACCCAGACCACACAAATAGTCAGCAAAGAAAGAGAACTACAAACAAATTTCCCTCATGAATATTAATGCAAAAACACTCAATAACATACTTACAAACCAAATCCAAGAAGACATCAAAGAGATCATCCACCATGATCAAGTAGACCTCATCCTAGAGATGCTGAAATGGTTCAATATATGAAACTCTGCCAATGTAATGTATTATATAAACAAACTAAAAGACAAAAGTCACATGATGATCTCATTAGATGGTGAGAAAAGACTTTGAATACAAATCCAATACCACTTCATGATAAAAGTGTTGGAGAAATCAGAGATACAAGGAACATATTTAAACATAATAAAGGCAATTTATGGCCGGCTTGCCCCTCTACCCTCTGGTAGAGAGGTGAGTTCCAGGGCCTCTTCTAGACCACCTCCCCCCTTCGAGTCCCCTGACCTGCAGCTGCCAGATGTTTACTGCCACTGAACCCTGCAGAGGAACCTGGAGGGAGAACAAAGCAGGCAGTCTCATAGGCCACCATTCTGGGCTTGCCTCTCCAGCCTCAGAGAGAGAGAGAGAGGGGGGGGGAGACTTGAACCCACACCCACCAGGAGAGGGAAAGATTCCACCTATTCCCACTGGAAGAAATCAACAAATCTCTTAAAGAAAGCAAGGAAAGCCCAAGAAAAAGCAATCAAACAGATGAAAGAAACAATTCAAACCGTTCAAGACCTGAAAACTGAAATAGAGACAATAAAGAAAACACAAACTGAGAGAATGCTGGAAATAGAAAAGCTGAGTAAATGATTAGGATCTACAGACACATTCAAGCATAACTAACAGAATACAAGAGATGGAATACAGAATCTCAGACGCTGAAGATAAACTGAAGAAAATAGATTCATCAACCAAAGAAAATCTTAAATCCAACAATCCTTAACACAAAATATCCAGGAAATTTGGGACACCATGAAATGACCAAACCTAAGAATAACAGGTATATCTTGAATCCCAGACTGATGGCTGGGAATCCAGCATGGGACTGATCAAGACATCCTGAATGTGGGTGTCAGTGAGGAGGCCTAGACAATCTATTGGGGCTTGGGTAGTAGATCAGTATTTATCCCTGGCATACAAATGGACTTTGGGTGCCCATCCAACAATGAGAGATGCACTCTCAGCCTGGACTCTTGGGGGGGGGGAAGGGTCTAGGCCCTGCCCTGGATGAAAGACAGACTATGGACACCCCCATGTAGGGCCTCACCCTCCCTGGGGAAATGAGGGGGGCATTGGGGGGGTTGGTGGGAGGGCATGGGAGGAGGGGAGGAAAAGGGAGAAAGACCTGGGATTGACATGTGAAGAAAGCTTGTTTCTAATTTAAATTTAAATTTAAAAATAAAAATTAAAAAAGAATAATAGGTATAGAAGATGGCCAAGAAGCCCAGCTCAAAGGTCCAGAAAACATACTCAACAAAATCATAGAAGAAAAGTTTCCCAACCTGAAGAAGGAGATGCCTATGAAAGTACAAGAAACTTTCTGAACACCAAATAGACTGGACCAAAAAAAAAAAGTCCCCTTGCCACATAATAATCAAAACATGAAACATAAAGACAATTTATGGCAAACCAATACCCAAGATCAAATTAAATGGACAGAAACTCAAAGCAATTGTACTAAAATCAGGAACAGGGCATTGTTGTCCACTCTCTCTATTTCTATTCAATATGGTACTTGAAGTTTTAGCAATAAGACGACTAAAAGAGATGAAGGAGAAACAAATGGGAAGAAGTAAAAGTATCAGTATTCACAGATGACATGATAGTATACATAAGTGAGCCCAGAATTCTACCAAAGAACTCCTACAGCTGATAAACACCTCCAGTGAAATGGCTGGATACAAGATTAACTCAAAAAATCATTAGTTCTCCTATATACAAAACACAAATGGCCTGAGAATGAAATAAGGGAAACAACACCCTTCACAGTTGTCACAAACAATATAAAATATCTTGGGATAACTCTAGCCAAGCAAGTGAAAGACCTACATAAGACAATAACTTCAAGTCATTGCAGAAAGAAATTGAAGAAGGTATCAGAAAATAAAAAACTCTCCTATGTTCATGGATAAGTGGGATCAACACTGTAAATGTGGCCAATTTATCAAAAGCAATCTACAGATTCAAAATTCCAACACAATTCTTTTTTAAAAATCTGACTTTATGTACTAATCCCAGTTCCTTCTTCCTCTCATCCTTTCACTCCCCTCACTTTCTCCCCAACCAACCCCCAATCTGCATCTAAGAGAGGGTGAGGCTTCCCATGGGGGAAATCATCTAAGTCTGTCACATCATTTGCGACAGGACCAAGGCCCTATTCCCTGTATTTAGGCTGAGCAAGATAACCCTCCACAGGGAATGGACTCCAAATGGCCAGTTCATTCACTGGGGATAAATACTGGCTCCACTACCAGTGGGCCCATAAACTGCATGAGTCCCCCACATTCAGGGGGCCTAATTCGGTCTTGTGCAGGTTCCCCAGCAGTCAGTATGGAGTCAGTGAGCTCCCACTTGCTCAGGACTTCTTTTTCTATGGGTTTTCCCAGCATGGTCTTGACTCCTTTGCTCATATTATCACTCCTCCCTGTCTACAACTGGGCTCCAGGAGTTCAGTTTAATGCATAGTGTGGATCTCTGCATCTGCTTTCATTAGCTACTGGATAAAGGCTCTATGATGGCAATTAAGGTAGTAGTCATCGATCTCATTATAGGGGAAGGACATTTAAGGTACCCTCTCTCCACTATTGCTTAGATTCTTTTTTTTTATTTTGTTTTTACGAGACAGGCTTTCTCTGTTTTTTTTTTGCCGGCTATTGGTCCAGCCCGGCCTCGAACTCATAGAGATCCACCTGCCTCTGCCTCCCGAGTGCTGGGATTAAAGGCCTGCGCCACCACCGCCCGGCTATTGCTTAGATTCTTACTTGGAGTCATCCTATGGATTCTTGGGAATTTCCTTAGTGCTATGTTTCTTGTTAACCCCATAATGGCTACCTCTATCAACACAATTCTTTACAGACCTAGAAAGAACAATACTCAACTTCATATGGAAGAACAAAAAAACTCAGGATAGCTAAAACAATCTTGTATCATAAAAGAATTGGGGGATATCTCTGTCCCCGATTTCAAGCTGTACTGCAGAGCTATAGGAATAAAAGCAGCATGGCATAAATAGACAGGTGATCAATGAAATTGAACCAAAGACCCAGTTGTAAATTTGCACACCTAAATTTTGATAAAGAAACCATAAATATGTAATGGAAAAAAGAAAGTATCTTCAACAAATGGTGCTGGTCTAAGTGTATGTTGGCATATAGAAGAATGCAAATAAATCCATCTCTATTATCAGCATGTACAAAAGTCAAGTCCAAATGGATCAAATACTTCAACATAAAACCACACACGCTGAATCTGATAGAAGAGAAAGTGGAAAATAGCCTGAATGCATTGGCACAGAAGACTACTTCCTTAAGAGAACACAAATCACAAAGACACTAAGATCAACAATTAATAAATGGGACCTCATGAAACTGAAAAGCTTCTGTAAGGCAAAAGACACCATCAATATGACAAAATGGCAGCCAATGGAGTGGGAAAAAATCTTCACCAACTCCATATCTAACAGAGAACTAATTTCCTTTCAAATAGGAAATAGAATAGATTTCGAGCTGGACTAGGGCAGGTGGAACAGAATCAGAAGAGATCAGGTGGGGCAAGGCTGGGGAGAGTACTGGGAAAGATGACTGGAGTAGGAGCGTATTCTGTTTCCTTACATTGATTACACTCCTTTTAAAAATATGGAAGGTCAGGAATTGATTCTTTCCTTCAGCTGTAGCATAGGTTACAGAGATCCAATTCATATGATCAGGCTTGGAAAAAAAACATTATTATCTGCTGAGCCATCTCACTAACCTTTTGAAATTGTGAATACTGTGCCTTCCCTGTCTCCTTATGTTTGAACAGCCATTATAGTACGAAAAGCTTTCTTATTTATATTTCTTACTGGAGTTTCATAAAGTTCAAAGATCAAATGTTATTACCACAGTACAGCTGAGAATAGAGCATCAGTTTGATTAAAAATATCTTGCTATAGGTTATATAGTTAAGAAGGGGCAGAAATGGTACTAGGATCCAGTTCAAAGTACTGTCAGTTAGCTACATCCACAGTTCTAATAAATTTTAAAAATTATTTCTCACCTGTGTTTTCGAACAAGAAATAAAAAGACAGAATTTATATTCAAACACATTCTAGCTGTCTAAAACTATTAATCATGCCTCTGGTATTCAGACCTCATGTGTTTGGCCACTTTACCTATCTAAACATAGCTGATAGAGCCAGGAAGGAAACAAAATAATCTTGAATTGCAAAAATAGATAATGTAAAGTCCATAAACAAAATTTTATCTACTTTTTCCATAGGAGATTTTCCCATTTCAATATGCAAACTATTCAAACACAATAAAAGTAAGCAGTACTTTTCTACTTTTAAAAAAATTGTTCTAGATAACTTGATAATTGTGCTTTCAAAGCCAAAGACGGTTATAAGAAATTAAGCCGGGGATAGGAATGGGCTTAATAACAGGAGTAAATTGTTAAAGATAATAGTTTGAGAATCTAGAGATACAAGCACTACTAATATAATAAAAAAGAACAGCAATTTCTAAGTACATTTATTTCAGAAACAAACAGGTTCAATACACATGAGAGAAGCAATGAATCATAATACAATACCTGTTTTTATAATAATGATCCTGGGTGACGCTGAAAACAGATTTTTCTTTTTTGTTCTTCTCTTGTACATTATATCCTGACTACAGTTTTCCCACCCCCTTCCAGTGCTCTCCCACACCTCTGCTCTTCCCTAGATGCACCCATCATCTGTTTCCCTTTTTAAAAAAGACTTCCACATGAATCAGGGGAGTGCCAGCATACAATCCCACTGCCAGAGAGTCTAGGAATCAGAAACTTCATCCAGCGACTGATGAAAGCAGAGGCAGATACCAACAGACAAACACTGAACTGAACTAGAACCCAGTGTCAGAAAGAGAGAACTGATAGGCAAAGGAGTTAATAGTGGGCTGGTTTAACCCACAGAAACAGTTGGCCTGAACAAGGGGGAGCTCTTGGACTCTAGATTGATGGCTGTGTGGAAAGCATGGGAATGACTCAGACCCCCTGAATGTGGGTGTCAGTGAGGAGGCCTACGTAATCTTAGGGACCTTGGGTAGTATTTACCCCTGTCATACAAATAGACTTTGAGTGCCCATTCCAAAATATGGGAGGCTCTCTCAGCCGGGACTTTTGGGGGAGGGCCTAGGCCCTGCCCTGGATGAAATGACAGTTTCTGGAGATCCACCATGGAGGGCCTCATCCTCCTTGGGGATCGGAGTGGAGATTGTGTGAGGGAAAGGGGGACCTGGTGGCGAGGACAGGGGAAGAGGAGAGGGAGCTGGGATTGACATGTGAAACAAGATTGTTTCTAACCTAAATAAATAAAAGAAAATATAAAAAATGCAAAACAACAACAAAAGACTTCCAAGCATATCAACCAAGCACAGCACAACAAGATACAATAAGACTAGGCACATACCCTCATATCAGGGCTGGACAAGGAAACCTAGTAGAAGGAAAAGGGTTCATAATTACTCTACATTTTAATTTGAAATCACACTCTATATTAGTTTTGTTATTTACTGATTTATGGTAATTGGTGATATGTTAATATGTTTTCATTAATTTTGTAAATAAATTTCTACATCTTGTATAGTTAGGTTTTGTGCTGCTATAGAAGTTTGTTTAATATCACTGAGTACTACTGCTGATTGAGGACTCAAGAGCAGGCTACTAAGAAGATCTCCAAATAAGACAAAACCATCCAAATCAAATTATGTACAAATTGCAACACAGAAACAAACAATAACAATGAAAAAACAATGCAACATGCCTTCTCCAAATGATTATAACCCCTCAACTAATAAAATAAAAAATAGTGGCATGTGTAAAATATGAAATTAGGTCTCAGAAAGTTATTAGCAAAAAGGACCAACAACCTGAAAGAATACAAACAAGTATATGAACAAGACAGGGAAATTAACCCAGGGCCCAGACAGGAAAGCTAGCAACATGCATAAGAAAGTCAACAACATGTATGAAACTCAAAACAGGAAGGGAAAGTCATAAACATGGGAGAGAAGTTCACCAAGAAAATTCATAATTTGAAGACAAATATAATTGTTAGAAATAAAGATTTCAATAACTCTTTTTTTTGTTTTTACGAGACAGGGTTTCTCTGTATTGTTTTTGAGGCTGTCGGTCCAGCCCAGCCTTGAACTCACAGAGATCCGCCTGCCTCTGCCTCCCGAGTGCTGGGATTAAAGGCATGCACCACCACTGCCCGGTTTCAATAACTCTTAAAACACAATATAAAGTACCACAAACCAGGAACCAAGCAAATTACAGACTATCAGATAGAAAACAAGGACAAGGAATTACTACATTAAAATATTAGTAATGGAAAGAAATAAATGAGCATGACTACAACATACAAAAACTCTGGATTATTCTCAAGATATCAAACATAAGAACCCATGGGATTAGACGAAGCTGCAGTGAAAACTAAAGGCTTAAAATTCTAGTCAACAAAATTACAAGAGAAAATTTCTCAAATCTGTATAATCTTTATAGACATCCAAACACAATAGGCCTTTAGAACCCTAAAGAAGCATCACTGGAGAAGAACAGCATCAAAGGACATTATAAGTGAACTGTAAAAATATAATGTTAAAGGCTGTAAGAGGAAAATGCAACCTGCCCAAAATGTAAGCACATCCAAATAACATCAGATCGCTCACCAGTAGTCTTAAAGCCATGAAACCACGGAATGATATGTTTTAAGGCCCCAAAGTAAGTAAATGCCAACAAAGATTTCTATATCCAGCCAACCTATCAGTTCATAGCCACCAAACCAGCACTGGAGGAAATACTTAAAATACTACAGATTGGTGGAGATGGGGAGATTCATTATGAGCCAGCTACATAAACACGAGGCCCCACGTTCCTAACTTCAGCACCAATATAAAATCCAGGCACAACAGCAAGCATCTGCAACTCCAACGCTGGTGAGGCACAGACAGGTAGCTTCTTCTTATTGGATACCTAGTCTAACCAAGTGATTAACTCAAAAAGTAAGATGGAGAGAGATCAAGAAAGACATCCAAGGTCAAAGCTCTGGCTTCTATCTGCACAAAATGTGCACACATTCAAAGACATGTATCATGTATCACACACACACACACAATCTTATACACAGAAAAGAACAACAGTCTTTTATGAGAGTATAGCAAATGATACATTTTATGAGAGTAATAAATGACCAAGGAGAGTGAGGAAAGCATCTATCATGCCCAACACAGAAAACCTCTAGTTCCAGTAAGGAAAAATAATAAAAATCTAAGCAACCCAAATCACATGCAACTAAATTAAAGGAAGTAACAGGCCTCTGTTAACAACAATGTTAAATGTAAATGTCCTTAACTCACCAATAAAAACAGATTAGCTAATTCTATTTAAAAACAAGATCCAACTATCTGTTCTATTTCTAGGTATATATATATATATATATATATATACATATATGTATATATATATATATGATGGGTTGTAAGAAATCATATCACAGAGATGTTTCCACATGCATGTTTATTGTTGAACTGTTCACAATAGCAAAGATATAGAACCAGTCTAGGTGTCCATCAATAAATGAATGGATCAATAAAATGTAGTATTATAAATGATGGAACTTTATTTAACTATAAAGAATTCAATTACAGCATTTTGGGGAAACAAATGAAACTGAAGATCTGTTTGTTAAGCAAAATAAACCAGACAAATATCAATTTTTATCATATATAATAATATATATGCACACACATGAAACATGAAAGTAGAGATGTAGAGGAAAGTTATAAAGGGACACACGCAAAGTATGATAAGGGAGGTAATCAAATACAACAGGTAACAGAATATTTCTATCAAGAATTAAGAAAGGAGAATGTAAGGAGGAAGAAAGGGCACAAACAAGAATTGGAGGGCAGTCAAAAAAGACTGTGGGGAGTAGATAAGAAAGTAGAGTGATGTGTGCATATGAAAATATCACAATGAAATACATTCCCGTATATACTAATCCAAAAATATAATAAAAATTAAAGGCCATTCAAAAATAGACAAGACAAAAACAGAAATAAACTAACCATTGCTTTATAAAATTTCATTTTAATGATCTCCAATATTTAGAAATGGTTAGTTTCAAAATTTCCAGTGGGAAACATTTATGTTAGTAATGATGCAACAACAGGGATTTTTTTAATGACAATGCTTGTTCTGCATTAATGATAGGATTCAGTTCAGTTCATTGGTGTATTTTGCTTGTAAAATCTTAGGTTCAACTAAACCTTAGCAAAATGAAAACTGTATGTATTGTGTGATTCTTCTTTAATCTGCTGATTTAAATATATCAAATGAAGTTGTATCTGAAGTGACATGTGAAACAATCAACCTAGCCGGGAAATGACGCCATTGATTTTAGTAAACAGATAGATGAGAATATTTCCCAAGTAGTGCCAGTAAACAAAAATGAGTCATTACATCACATCACAAACTGACAGACATTAGGCAGAGAGATTTCAATTTAAATCTTTAACCTCAAGTTTGTTAAATATGCAGAGCACAGTTCTATTTACGGTGTTTGCATTGTGGTTTCCATGGTAATTTTGAAAGGCTCATCTGAATCAATCTTTTTCTTTCAAGGTGAGAAAAAGAAAATCATATATATATGTAGTTATAATGTTTTTAATTTTCATAATTTATATTAATACGAAAAGTCATCTTTCTGTAATACAATTGGCACAAGTAGTGTATGCTTTCAAAATAAAATTAGGGTCATATTCTGATGCAGATTTCTCAATGATAAGATAACTTATACATGTCCACTAGTTATTATTATATTTTGTTTTTTTCAGGAAAAGATGAGAACATTGGTCTCATTGCTGAGGAACAGGTGTGGAACTCTTTCTGTTGATTATCACTTTGTGTGAAGAAAGTTTTTTTCTCAGAAGGTCCACAGATTATCTTGGCATAGAGAACTCCTGTAAACAGATTATTTTGAGTGAAGTGGCCATGTTTCTTCATTACACTCAGTATCCACTTTGAAATGGCATGGCTGATCTGACAGAGTATAAAGGTTATTCTAGATAATTATTTCATCACATTGTGTTGGAACATCCAAACATTCAAGAGAGATAGTCTGAAGATTCTCTTTCCTCTGATGAATTTCCAAAGTACTGTCCTTACATCGCACACATGACTGGATGACCAAACTGCCATGTTCTGAAATTTGATCACGAAATTCTGAAGTCATAAAATAATAAACAACTGGATCAAGACAACAATTCAAATTTGCAAGACACAAGGAAATGATGTGGAAACACAGAGTGCTCTTAATAAACGAACAATTTGAGAAGACATGTTGCTTCACCATCATAAAGAATGGGAAATTGAGATGGTAAGGAGTGAAGCACACTATGAATACCACTGCACACATTAGGACCATCCTCAAAGCCTTTTTCCTTTCTTTAATATTCTGAGGTGTATCTTGGAATTCCTGTAAAGATTTTCTTGTTTTCCATGTGCAATACATAATAATTACAACAGGTAATACAAACCCTCCAAGTTCAGCAGCAGTTACCATGCCAATGGAGGAAGCCATACTAATGTCATGAAGCCCTAAATCAGCAAAGCAGGAGTCCTTGTTGTTGGCTAACCCAGCACTTCTCAGGATGGGAAGTGGCAAACAGGCAGTTCCCACAATGACCCAGATGGCAGCACTGATGGCCACATCATACCTACGCTTCCAGTTTCTGGCACTGAATGGCTTGAGGAGAAAGAGGCACCTCTGAAGGCTGATGCATGTCAAGAAAAAAATACTGGCATACATGTTGAGATATTTCAGATAAAAGCAGAGCAGGCAAAGGGCTTTCTGGAATGGCCAGTGACGGTTGATATAGTAGTAAATCCGGAGAGGTAAGGACAGGACATGAGCGAGATCTGCCACTGAGAGGTTGATCATGAAAATGATGGCCTTATTCTTCTTGCTGATGAAGCGACACAGAACCCACAGGGCTGCACTGTTAGCCAGGAGACCAGGGATGAATATGAAGATATAGGTGGTTGCATACAGAGAGTACTGAAATGTCAGATGTGTAGCATTGCAATAACTCTCAGCAGTACTGGTACTGTTGCTGCCCATCTTGAATATTTCAGTATGTTCATCAAGGTGAACTATAGAGTTATGGCTCCTGCCCAAAGATAAAGGTGGTTGCCAAGAAGGAGTACTGAAACAGCATTTGTTGATCAGTGCACTTTATTCTCATACTGTTTGTGCTGTTACTTCCCATCTTGTGCATTTATGTTCCTTCCTTAGGAAAAGCCTTTGCATGGCGGTTTCTGTGGAAAATAGAACAAAGATCTAGTCAGAGGGAAGCCAGGACATGTGAATATGCATATTAGTTGTATTCCTACTAGAGGTGTTGAAATGTGATTTCATAAATTTGAAAGCTCTCATCTGCATCAAATTAAAATAGTGCAACTACTTACCAAGAGATAAATAGTAGCAAGGAAGATGTTTTCAAGAATGTAAAAGCTCATTATTTGGACAATAACTTCATTCAGGTTTTTACTCTGACAGATAATCATCCAAGTGTCATAGGTAATCTGCAACCAAGATCTCATGACCCATCAGCCCCCAGACAAATGTCCAATCACCCTTGTGAAGTTCCATGTTTCATTTGTGTACCTGTTTCTGCTCAGTGTTTGAGATTTAGCCAAGTTATTGCCATCAACCCTGAGATAATGAAATCTTAACCTATTTTCAATAGCTACCTTATAAAACATTAGACGGTTGTTAATGTGAATTATGAACTCTTGTTAATGGCACATACACTGAGGCCTAAGAAAGGGCTGACAGGTCACCAGGCTTTAGGAAAGATAAGGTCTTAAGAAAAAACAGAGTTCCCTTCTTCCAAATATGACTGAAAACAAGATTTGTTTGCTAACATCTTGTTAACAGAATCTCTGTGTTCATTAACAACACCATGGCAACTTCAGACACTCAAATATATTGAAACTATCTTTACACCACTTAAATCAATTTCCAGAATGCATGAAGCCCTAGAGGATATCCTCTCAAAAATGCTTCCCTTTAGTTCTGAAATTCAGTGAAATTTTTTTCATGTAAATGGCTGTATTTTCAGTGGTCAAAAATTTTGGAAATTTAGTAACTTAAAATCTGTTTCCATGTTGTTTCAACTTAGTTATTCTTGTCAAAGACAAAATAGTCTGCTCTCTGTTAGACATAAAAGTTCAGGAAATATCTGAAGATAATAATCATGTCTTCTCTCAAATCTTCCTTATTCATTTCTAATATGACACAGTCCCTGTTCTTGGTTTTGTTTTATGTTATAATTTTATTGCTTTTGTTCAAAAATCATTATAGTTCAGCTTATTTTATGCCTGAAACCAATATTTAACTAATAAGTGTTTGATGATTTTTAAGAAATATATTTTATATATCTGATTTCAAATACAAAGGAACAAATAACATTTTAATGCCTTGTATTTTTAATACTTGAAAAGGCAGCTAGTTTGCTAGGCATTTTATAAAGTCAAAGGAAAAATGAGACAGCTTTAATAGCAACAAGTACTCAAGTGGAGAAGTAAAATGCATATGTTGCTACGCCCTTTGAATTAGTTTGCAAAGTGATATAGGATCTAGGACCATGTTTACAAACCTAGACTGTAGTGATATTTTGTTATGGTCTAACAAATAAAGCTTGCCTGATGATCAGAGTTCAAAGCTAGCCAGAAGCAGACAGATCTCTGTTACTTCAAGGCTACCCTGGGCTACACAAGATTGAATCTGTCTAAAAGACAAACAGAGCTCACACAAAGGTGATCCCAGCACTTGGGATCCCGTACCTTCAATCCCAGCCCTAGGGAGGTGGACACAGGAGTGATCGGGTTAGGCGGAGAGAGGAATATAAGGCAGGAGGAGATAGGAGCTCAGTGCAGTCTGAGCAGTCTGAGGATGCAGTCTGAGGGGAGGATCTCTGCTTTGTTCTGAGCATGGGTAGAAGTAAAAACGCTCTAGTGGCTGGCAACTTGGCTTCTATGATCTTCTGCACTAACTCTTGGTTTTTTATTATTAAGACCTAAAAGAATTCAAGCTACCCTAGACACAGTCAATTAAAATGGAAAGATGTGATCATTTTAGACAAAGTCCATACAATTTCAAAACCTAATTGATGTCTCTGCAATGAGTACATGTAACTCTAGTATACACTGTATTTACTGAGATGAAGTCAAAACTTATTTGATGTCTTTGCAGTGAGTACATGTAACTCTTAGATAAACTGTATTTACTTAGCTGAAAGTTCAAAGCAGTCAAACAACCAGGTCATTCAGGCAAAAGCTACTCAAATTTATTTGTCTGAGTTAAATATGCTGCTGAATCAGACAAGTGGTCCATTAAAGTGTAAATAGAGACAACACTATCATCTTTTTATAATTTGCTTGAGCTAACTGAAATAATTGATACTGTGTTTTTTAATACTCAGACTAAATTTTAAAAATACTTTCAAGCACAAACCAGGTAGAGTATTCAAATACAATCAGACAATTAATGCTTTAGTTTAATTACAAAAACATATAACAATTACTAAATCACTGTCTTGGCCAGATTCTATAGTAAATGCTGTGTGTACACTCCAGAAATCTCTGACATCAATGCTATGAAACAAGACATAATGGCTGCTTTATCAAATGAACAAACTGAGGTTTCCAAAAGGCAAGACTCACTTCCTCCATGAAGCCCTTTTTGCCATCCACAAATTACAAAAGGAATTTTTCTGGCTTCACAATATCATAATTCTGACTATTCTCTTTCTGTGCATCACATAATATTTTATGGAAAGATGAGGTCACTTTCCTTTCCAGGTGGTTCTGCTGTGGGAAATAGGAAGAAATCTCCTATATGCCAAATGCCCATCCTCTTATTACATCTTTTCCTCCAAAATAAAAGTATAGAAAAGTGTCTTGACTATTTGAAGGATCTGTTGACTGTTTGTTGGGTGAATAATTTTATGAGAGACAAGTGAATCTGAGAGACACAAAAAGGAAGGGAAATGAGTGGGAGTGAAGGAGTGTCTGGGGATTAGGATTTAGCTGTGATGTTTGACTTGACCACCAGGTGTCATAAGTATACCAATGTTAAATGCATTGACACTTGAAAGAAATTTGAAACCTCATTAATAGAAAAGTTAAAGGGGAACAATAGGCATCCCATAAACTTCAGAAACAATCTTTTCAACAGTATTTTAGAAGACTTGGTTTATTATTGTTATAAGCATCCACACTTCATAAACATTTTCTAAAAATTGCTTGGCTTCTAGATGTGTTATAGATTCCTAAATTACAGAGCTGTTAAAGGCCATCTAGATAAGAATCAGTTACTTTTCAAAAGAGGAAAACATGCCAGAAAAGGGAAACCTAAAAGTTACGAATTCACACACAAAAGTTAGTGGTAATGACTGAACTGGGGCCTCTTGAATCTCACCACAGAACAATATCAACTTTTCCAGGAACTTTGAAGATGGAAAACACATTTTTGTAATTATACAGTAACACAAATGTTCAGAAATGAACCAATGCCAGGTTTTAGGCCACTGACCTTGACAGTGAACTGTTACAAAAAGAGGGATTGCTTCCTTCCAGTTTTTCCAGAGCAAGTATACTGTTTAAAGGAATAATTCTAGTCCCTGGGGATAAGTTTGTGTAAGAAGCCTCCTTAGAAAAACTTAATTATGTTGTCCTTAATCTTTCATTATTTCTACACATAAGGAAATGAGTTCCATTAGAAAACAGAGATAAGTAAAGACAAAACAAGTTTTATTAATATTGAATACTGAGTCTGAGACTCTGGAAACAGTCCGGTTATATACAGACATTTATATACACAAGAGTTTCCAGACATAACATTTTCATTCACAACTTTCCAGGTCATTTTCTATGTATATAGATTTATAAATGCATTCATAGACAGCCATTTAATCGAATTTAACTTGTATATACATACACTTCTATAAATGTAGTTTCGATCAATTAATCACAGATAGAGTAAATTCCATATCAATGACGTTTAAATGATAAATTTAATGGATATTTACATTTTAATTATAATTACCTAGTATAATGTATTAAATTAATGGGCATTGTACTAGATTACCATTTTACTAGTAGTAACAATTGTAAAGTTCATAATGGTGGTATCTGCCTACAATCCCAACAGTGGGAGGTTCAGTGAGAAGCTTCAGGAGTTAACCTTCATTATTCTTTACACAGATATGTCAAGGTGTGCCTGAGACTATGTAAAATCTTTTGTGAAACAAAAACATTAAAAGGTATGGTAAACATCGTTGCACACTCATCTTTATATATTTGAACAACTTGTTCCTTTAATTTTAAGTTGAATCGATAAATATTAAATATATATTTCAAATTATTCAAGAAGGCTTCCCATATGAAATTTCAAAGTCCATGTTATTTTCTGTAACATCACAGTGACACATATGTTATTGTTCCAGATATATCAAATCCTGTCTATCTGAATAAGTATGATGTAGCTAACTATGACTAAATCAAATGACATGTGACAAATTGTGCAAGCATATGTTGAACACAGCTGTATACATTGTTAAATAGTAAATCAAGATGAATAACATATCATTCACCTCATATAGTTATAATTTTTATGAGAACATTTAAAATTTCCTACTGGGAATTCTCCAGTATTCTAAGTATTATTTGTTATTTTGTGATGGTGCACAGTAGATCTCCAGAATGTATGACTCATTCCTTACCACCCAGCTAAAGGATCAGCTGTAGTTAGAAAATTATGATAGTTATCTTAACATCTTAATGAAAAGGAATCTTGAATGTTCCACTTTTAATAGGCTTGTAACCACAAATCCAAATACCTTAACACATGGTTCTCAAAGTTAAACATGCCTCAGAATGATCTAGAGTGAAGTCCTACCCAGAGTTTTTCATTTAGTAGATCTGGGATGGGGACCAATAATAAGCATTTCTAATAATTATCCCATGTGATCATTGTTTGAAAATCACTGCCCTAACACACTTCCAATACAAGCAAGAATTGTTTTATCTAAGGAAAAAAAGTATGCTTCCCTCACAAATATTGTGACTCGTTTAACTCACTCCTTTTCTTTTTTAATTTTTACATTGGGTATGAAGAATTTTTTTGACAATTTAGTGGTCTAATTTCCAACAATTTGTAGTATAATCTAGCATGTTGATCTATACTCAATTATTACTTCCTTCTCCACATTCTGGAAAGAAATGCTAATATAAAGTAAACATTTAAGGGAGATTTTGCTTAGTGTTTAAGAGCATTTATTGTTGCAAAGAATTTGGGTTCCATTCCCAGTACACACATGAAGGGGTCATTGTATCCTCAGGCACCAGACACACACGTAGTGCACAGACATACATTCAGTCAAAACACTCATACACATAAAATGATTTTAAAAAATGAAAAATAATTAAAATGCTACAACATGTCTAGGGTTTAAAAACACAGTCAGGTTCTCTGCTTAAAAACTAAATCTTCCAGGTTCTGGCTATTACAAATAATGCTGATATGAACACAGTGTGCCCTTGTTGTATGAATTTGCCTCTTTTGGATATATGCTTAAGAGTGGAATTGCTGGGTCTTGTGGTAGATTGATTCCCATTTTCCTGAGGAATCTCCTTAATGATTTCCAAAGTGGATGTATGAGTTGGCACTCCCACCAGCAGTGGAGGAGTGTTCCCCTCTCTCCACATCCTCTCCAGCATAAATTGTCTTCAGTGTTTTTGATTTTAACCATTCTGACAGGAGTAAGATGGTATTTCAAAGTTGTTTTGATTTGCATTTCCCTGATGGCTAAGGATGTTGAGCACTTTCTTAAATGTCTCTTGGCCATTTTAGCCTCCTCTATGAGAATTCTCATTTGTGTTACATTTACACAATGGAGTATTACTCAGCAGAAAAAAAACAATGGAATCTTGAAATTCGCAGGTAAATGGATGGCACTGGAAGAAACCATCCTGAGTGAGATAACCCAGTCACAAAAAGACAAACATGGTATGGACTCACTCATATATGGATTTTAGACATGGATCAGGATAGTGCCAGTCTGCACTTCCACTGACAGAGAGTCTGGGAAACAGGAAAGAACCAAGAGATATGCATGGTACCCAAGAGAAGAGGAATGAGGCAAGATCTTCTGAACAGATGGGGAACACGGCAAGGGGTAGGGGGAAGTGGGAGCTGGGAATAAGAGAGGGGGAGAAAAGGAAGAGAGAGTAGGTCATGGGGGAACAGGAAGGTTGAGTGAGGGATAAAATAGGGGGAAGAGGGAATCAGGTTAAAAGACAGATCAGGCATCAGTGTGACCTCTAGTGATCTAAAGGGATGACACCAATTGGCAAGCTAAGCAATAGTGGAGAGACCACCTCGAATGCCCATTCCTGATAAGAACTTGATGTGTAATAACCATCCTGGAGCCTTCATCCAGTGACTGATAGAAGCAGAGGCAAACACCCACAGTTAAACACTGACTGAACCCAAGGAACCCAGTGACAGAGAGAGAAAGGAGCAGCGAGTAAATTGGCAAAGAATGGGCTGGCAAAACCAGCAGAGAAAGCTCATCTGAACAGGGGAGAGCTCTTGGACCCCGGACTGACAGCTGGGAGGCCAACATGGGACTGATCCAGACCCCCGAATGTGAGAGTCAGTGAGGAGGCCTGGGCAACCCATGGGGCCTTGGGCAGTGGATCAGTGTTCATCCCTGGCATCCAAACAGACATTGTGTGTCCATAACACAAAGAAAGATGATCTCTCAGCCTGGACTCTTAGGGGAGTGCCTGGATCCTGCCCAGAGTGAAATGACAGACTCTATGTGGAAGGAAATGCTCATAGGGTGGGAGGCTGGAGGGGGGGATGGTGGAGGAGTGCGGGAGAAGGGGAATTAGAGGGAACTGTGATTGACATGTAAAACAAGCTATTTAAATTAAAATAATAATAAAAAACTAAATCTTCAATGTCAGTTTTCTGAATTAGCTATTTATTACCCAATGCATCTTTGAGAAAAGCTTAATAAACTTATTTCTGAAAGATCTTATACAACAAGTTCATGCAAAAGTTATTTTTAATGTTCAGAGTCACCGCCATGCAGTGGCTTAAGCACTTGTATAAACAATGTTTCCCAAAATTCAAACCACGCTAAGACAAAACATGCATTATAGGAAAACAAATTACGTTGTCTTTAACTTCCTAGTCCTCCTCCAGTGTCAGAAATTTCAAAACAGGAGGTTCAATAAAAGTCAAAGGCTATGGTGATCTTAAAAAGACTTTCTTTGGCTTCAGAATATAACTGGTAAAAAACACTTTTCTCATTTGTGGCTGATTTTTGTTCTAACAGTAAAATCTATTTCTGACCACCCCCTCCCCCAGTATTTGGAAAAACTCATAAACTTTGTCCCCAAACCACCTATATCAAATTCTTTTTTATCTGGTGCAAGTGTAACTTAAATTTAGTTTTCTGGCTTTGTTTATTTTTCTTCCTGACAGTCAATATACTATAGTAGTAGAGCTACAGTCTATTTTCAGACAGACCTGAGTTTGAAAGCAAGTATCTGGGCTTATGAGTTGTTTTTCTTGATTTATCTTATCTAAGATGTCGTATATTATACAATGTGTACCATTGTTTATATGTTCAAAGAAGGAAGCTAATTTTCACAATGTTTGCATCTGGTGTATAGTAATGTCACCATGCATGCTGCCTTTATTCTCATTTGTTTTGTGAAATTCTTCTGAGTCATGAGAGAAGACAAAATAAAAATACATTTCAAAGCCCAGCTTAAGTTTCTTGAAGCTCAGGAAACTTCTGACTTCTTAAGCCCTTGTTGATCTAAATTTTCTTTGGATTTTTGATGTATCTGCCAATTTACAACTTCATCGACACAATATTTCCTGACAATTAAATTTACTTAGAATTTCTAATGTACTTTATGTACCTTGTATCATTTTATTCTCATGGTAATGCAATATTTGATCACTAGAAGCAGGTATGTAATTTTATATTTTTGGGGGAACTGACTTTGTGTTCTAACCTCATTAACAAGCGTATTATCTTACTACTTTTGAAACATGGTTCCTTGTCCCTTAAAAGTGTGTGTTTACATGATGTTATATGATCACTCTGACATATACCCAATCCACATAACACACGGACCTTGAATATGTTTACCAAGTAGCTTCATACATAATCACCAAATCATAATATTTCTGTTTTCTTGGACTTTAATCCTGTTTCACTCAGCCCTAAGGTAGCCATCATCTCCATCTCTTGCTTAGCTTCTATGTAGTCTCTTTGCTTCCAATGAAGCTCTTTAAAAGTAATCTGACAATGATCTGTAGTGGAGTTCTTCAAGGTAAAGAATTACTTGCAATTCAAGTGTAAACAATTAAGAAAATCACTCAAAATGACCCAGTCTCAGATATATTTATGGTGCACTTCAAAGTCATCAGTTGTCTGTCAATAACAGGAATAACAAACTTCAGAACACGTGAGTGTTCAAAAAAAGGTAAATGTAATTTTCAAACCTAATATGAGTAAATACATGTTTTTAAAAATATTCTTAGACAGTTATTAAACATGTTTCATGAAAAGTTACATAGTATTTTAATTTGTGTGCCTTACATTTATCAAAACAGCAACTACTGCTGAGAAATTATATTTTTATGTTACCTTGTGACATATAGTTCCTAGGTAACAGAGGTTCATTTTTCCTTTTCTACAAATAAAGGCGTTACTGGATTTATAGAATTTTAGGTACTTCAGATAATGTAAGTGACAGTTAAAGCCTTCCATTATCTGTTTACTGACTACTTGGTGCTCTTTGGGATCCACCCATGAACCTCTAAGTGCTCCTGAACAGGCTGGTTTTACAGTTCTAGTACCATTTGGTGAGGATATTGAGAACTGGAGTTTCTACACATTTGGTGACTGTCTAATAATTAAGTCTACAGTACCAGGTGTGGGGTTTTTTTTGTTTTTGTTTTGGTTTCTGAGTCAGGGTTTCTCTGTGGCTTTGGAGGCTGTCCTGGAACTGGTTCCTGTAGACCAGTCTGGTCTTGAACTCTGCCCCAGTGCTAGGACTAAATTTAGGTGTGTGTCACCACAGTCTGGTTAGTACCATTGTTGAACTCTCAGTATTCTCATCCACTTCTAAAAGTTATATAAATTACAGTGATTGAATATCAAGGGTAGAAGTTAAGTGAAGGCCACTTTTTTGGAGTGACTATTTTGGGAAGAGTTCTCTGTCCTTGGACACATGTGTATCCAAACCTCCCATTCTTACTTATCATTGAAGCTTTTTTTCATTCATGGTCCCTAAAAATGATGTATTTATTATCATTTACAAAAGGGATACAAAAGTAATTGGTGTTATCACTGTTGTGTGTCTCAGTACCTGATCCTGGTTATTTTCATACTAGTTTAAACATTGTTCCTTACTTACTGTGTTGAGTAAATACAGAAATAGCATAATACCACATTACTTTTATTCACCAAATTATAGAAAATATATACTTGAATGTCTCTAATAGGTATACCTCCATGTCTTCCAATGTAGAATTTCTAGACAAAAATATAGAAAATAATATCCACAAAGTTTTGATATTCTATATATTGTATGAATGACATTCTATTAAGATTATATCTCTTTAAACCCTCTCTAGAGAATACATTTTTATATCACTCACAAAGGAAAATTTGATATTTGAGTTCATTCCCATTTTCATGTTATTTTGAAATGTTGATTTGAAACTTAGCTATGATGTAGAAGTTATATTTGTAGAATATAATGTAGAAGTTGTGATTTCAACCTTAAGATTAATGTACACCTGTGTGCAATTTGCAACATTTATAAAACATCTTCTGGAACCGTAGAGGATAGTCTACAGAAAGGCTTTCAGATAAGATTTCGCTAGAATATTCAGTCCTAAGGATACATCTATGTCATAGTTCCTGAATCTATTCTCAGAGACAGTCATAGGAGACAGTAAAAATATTGCATGAACTAGAATACCAGAAAGTCCACTGTCAAATAGTCTCTCTTAGAAATGCTTGGATAAACAAAACTAGAACAACGGCAATACAATGGACAAATTAATGTGGAGGGGGGACATTTTGTAATGGTCTACTCCTAAACAAAGATCTTTAGATGACTAATGACTTCTGGGAAGAGAAATAATCTCTCCTAGGGATAAGTCTCTTTGTTGGTTGTTCAATACAGAGTGGTCTTCCCTAAAACCATACACAGAAGAGACAACAAAAACAGACTTAGGAGGTTGAATATATATATATATATATGTGTATATACATAAATACATATGTACATATACATAAATAAATGTCTATACATGTATATATAAATAACCAAAGAAAAAGATGGTATCAATTTAAAAGTAGTGGTGGGCACAGGAGGGGTTGGAGAGATGATACCTTGGAAGGCATAAGTGGAGGAAAGGGAGGGAGGAAAGTGCTTTAATTCTATTTCTATTAAGTATAGGTAATACATTTTTGCAAACATTTTCTTTTAAATAGCAATTGTGGCAATTAAAACTGTGCTTGTTAAGGAGAATTGAAGGATGCTATGTGAAAAATTATTATGAAATAAATTAGTTCTTAAAAAAACAAAATTAAATAAATTCCAAAGGAAATGTTTATATAGTGTTTATATAGCACAAATGTCACAATACCATAAAACATTGAGAAAATGAATATTCAAAAGCCTATTAACACCTAACCTTTTTAAAATTAAATATATGCAAATTAGACATATTGGGAGGTAGGTATACATTGGTAAAATGGATTAAGATAAATAACTATATTCAACTACATGTTGCCTACAAAGAACAATCATCCTCAGCACCAAAATGTTGAAACAAATCCACTAATTTTCTGGTCATGATATATGCCTTAACTGATGGGTGAGCTAAGACAAAATGTTTGCTTGAGCTCAATGATTTATGGTCTGGTTGGGAAAAATAGCAAGAGGAGAGATGAATTAAGAGAAGAAAGTTTTGGAATTTAACAATTATAAACAAATTTACAAACAAACTCTTAAGTAAAAGATGCATCAAAATACCACAAGAAAACTATTTTTTATTGTCCTTTGAGGGAAAGTTTTCCATTAAAGGAAATATTATCACTGACAACATTTTGAAATCTGTGGCCTGACCTTCTACATTATGAAAGCATCAATGGAAAAAATCACTAAGTCAATATAAAGCAATATAAAAGAAATAAAATAAAGCATGATTAAGCAAAAAGAAATAAAAATAGAAAAAAACAACAAAATCAAAATTGGTTCCTTGAAGGCATAACAAAACTTGCAAACCTTTAACTTGAATAGCAAAAAAATTAGGAGAAAAACACAGCTTAATAATAACAAAGTTGAAGAGAATACATTATCACTGACATAATAGAATTAAGGGTTATAATAAAATAATATTAACAACAGTATGCCAAAGTTTATATGGCTGAATTTACATATTTACACAAACCAGTCAAAATATATATTTAATATTTCCTTTTAAGAAATAAATGGACTTAGGGAGAAAAGAAACAAAATTAATGATCAATAACCATATAGCAATGAAAAGTGTAAGCTCCGGTGGCTTCACTATGACCATTAAATCTTTTAAAGAAGAAATAACACTGAAGAGTTAATATTGCTAAAACAGCAATGGAGCCTAATTTTTGTATAAATCAATTGCAATGTCTATAAAAAACATTGCTGCCTTTATCCAAAATCATAGCTGCATTTATCCAAACAATACAAAGAGCTTATGCTTGATAAGATGAAAAATCTAGAGGGATCTAGAAGACTGAGTCAGGGAAAGAATAGAGGAGAGGAAGAAAAGAGATACCTGAATAGAGGGAGCCATTACAGGTTTAAAGAGAAATCTGGCACTAGGGAAATGTCCAGAGATCTACAAGGATGACCCTCAACTAAGAATCTAAGCAATAGTGGAGAGACTACCTTAAATGTCCTTCCCCGATAATGAAATTGGTGACTACTTTAAATGCAATCATAAAGCCTTCATGCAGTAGCTGATGGAAGCAGAAGCAAAGTTTCACAGCTAAGCACTCAGTCAAACGCCTGAAATCCAGTTGTAGAGAGGGAGGAGTGATGTGCAAAGGGGTCAAGATCATGCTGGGGAAACCCATAGAAACAGCTGACGAGAGCAAGTGGGAGCTCATGGACCCCAACCAGACAGCTGGGAAACCACCATAGGACAAAACTAGGCCCCCTGAATATGGATAACATTTAGGAGGCCTGGGCAATCTATGGGGCCTCTTGTGGTAGAACTAGTATTTATCCCTAGTGCATGAATGGACTTTGGGAGTCCATGTCCCATGAAGGACTTCACTCTCAGCCTAGATATGACAGACTTCGATGATCCTCCATGGAAGGCCTCACTCTTCCTGGGGAGTGGATGGGGGGTTAAGATGGAGGGGGAAGTTGGTGGGAGGCATGGGAGGATGGGAGTGAGAGGGAACTGGGACTGATATGTAAAATAAGATTGTTTCTAAATAAAAATAATCTGTAAAAAAAGATGAAAAAGCTAGAAGATTCACACTTCCACATTTCAAAACTCATTTTAAAATGCAGTAATCCAAGCAAGGTGACTGGAGTATAATGATAGACATATAGATTAATGAAATATATTTTAAAGTTTAGAAATAGAACTTTTACATATGTGGTGAAGGGATTTTCTAGAAGAGTGCCAATAAAACATTAGGAAGAAAGAATAATAATAAGTTAGTGACCATGGAGCAACTGGATAGCTGGATAGAAAAACATGAACTTGATAGCTGTGATTGTCTTGATTCTTTCATATATATTAGCTCAATGAATCTATGGTCTCAGTTTTTCAATCTCTGTCTCTTTATTTCTCTGTCTCTGTCTCTCACACACACAAGTGCACACACACACTTATGTGCTCTTAAGATGATTCCATTTCTTTTCCATTGTAGATAGAACTGTAAAAAATAAGCTGCAGTTATCTCTTTTAGAACATAGTAAGTAATTATGCAAAAGAGTATTTTTATTGATATTTTCATAAATGTACATAGTTTATTTGCTTATTATCCCCTTCTCTCTTCCCTCTCTCCTCTTTTCTCTTTGCCACTGGTCATTCTCACATCAAAATAATTCCGTTTATTCCTTCAGATATACATACACATATATACTTTCATGTGTATGCATATAATACTTTTATATATAATGATAAATATTTTGTTCATCAGAAGAGATGTGATTGTTGTGTTCCTTAGTATGGCTTATTTTGTCTAAAAGAATTCCCTCCAATTTTTTCCATTTTTTTCTGATGAAGTAATTTTCTTCTTTGTGCTTGACTAGTATCCCATATATATAATATGTATATATATATATATATATGTAACACTTCCTTTACCTATTTGTCTGTTGGACATCTTGGATGATTCCATATCTAGCTTCTTGTGAATAGTGGTGAAATAAATATAGATATTCGAGTATCTTTTATTCCTCAGATACATACCTAAGTGGTATTTCTCTAGATTACATTATAGTTCTGTTTTTAGGTTTTTGAAGACCTTCCATACTGATTTTCATAATGGCTAGATTAATTTACCAAGTCACATTTTAATAACTAGTACATAAGAGTTCCTTTCTCTGAACCAATACAGCATGAGAGAAAATACCATGACCAAGAACAAGTCATGGAAGAACAAGATTACTTTAGCTTACAATTCTCAGTGGGAGTTCATAATAGCAAGAGAAGATATAACGGTGGGCAGTTGGAGCACGAAGCTGAAAGATCATGTCTTCAACCCCCAACACGAACCAAAGAGTGACTGAAAGCGCATTAAATCTATAAATAACAAATCCCACCCTAAAGACATATTTTCTCAAACACAGTCATCCTAAAGATTCTATAACTTTCTCAAACAGCGTCACCAACTGGGGACCAACTCTACAAATATCTGAGCCTGTGGGAACAAAGTTCTCCTTCAAACCACTATACACATGATACCATTTTTTTTTTACTTGATGGTAGTTATTCTGAGAGTTTCAAAACAGAATGGCCATGTAGTTTTGATTGATGTTTCTTTGCTGGCAAAAAATCTTGAACATTTTTCATTTATTGCTTCCAAACTAGGTGGTAGGTTGTTTAGCTTATTTGGGGGAAGTAAGCAGAAAGGAAGGGGGCAATAACTTCCATCTTCATGGGAGTCAATATTCCCTTCTTGTCTTCATTATTTCTACTTGTCTTGGCTCCTCCCAAGGATGGAGCCCTACCTTAGACAAAGCTGTGTATAACAACTACTTGGAAACTATTTATGCTCAAAACCACTGATTCCTCACTTGTACCCACAGGTTACTAAAAACAGGATGAACCTGAAACCTCTGCCATAATTTTATGTCAGTTATGCAGACATGACAAGCACAAGATTTCAAATTTGAAGCTGGAGTTTCTGGTTGATAACCTACAAGCATTTTTATTTTCTATTAAAGAAAACTTACCATCTGTAGTCATAGGGTCAATTTATTTCAACCAAAACAATGTCATCTTTTAATTGACTGAACCATAACACACATTGAGTTTTAAATTGCATAAGTACTATTCTTAAAGAGGAGCATTGACTGGAAACACAAAGATAATAAAATCTGGAATGAAAATGTATCAGAAAATCCAAATGAAGTTGAATATACTAAACATCTGAATTGCTCTGTGTTCTCTCTAGTCAAAACAAGCCTCTGAACTCTACCTAGAGATTTTACTGTCCTTTTGCTTAGGAATTTGCAACAGCATCCTGTGTGATAGTTGCCTCTGATTCTCTTCAAGACTCACTGTCATAAGTTCTCATCCTTCTAAACCAGGAACATCCATTCTAGTCTTAATAGGTGTCAACAAGTAAGACACTATGTATAAATCACAAGTTTTCTAGATCTGTGAAATTTCTACTTGTATAGAATATGTTGAGATAGCCCTATAAAGGTGGTGCATAAAGTGCTGTTTGGAAGGCAGTATGTCCACATTTTGGTGAACTATTCAGGCTTTGCTGTTTTCTGAATATTTGTGGTCCCTAAAGTCTGCATGGTAGAACCTACTCACCAAAATGATGACACTAAAGAGTAGGATTTTGGGGAAAGTGGTTAAGTGAACTCCTTATGAATAAACTAGTTGATTTTGCAAAACTGTTCTCAGAGACTTGTCTTGCTCCCTCCAACAAGTAAGGACGTATGAAGAATCTGCCAAGTATGTCCTAGAATAAAAGGGAGTCAGCAGTAGATGCCGTGGTACCTTGATATTGTACTTCATAGTTTCTAGTTCATGACTTCAGCTTATGGTGTTTTTTAACACTCTAAATAAACTAATAAAACAAATGTATTGGTATTCAGGTCATAGCCTATGCAGCAAGTCAAGGTTGCAGTGCAGCAGAAATAATATTTCTGGTGTTGACAAATGACAACACTATATAGAAGGATCTTCTTTGAGACCCCTTACAGGTGAATCACAGTACCGACTATTATAATTTGGAGGGGGGGGGGAAACTGTGAAACTTTTCAGGTGAATGCTATTATTTGAGATATACATTTGGAGTTGTTAGTAGGCCTTTGTAGACACTCAACATTCCATTTTTACTGGTCATCTTAAACTAGATATCCTGGACCTTTCAAGCATTAAATTTGTAAATCAAAATCCATAGTCATTAACACTATGCGTTAAGAATGCCTGTTGACCAAATAAGCAAATTCTAGTATGATTCGAAAAAGGTTCTGTATCATATGGAAATGCAAACAAAATTGGACAACTGCAACATTATAGCACCTTCCTGAGACTTCCCTGAAGATTACAGAAAAATTAATCCTATCAGTGGGAAGAATATTTAGAAGTGACCGTGGTTATCAATTTTGCTCAACAGCTGAAGTCCAAGGAGGCGTGATAATATATTGATTCATGTGCCACAGCTGATGGTTTGGATGGAAGATAAGTGATTCAGGACGTGCACTGTGTTGAGCAGGTCTGAGGAACAAATATCTGGCTAGAATAGTCTAGATAATGTAAATATAATTGTAAAATGGTTATGTGTGCATATGAAACATGTCCCTCTTCATTAAGAAACACAAGCCAAAGCCTTGAGCTGGCAATACCCATTAGAATGATTCAAATTAAGTCAGAAATAAAAACTATTAGAGAACACGAATAGCAGTTAGAGTATTTATGCTTTTCAGATTAGATCATCAAATATAGTCCTACTTTGTAAACAGATTGGAAGTGCCTCGAGATTTTAAAATAGAACTACCATATGGCCCAAGCATTCTGTACTCGATGTACTACAACTGAGAGAAGTTAAAACTTTGGTAATGATAAAATTCGTACGTTAATGTTAATGTGAAGATCACTCATAGGAGTAAAAACAAAAATAAATCGCAAGTCCATAAATAAAAACTGGCTGAATAAAATATGATGCCAGGATGGGAAAAAAACAGTGACATATAAAAATACCATACAAAAGGATAAGATAAAATGTACTGTATGAGTAAAAGGCTAATTTGATGTTTTAATAGGAAACATTGTGATGAATTTTATTAATATGTTAAGGAAAATCACAGGAACACACAAAGTGATGATGAAATGTACTAAACACAATCTTGTATTTCTTTTAAAACCTCTCAAATACTGGAAATATCCAAAAACCATCTCAACAAAATCAGTAACAAATAGTGTTATCATTCAAAATCTTCTAACCAGCTTAATAAGACAAAGAGAAGAAGAAATAAAGGTCAAATAGAAAGTCCAAAAATACATGTTATCTATTTTAAAACAATGAAAATCATGTATGAAAAATGAATGAATGCACAAAAACTTATATATATATATATAACAATGATACATTTATAACAGCTTAAAAAACATGCATATTTGGGTATAAACCTAACAAAACATATAAAGGAACTATGTATTGAAATCTATAAAATGTTGTAAAATTCCAGATATGTGTTAAAAATATAATGTGTTCATTGATTGGGAGATTATAAAGACTGTAGTGGATATCCCTAAACACTTGTATTTACAAACAATACGGCATGTGTTTATCTCACTATGTATTATGAAAATGAAATATATGTACCATATGTAGTATAAAATATACATATTACATACATTGCATATATAACAATAGCAGTTATAGAAGAAGAGGTTTTGAATGTGAGAGAGTTTAGAATGGAGAAGGGGAACGGACAGAGGGGAGATTTAATAAAGTGTACACATGTATGAAATTTTTAAAAACATTAAAAATTATATTCAAACATTTAGATGTGTTCTTGTTAGTTTTTTTAAACTTGACACAAACTACAGTCATCTGGGAAGAAGTAATCTCAGCTGAGAAAATATCTCCATCACATTGGCTTGTAGGCAAGTCTGTGGGGCATTTTATTGATTGGTGAGAGGAGGTCCAGCCTGATGCTTGTAGAGTCTCCCTTGCGCAGGCGGTTCTGGGTTGTATACCAAAGCAAGCTGAGCAAGCCATGGAGTGCAAGGCAGTAAGCAGCTTCCCCCCCCACCCCACCCCCGCAGCCTCTGCTTCAGTTTCTGCCTCCAGATTTTTGACCTGAGTCCCTGCCCTGACTTCCTTTAGTTCAGGATTGTGGTCTGAGAGTTCTAAGATGAAATTAACCCTTTTCTCCCCGAGTTGTTTTGATTAGTGTTTTTATCACAACAGAGAATCAAACTATGCCAGATACACACTCCCCCCCAGATTTATGCATAATTTAATGGTATTCCAAAACCCCAGCAGATACTTTTGTAGGTTATGGAGTTGTTTATTTGAAGAGTTGTATCACAAGGCAAAGAAACTAAAACAACTAGGATAATTATGAAAGACAAAAGTGAGAACAGTGATTTTGTGGCTTCCCTTACTTTTTTGTTTGGGACAGATTTTCACTAAGTAAATCAGGCTGGCCTTGAACTTGCTCTGTCATCTGGGCAGACTTTGAACTTATAACTTTTTGCCCCAACCTGCCAAGCAGCTGTGGTTATAAGCTTGCTCCACTTTACCTAGTTGTGATTTCCACTGTAATCAGACAGCATGATACTGTTGGAATACTAAAAAACTGAATTAAGTAAACTAAAGTGAAAAGAATAGGCCAACATAAAATACACAAGTCCCTAATGTTTACAGAAGTAAAAATTTAATGAAGAAAATATAGCACTTCAATCAACAATATTTTAAAAACTATATATCCATAGGAGAATAAAGATACTCTATTGTTAAAAAAACGATGTTAATTTTAACTCAAAATGTACCATACTTCAACCTATAAAATATAATGGTATAAAGTATGAGGGTTAGAAGCCTTCAAAATCTGTTAGTAAATTGTTCTAAGATATGACAGACACAAAATGATGCTGTAAGAAGGAACAAAATGAAATAACTAAATTTGGCCTCATAAAAATTGAAAACTGTTCTGTGAAACAGTAAGTAAAGAAAATACAAAGGCAAGGCACATGTTTGAAAAAACTGCTTTAAATCTAAGAGATTTTATTTGATGTATATATTAAAGAAAACTCTTAAAACAAGCAGTGAGCAAACAGTGTAACTAGAAAATGGAAAAAGAAGAAGATGAAATATGCATTTTTCCAAAATGGAGCTGTGAAACACACTTACATTCATACACACAAGAGGGCAGGGAGAGGAGAGATATTACTGCCACCATTAGGGAAATAAAACTTAAAACAATGAGTTACAATATTATACTTCATAGGATGTATAAAACAAAAATATTTGCAACAGGAAATGCTAACAGAGTCAAAGCAAGTAGATTTCTCATACATCAATTCTCTTAGGATGTTTGACAGATTTTAGCAGAACTAACAATATGCATACTATAAAGCCTAGAAATTCTACACTAGGTAGCTGCCAAAGAAAAATAAAACCATATCCATAAGAAACTTGTAAATAATTGCTCACTGCTATTTAGCTGTAATAATCTGACCCCAAAACATAATGGAAACAACTCAAATACTCTAGTAGGTTAATAGGTAAATAAATAAACAAGGCTTGTTATATGTCCATCCTGGAATCATGTCTAACAATAAAAATGAATCAACTAGTGATATAAGGAACAAAACATATAGGTTTCAAATAAACTAGCTAATTTAAAATGGCCCATCTGTAAAGATTTTATATTATTGCATTCTATGTGTATAGTGTACTCAAAACAAAACATGTATGTGGAAAACATGAAAAAAATTATCAAATGCTATAGACTAGGGTTGGTTCTGCTGTAATGGTATAGCACAAGAACTTAAGTGATGATGAAAGATTTCCAAACTGATTGTGATGTTGTTTGAACAAATGTATGTATGTGATAAAATACACATACATGAATGCTTGCCAAAACTAATGAAATATAAATGAGTTTTGCAGTCTAGTTCACTGTATTATATCACTTTCAACTTCCTGCTTTTGATAATATACTATAGTTTCTTAAGATCTTATCATTGGGGAAAGTTTGTTGAAGTGTACACAAGGAATCTGTACTATTTTTTTCAATTTCTTGTAAAGTAAAAATATATTTCCAAATAAAAATGTTTTAAAAAAAATTTCTTGCTGAATCCCTTAAGGCTAATCTGGCTGGAAACTAATAAAAGAGGGTTTATCTCAGATATTTCCTATACAATGCATTTGGAGGAAATCTTTGCATCTCCACCCATGCTATTCATTGAAATGTGTGTGATACTAAATTAAGGAATGGTTTTGTGATTTGTTTTGGTTTTTTGTAAATATCACTCTCTAGCTGGTAAAGCTCAATTTCACAAACTTCAGAAGTTTCTCAGGAAAACCATCTGGTAATTTGAAAGCCATTGAAGTGAGTATTCCATTAGACCCAGCTCTTCTGTGGGAAGTTCTGGATGTTTTATCTTAAGTCAAGCCCAACCCTGGGTTCTCTGACCTGCCCACAGAAATGCCTCAGCATCCCTTCAGTCCAAATTTCAAACACATAAGCCATCCAGAAAAGGAGCACATGCAGACCTCTGGGAGGAAATGTAAATCAGTACAGTCACTTTTGAAAACAGAATTCAGCCAGACAGTGATGGTGCACGCCTTTAATCCCAGCACTCAGGAGGCAGAGGCATGTGGATCTCTGTGAGTTCGAGACCAGCCTAGTCTACAAGAGCTAATTCCAGGACAGCTTCCAAAGCCACAGAGAAACCCTGTCTCCAAAAACAAACAACAAAAAACCCAAAAACTAAAAGAACAGAACTCAGTTTCCTCAAAAAACTGCTGTCTTGAATATATATACTCAGATAACTGAGATCAGTATGTTGTAAAAAGATATCGACAGTGTTATGCTAATTCATGACTATTCACAAATAGTCAGGATAAGAAAGCAGGAAGTATATAAATAGATGAACAAATAAAATGTGGCATATATACACAAGGAAATATTGTATAACATTGAAAAGCATATTACATGCAACAAATGGATATAATTGAAAAACAATATGCTAAGTGAAGTACACCATGTTAAAAATGCAATATAAACTCACTTATATGCGAAATTTAAAACTTGATTTCATAGAAACAGAAAATAGAAAAACGGCTTCCAGAGACTGGGAGGGGAAGGATAGAGAAAAAGAAAATGGGAATTAAAATATGCAAAGTTAGCCAGGCATGGCTATGCACACCTTTGATCCAGCACTTAGAATACAGAGGCAGGCAGACCTCAGAGTTCAAGGCCAGCCTACTCTACAGAACAAGTTCCAAGACATTCTGGGCTACATAGAGAAACTCTGTCTTGAAATACAAAAAGAAAGTTATATAGTTAAACAAAAAGGAATGTTATGATAATGAACTTCATTGCGTGACAATCATAGTAAATAAAAATGTGTGTAACGAAATTTCTAGAAGAACACATCTTTAACATTTTACCACAGAAAGATAAGTCTGTGATCAAAATATCATACTTTAGCTCATAAACATACACTACTATTTGCTGATTAAAGAAAAGGTTTTGAGGAAAATAGATTATTGAAAAGATAAGGAAATTATCAAAGTTAAGTATTCCAGATATCTGTAATAAAGATGAAGATGCAAAATTTAAATTTCCAAACACAGAAAAGAAATTTTTATTTCAGGATTGGCAGTGTTCACTTTCATAGTTCTGGATCTTAACTACACTCTTAGCTAACAAGTAGGCAGGATGCACAAAGTCAAGAAACTTCTCGTTACACTACACTAAAATCTCTCTCCTTTTGACTCCCTTACCCCTTTCAGTTACTTAGTACATTCCCAAGTGTTGGCCTTCCTGGTTTGTGAAAATCTACCAGTTGACCTAAAGATCTAGCCTAAAAACTTATTAGCTGATTTTTCACCAGCTTAATCTTTCACAATCATTAGAATCACTTGTGTTTCAAGAAAGGAGAACTTGGAGAGACCATAAATAAGCCCTGGATTAGATTATTCATAGTAACATTTCTGGTTAGAGGCAGACAGAAACACTTGCTGGACAAAAAGAATCATCCAGTCAGAGTGTTGTTTCGTTTTCGTTCCCAGCTTCAGAATCATGTACCTAGGCAGTTGCCAATTTGTAAGTTTAATTATAATGGTATATTATAATTTTATACCACTAGAACTTTCAGACAAGTATTATTTTTCCAATCTTGAGCAATAAGTTTGACCAAGTGGAAAATGTCTCATGCCCTAGTGAATAATTTCTTTCTCAGCCTTCTAGGACACACACATTCACAGCTGCAAAAATTAACACATCAGCACAGAGTCAGCCAACAGAAACCTCTCCCTTCCCCTAGGGCTCCACAATTCAGCAAGTGTCTAGTCCCTACTAAGCTCCAACTTCATGTTAAACTCTGCTGCTAGGGACACAGAGATGATTAATTTCCTTCTTCCCTCATCTAGTCTCAGAAGTTGGCTGAATAACCGATCTTTCTTCCTATTAAACTTCCTGGGTGGGGTGGGGTGAAGGGGAAACTGACTGGTAGGAAAAAGTCCACCCAGAATGTTTTAAGTCTACTGAGGATATCTTTTGTCATAACCCCACCAGAACTGTTTCTAAGGAGGGTCTGTCCAGGGAGTTCTGCTGATTTCAGCCCTTCTGGAGGTTCCCAGAGCAGTGCAGCTGCTTAGCCTGCCTGGATTTCATATACTGGCTGGAGAATCAATCATTTTGGAACAACTTTGCTATAGGAAAAAAGCCACACCCATACTTGTGGTTAGAGAGATTAGGCAGAGCTCTCTCAATAGCAGACAGTATGGTGCCACTTGGCAACCATAATCTACACATAGTGCCATCCTGTGAGTCATGCTCATGTAGTCTACAGCTGTTAGTTTCATTTTGTTACTGGAAAAAAACTAGTAGCATAATAGAGCATTTATCCTAAATTTTTACAGAAAAAATAATTAATATAGGGATTTTTTTCTGAGAAGAGGAAATTTACTGTTATAAACACTTCATTCTTGGGAAATTAAATATAAACAAAATACAATGATTTGTTCCCTTCAGGAGAAGGAAGGTGTTGGTGTAAATAGGATTCATTTATATTTTCCTAATAAACAGGTTTTACTCATATTTTACTACAGCTTACAGTCTTATCTAGAGTCATATGTAATTTTACATACTGTAAATTCTTTTACATATGGATGAATCAAATTCCAAGTGTGAAATTAGCAGACTTTAAAAAGAACACGCTTAAAAAAAAAACCACAGAAGGAATTCCTCCTAAAAAAGACAGCAAAATGTTTGGAACGCCTTCTGAAAATGCTTCCCATGTTCTCAAATTAAAAATACATCCAAAGAAATGCTCACCGTAAGCTGAGAATCAGCCCCATTGAGACTCGACAGCTGTGCTAGTTTCTAGGGCTTGATGAAAATCCTTTTGTGCTATTTGAAGCCATCACATCCCACCGGAAAATGCATGCATGGAAAATGTCCCAATCCGAGAAAACATGTCAAGTCTCATCTTATGAAAAGATTAAGGCACTTAGATGCATTTACTATTTGAATTCTGCTTTAATTTGGTTGACACAAAGCATGAGTTTAAAATTGTAAGTTTATTTTCTCCCCTTGGCTCACACTAACAAAAATGCATTTAATGAACCACAATCTCAATTTTAACATAGAATTGTTAGGAGCAATGTTTAACACAAGTCTGGACCCCTGGTTTTTGTCAGTGGCATGTTAAATTGTAGAGAAAGGAGCTTTCTATCTAGACAGCCACATTTCCTCTCAGAAAGCATGCAGCAGTTTCAGCGAACATTTTAACCACTTAAACTTATAAATAGATATTACCTCACTGAAGTCTCCATTCTTCATAACAATATATCCCCCCAAAGGTAAGATATTAGCAGTCAGAATTAAGTTTTCAGTGGAAGCAGCAGAAATTCACAGTCGTTTTCAATTCACAGAGGCTTTTTAGTTCTATTTTTGAATGTATGAAGAGAAAGCCAAGAACCTTACCCTTTCTACCCAGATATCCTGTAGTGAACTGCAGGCTTGTACAGCTAGAAGAGGAAGTAACGTAGTTTATTCAGCAAAACAGGAAAAAAAACAAAATCGTTTACCTCTAATGGGAGGTAGAACTGTTCGTCGGCATAACTCAGTTGTTTGGGGAAGCATTCGCCTCAGAGAATATTGTGGGCAAAGTAAATTCAAATTTTGGCTTTGATAAATTCAGAGTTTCCATGATTTGTACACTTCTTCAATCAGGAACAGCGTATCTGACTTTAATTTGCCACGTATTACCATAGTTTCCTCAGTCTATTCTGAACATTTAAAGTGTGTGCTATGCAAAAATCCATCTTAACTGATAGAATTTTATTCACCAATTGCTATGTAATTAACGTCTTAATCATTTTTTTACAGACAGCAGTAAGTATCAACTTAAATATTGATTCCCCACTCTCTTTCCATTGTATTTTATTCCTTACCATAGCTTCTTTCTGCAGCAATCTTCTGGCATCTACTTCTTAGGGAAATCCATTTCCGGTACTCGGAAGACTACTAGGTAGCTAGATACTCCACAGTCTGCTACAACTATAGAAGATACTATGCTTCTAGATATCATTACATCCCATGACTACAATGGCTAATGTTTCCATCTAAAGACATAAAAGGTCATGTGTCTTTGCTATGGAACTTTGACAGAGAATGTGTCAAGAATGCTCTGAGCTTCCTGCTTTGCACACGCCCATCTTATTCTATCATCATCTTTCTCCTTCCTTTTTTTCTTTTTTCTATGTGTATGCATGTATATGTCTTAGTCACATATGATTTTCAGGCTGACAATACGAGGTCAATATTTCCAAATTATATTGTAGCTATGTTTTGCCATGTTGTCTGTTTTAGAAGTTAAAGAATGGCAATAATATGATCATCTTTGCGAGTTTTATTGGGTCACCCAAATGGAATGATTTGAGATCACAAAAAGACTGTGCTCAGTAAGGTCATCCCAAATTATGAATAAATGTGTGATTTGTGATCTTCTTCGGGGTTAAGAATTGCATCTTCATACACTTATCTTTAATAATACTAACTTTAGTTTATTAAGTTCTTAAAATCATATTATAAAGACATTGTTAGAGTACCTTTAAGCATGACTGGGAAAAGTCTAAAACAATCATAATGTCTCAGAATGGAATAAGGATCTCAAATATAAACTTGGAGGATTTCATAATCTAAGTCTTGGCCCCACTGAGAGGGTTGACTGGTAGTCGTGTACAGACTTTCATCAAAAAACATTAAGTGAATCAAAAGGAAAACTTTGATAGTGGAAGTCCTCCCCAGTGATCTTAATATTACTATTTTACAGTTTCGGTATCTAAAATGCTTATGGGTAATTGGAAACTTCTTTTATTCTGAACCTTTTCTTTTTGCATATAGTAGCTTTTTATCTTCTTATATTGTAGCAGGAAAAAAACAAATGAGCATGATATTACTATGAGGTGTGTAGCCTCAAGAAAACAAAGAAAAGAAGAAATTACCAGGAAAAGCAATCCTAGCAAAGCCATAATTAGTACATGGGTGTTGTAGATTCTTTCCCATTGCTGTGATAAAATGCCCCAACAAAAGCTACTTAAGGGTAGAAGGCTTTCTTTTGTTTTATCCTTGCTCACAGTTTATTGCGCAATGCTTTATGGCAAGGAAGAGAAGTCAGAAGCAACTGATTATATTTTATTCATAATCAGCAAACAGAGAGCAATGAATGTGTGCCTGCTCTATATCTCTTCATCACCCAAAGCAAATTAGACTATTATACATGGCTATTTTTTATTTAAATTAGAAACAAGCTTGCTTCACATGTCAATTCCAGCTCCCTCACCCTCCCCTCTTCCACTGCCCTCTAACACCCTAGGCGCCCCAGTCCTTCCAACCCCCAACCAGTGCTCACTCCTCTTCCCAAGATGGGTGAGGAACTCCATGGGGGAATCTTTATAGTCTGTCATATCATCCAGGGCAGGGCCTAGTCCCTCCCCCATGTGTCCAGGCTGAGAGAGTATCCCTTGATGTGGAATGGGCTCCCAAAGTCCATTTGTATGCCAGGGATAAATACTGATCCACTATTCAAGGCCCCATATATTTCCAAGGCATCCTCACTGACACCCAAATTTAGAGGGTCTGGATCAGTCCCATGCTGGTTTCTCAGGTGTCAGTCTGGGGTCCATGAGCTCCCCCTTGTTCAGGTCAGCAGTTCTTGTTGGTTTCACCGGCCCGGTCTTGACCCCTTTGCTCATCACTCCTCCCTCTCTGCAACTGAGTTCCAGGAATTAGGTTCAGTGTTTAACTGTGGGTGTCTGCCTCTACTTCCATCAGCCACTGAATGAAGACTCAATGATGGCATACAAGGTTGTAGTCAATCTCATTATCCAGGGAGGGCATTTAAGGTCGTCTCTCCAATATTACATAGTTTGCCAGTTGGTGTCATTCTTGTAGATCTCTGGAAATCTCCCTAGTTTCAGATCTCTCCTCAAACCTATAATGACTCCCTCTATTATGGTATTTCTCATTCTGCTCTCTATTCTTCCCTTAACTCAACCTTCCTGCTCCCCCATGTCCTCCACTCCTCTCCCTTCATCTTCTGCCCCTCTCTTTTTCCCAGCACCCTATTCCCTCCACCCATACTTCCAATACACTCAGGAGATTCTGTCCCATTCCCCTTCTCTGGGGTACCATGTATATCTCTCTTAGGATCCTCCCTGTTTCCCAGACTCTCTGGCATTGGGATTGTAGACTGGCACTCCCCTGTTTCATGGCTAAAATCTATATATGAGTGAGTAGATACCATATTTGTCTTTTTGTGAATGTGTTACCTTACTCAGGATGATTTAATCTAGTGTCATCCATTTGCCTGCAAATTTCAAGATTCCATTTTGTTTTTTCTGCTGAGTAGTACTCCATTGTGTAAATGTACCACATTTTCTCTATCCACTCTTCAGTTGAGGGGCATCTAGACTGCTTCCAGGTTCTGGCTATTACAAATAATGATGCTATGAACATAGTAGAACAGACTTCCTAGTTGTATGAATGTGCATCTTTTGGGTATATGCCTAAGAGTGGAATTGTTGGATCTTGTGGTAGACTGATTCCCATTTTTCTGAGGAATCCTCATACTGATTTCCAAAGTGCCTCTACGAGTTGGTACTCCCACCAGCAGTGGAGGAGTGTTCCTCTTTCTCCACATCCTCTCCAGCATAAACTGTCATTGGTGTTTTTTATTTTAGCCAATCTGACAGGAGTAAGATGGTATCTCAGAGTTGTTTTGATTTGCATTTCCCTAATAGCTAAGGATGTTGAGCAATTTCTTAAATGTCTATCAGTCATTTTAGACTCCTCTATTGAGAATTCTCTACTTAGTTCTGTACCCCACTTTTTAATAGGATTATTTGGTGTTTTGGAAACTAGCTTCTTGAGTTCTTATTATTATCTATCTTTTCCTCTTCCCTCTACCACTGTATTATCCATCACTTCTTCCCATTTAAGGTTTTTCCATTTTTTCTAGTTATTACTTCATAGCACCTATTCCATCCTCTCTAGAAGTCCTCTCCCCACTCCATCATGGTGCTTTTATACTTTCCTGCTTTGTGAGGTTACTCAAAGTAATATATTCACACTTAAAAAATTGGAGCTAGGATCCATAAATATGAGAGGCCATGTGATGTCTTTTGAGCCCGGTTACCTCAATCAGTAAAATTGTTCCTTTTTTAATTCATTTACCTACAAACTTTATGATTGCAATTTTCTTTACAGCTAAGTAGAATTTCATTATGCAAGAAGAAGGGACACCCTTATTGGTGGGATTGCTGCAGCCAGATAGCAAATGAAAACAACCTAAATGTCCTTCAAACTTATGAATAGTCTATATAAATGTTATTAGACTATATTAATTACACCTACTGATAGATTTCATAAATGTATTTTCATATAAGCATGTCATGTATATTAGCCATATCTTTACCACCATCTTCCCCCCAATCTACTATTCATTTTTTTCTCCTGGTCTTTGTTCCACTTGCACGTAACATATCTACATCTATGTATCTCTATATGTACATATATGTGTATGTATATCTGCCTATAGAAAATCTGAGATCCAAGGAGGAAATTAGGAAAATAATTCCATTAATGGTATCTTAAAAATACATAAAACAACTCAGAGTAGGCTGAACTGTGAAAATATGAAATATCAACAATGAAAAAATTGTATTAGCTCTTTGCAAAATCAATGTATTTTGATTATATTCACCCTCCCTCAACTCCAGACTGATTCTCTTCCATATCTACTCAACTTTGTTTACTATTTTTATTTGTTTAATTTTTATTTAAATTAGAAACAAGCATGTTTTACATGTCAATCCCATTTCTCTCTCCTTCCCCTCCTCCCTTGCCCCCCACCAACCTCCTATCCCATCTACCTTTTGTCCCTCAGGGAGGGTGAGGCCTTCCATGGGGGGTCTCCAAAGTCTGTCATATCATTTGGAGCAGGGCCTAGACCCTCCCCCATGTGTCTATGCTGAGAGAGTATCCCTCTATGTGAAGTGGGCTCCCAAAGTTCATTCGTGTACTAGGGATAAATACTGGTCCACTACCAGAGGCCCCATAGATTAACCAGACATCCAAACTAACATCTTTGTTCAGCTGGTCTGGAACAGTCCTATGCTGGTTTCCCAGATATCAGTCTGGGGTCAGTGATCTCCCCCTTGTTCAGGTCAGCTGTTTCTGTGGGTTTCTCCAGAAATCCACAAAGTCCAATTTGTGCTCTTCATATATTCTTAAATGTGTGGTCCTCCATTGGTGCATAGTCTATTTACCAAGAGATACACTTTTTTTGGAGACGGGATCACATTATATGGCTTTGAACTCACTATGTAGATCAAGCTGGCCTTGAACTTATATATTATGATTCTGCCTTTCTAGTGCTGACATCAAAGGTGTGTGCCACCACACCTAGCTAGGATATACACTCTTAAAGACAATTGTCTCACCCTTTCTTGGTAACTATAATAGCGCCTCAGCTAAGGAAGAGACTTCATGCCCACTATCCCTCTCTGTACTGGGAATTTATAGGACTTAAATTTGCATAAGTCTTGTGTGTGCTGTCACAGTTTATGTTCACATGTAGATCTGCCCTAATTGTCCACAAAATACTATTGCCCTTTAGCCATCTATTATCTCTGGGCATTACAGCCGTCCTGTCCCCTCTTCAACAATGCTCCGTGAGCCTTTGGAGGAAAGGATATGATAGAGATGTTCCATTTAAGGCTGAACATTCCACAGTCTCTTATTCTATTCACTTTGACCCGTTGTGGGTCTCTGGGTTTCTGCCATGTACTGCAAAGAGAACTGCCTCTAATGAAGACTAAATGATATAACAATAAATCATTAAGAGTCTGTTTAGTATTGCGTTTATTAAGTGGAATAATACTAGGGGTTTTCCCCTAAGGTTTGTAATATGTCTAGTCATAGTTTTCTGGCTACAATACACTTGCAAGATATTGGCTTTATGCTGTAAAATACGTCTTAAATACAACCAGAACCTGTTTGGTTATTCCCATTATGTTTATGGCACTATGGTAGCAGTAGGCATGTCTTGTCAGGCCAATCATTATTGTAGCTCTTCAAGTTCACAGCTGTGTAGGTAGATGGTTACTTTTTTCCTTTGGTACCCTTCATAGCACGTACCAACACTACAAAAGTTTTCCAGCTTCCAGGTCAATAGAAGCTTGAATTCTTCTTATTCTATTATTCAGGTATGTAGTGTCTTGATTAATAGGCTCTTACTATCAAGTTCTAAAGGTTAGCCAATAGCACTGGCAATAGTCTGTAGTGTTTTGAAGTCTATGGAACCTCAGTGGCCAATATTCCAAAGGAGGTTCCTATTTCTAACATTGGGCTTTTCATTTTTTAGCTTGTAGAATATAGTGAGGACATTGTTACCCTATTGTAGCATGATTGCATTTATATGTGTGTATATATATTTTTAGGAAGATTCTACAGTAATACTCTTTCACATGACTTTTTCAAAAGGTCATTAGTATTATTTATGCCTCCCAGTATTCCTTCCTCTATTCTGCTCTCCTCTCTTCAACACATATTTAATTATTTCTCTATTCTTGTTCCATTATTCCTCTTAACCCTTTAAGTCACTAACTTCCACAAAGAAAAAAAATGTTGCATTTGTCTTTTGTGGTCTAGATTACCTTATTCAGAATAATTGTTCCCTGTTTCATGCAATTACCTGAGATCTTTATAATTTTTTTCTTAGCAACCGAGTAGCATTCCATTGCATAAATATACCATATGGTCATGATTCATTCATCAGCTGAGGGAAATTTAGGCTGCTTCCATTTCCTAACTATCATGAATAGAATATTGTATTCACAGGCATCTCTACAGTAAAATACACAGAGTCCTTTGGGTGTATTTACAAGAGTTGTATAGCTAGATTGGGTAACAGGTCGATTTTTAGCTTTTTGAGTGAGGAACCTCTATACTGATTTTCATAGTGACTGTGACAGTTTTTACTCCCACAAGTAGGAAATTAATGTTCCTCTTTACCCAGACACATGACAGTATTTGTTATCGTTTTTTAAATCTTAGCCCCTCTAGATGGGGTAAGATGAAATCTAAAAGTAGTTTTAATATGCAGTTCACTAATGATGAAAGATGTTGAGCATTTTTTAAATGTGTCTCAGACATATGGGTTCCATTTTTTAGAGCTCTCTGTTTCTTTTTATCCTACATTATTGCCTTTTAGTAATTTCCTTAACCTCTATGGGTATTCCAAATTAAACACACATATCTGAAGATTAAAAGCTAACTTTCACAAACAAGAAGGAAAAATGTGGTGTTTGTCTTTTGGTGTTTGGGTGACCTCACTCAGAAATTTTTTATATGTTTAGCTTTTTGAGTTCTTTGAATATTCTAGTAATTAAACTTCTGCCAAATGTATAGCTGATGAATATTTTCCTCATTCTGTAGGATTGCCTCTTCACTTGAATGATGATGTCCTTTTCTTTACAGAATTTTTTTAGTTTCCCAAGGCCCTGTTTTTTAATTGCTAAGCTTAATAACTGTGATATCACAGTCCTGGTCAGAAAGTACTTTCCTGTTCTAATGAATGTAAGTGTTCTCTACTTTCTCCTCTATAAAATTCAGTATATCAGATCTTAGATTGGGATCTTTGATTCATTTAGAGTTGAGTTTTGAGGGGGTGAAAAATGAAGGTTGAATTTCATTCTTCTGCATGTAAATACCCAGTTTGACCACTAACATATGTTTAACAGATGCTGTCTTTTCTCCAGTATGTATTGTTGGCCTCTGTCAAAAATAAGGCAGCTGTAGGAGTGTTGAATTATATGTGTGTCTTATTCTATTCCATTAGACAATGTGTATGATTGTATACCAGTACCATGATGTTTTATTGTCATATCTCTGTAACATGACTTGGAATCTGAAAAAAGACATTGAAGAAGACATTACAAAATATAAATACCATCTGTATTTTAACATTGTGAAAACGGCTGTATTACTGAAAGTAGTTGACACATTCAATACAGTACCCATCAAAATGACAAAGACATTTCCCACAGAAATTGAATAAAGTAATCCTTAAACTTAAATAAAGGTACACATGTCTCTGAATACCCACAGAAACCTTCAGCCAAAAGAATAATATTGGATGTATCCTTTCACTTGATTTCAACATATACTACAGAGCCACAGTAGCAAAGGCAGTATGACAAGTGTCCTTATGATACGATTATGTATTCTTTGGGTATATGCCCAAGAGTGGCATCACTGAATCTTGAGGTAGATTGGTTCCCAATTTTCTGAGAAAGTGCCACATTGATTTTCAAAGTGTCTGTGCAAGTTACACTCCCACCAGCAGTGGAGAAGTGTTACTCCACTACACACCCTCTCCAACATGAGTTGTCCTCTGCTTTTTTTATTTTTTTGCTTTCATTTTACATATCAATCACTGTTCTCCCTCCCACACCCTCAACTACTCCCACCCTTCCTCACCTTCCTCCTAGTCCACCTCTAGCCCACTCCTCCTCACAGGTAAGGGCTCCCATGAGGAGTCAACATAGTCTGGTACAACAGGTTGAGGTAAGTCCCAGGTCCTCTCCAATGCACTAAGGATGAGTATGGCACCCCGCCATAGGGAAAGGGCTCCAAGACACCACTAATCTATTCAACAAGTATTTATTAAACAAGTACCCATTCATAAGCACTCTGTTCAATGGTGCAATAATAACAAAAAATCATAGTCTCTGGTCTCAAGAATGTTTTCGATACATGGTTGCTATTGTTCTTATTTTAATGAACATCATCAGTAAGAAAATTCACTACATCTGAGGTTAGACAAAGAACAAAAACTATTTCAAAGATGATTTATTCAATAGCCTAAAGATAATCCATGGAGCCTAGGAAAAGAACCTAATCTGAAAAATACTTCCTTGCCTTACAAACATGAGGATCTCAGTTGAGGCCTCACAACTGAGATAAAACCCTGCCACAGTGGCATAGATTTGTAATCCCAGTTCCAGGGAGACAAAGGCAAGAAGATCCCTTTGAATCTCAGATCAGCCAGTCTATCTGAATAGGAAAGTCCTGAGCTAGTAAGAGATCCTGTCATTTTTCTTCTGATTCACATGAATTATACCACTGTACACATTTATACAAGCCTACTCAGCCCTATGTTCACAAATTTCTCTGATTGAAAAGTAATTTGTAAGAAACTGAGGAAGCTTTCAATTCTCTGTTAAACAACATTGGTTACTTCTTGGTATCAGTAACTAATAAGAACCATGATACAAAGAAATCCAAAATCCATGACATTATATTACATTTATGAAAATAATAGACTAGAAAAATGGGCCTGGATTTCCTTACTTTTTTAGTCAAACCAGAACAAGTTGATCTGCTTCAATCCCTGCCAAGCATTTCTTTGAAAATGAATTATGGGAGCCTTGTCTGAATTCTCCTTATAGTTTACAGTGTGCTTCAAGACACTTGTAATTGTTTTTTTTCAGTCAGTTAACGTTTAATTTTCATAATACCTGTTATGTTTGAACAGTCAACAACACATGAGGAAAAGTCCCCATGAATGTTTACACACAGTGTGAACACATGCTTTGAATATGCCTGGAGAAGGGGAAGAGCACTCAGTTAACAAAGTTGAAAAGAAAATGCCTTGTTATAAATTACACAAAGCATACAAAAATATTTCTCTGAATGCATAGATTAAGACTACAGACTCACCTAAGAGCGACCATGTATCTTCATCCCACTACCAGAGGCAATGACCACAGAGGACCAGGAAAGGACAGGCTACTGGGCAGAGCCATGTGGGACCTGTCCCCCCATTTGGGACAATGAGAGCCTTGGTCACTGTGCTTCTGAACTCTGTAGCACTCTCCTGTGGCCCACCTCCCAGTCAGGTCTCTACTGTTTCTGAGAATCTCTAGTCAATTGGGGTAGCTGAAGGAGTTTGAACCCCAGTCACTTAGACATGAATTAATACTGAATTTATTTCTTTCACGATAGGATCACACTCAATTGTATCAGTAAACTAAGTTTTTCCAAAGCAAATTGGGAAGGGAGGGGGGTTAGTACATCTAGATAAAGTAGTTTCAGATTAGTTGAAACACCAGTTGTTTTTTTAAACTGGCACAATAATTAGCTCAGGGACAAGCCTTTATATTTACATACTTTTAATTTTATTTTGAAAACTACAATGTGATTTGCATTAGATGCTAAAGTTTTCATATATGTCTATGAAGCAATTAATTTAGGATTTTATAAATTTATTTCAGAATGTTTTATTTAATATTACCTGGGTTGTAAGTCATATTAAAATCAAAAGCTGCAGTCTGTGTTGTCTTTGTTTCTTGGAAAACTACCTAAAAGGAATTTGTTTCTACTAATGCATGCAATATGCTGATTAATTGCATACTTTTACAGAACACCTATTATGTGTTAGAGACTTTTAAGCAGCTGCTAAATTGAAAGACTAAAATTTCAGTTTTTGAAGAAACACAAGATAATAATTTTATATAAGGTCCCACTCCTAAATAAGGAGCTGTAGGAAATCAATGGCTGCTGAGAGAGGAAGAAACAGTCGTCTTCAGGAATGAGACCATTATTTGGTTATCTAGTCCCATGTGGGTTAATTCTGTAGGCATACACAAAACATGTTAAATGGGCTTAATTTGTACACACACACACACGCACACACACACATATATATGTATATATATATGAAGAGGTAATAAATTTAAGTGTGAGTGGGGGGTATGGCATAGGAGAACTTGGAGGAGGAAGAGATAAACTTGGAAGTAAATACAATACTCATGTATGAAAATCTCAAAATATTTTAATTTAGAATAGAATTTCATAAACATATATTATGGAATGTAAACATTAGAGTAACTTTAGATAATTATTACTCTTCACCTAATCTGTAGCATAAAAACTTTACTCAATAAATTGTCCAAGGTAGCATAACAATAAATACCTTAAGAAGAATTTCAAACTATATCAAGGACCTCTATTTACTAAATAATTCTGCCTCTCTCATAGGAAGAACAGTTTCTTTTCAATTTAACTTTCATATGTTACATTGTCATTAACAAAATTCTACAGAGTAATATTCATATATTGACTATTGCTATATAACAGCTCTATGAAAAATCTCACTTTAGCATGTCTAGTCTCTGGTTACATACTTGAAGCAGTGCCTCTTTTGCTTTTTTGTTGAAAGACTACTTCATTGCATGTTGGAGAGGGGTATATTGTAATTTTTTGGGCTCCAACAAGAATAACAAAAGAGAAAGGAAGCACTCTTGAGAGGTTGTAGGGGTTTTATTCTCCTTTGGGGGCCCACCACCCAGCTCCCAAATAAATACTCTCAACTCATTGAGGCTTATTATTTCTTATAAATGCCAGGCCTTAGATTGGCTTGCTTCTAGCCAGCTTTTCTTAAATTATTCCATCTAGCTATATGTCTCCTATTTTTTTATACCTTTCTTTACTTCTTACTCCGTGGCTTATTATGTAGCTGTGTGACTGGACCCTGGAGTCCTCCTCTCCTCCTTTCTTTAGTACATCAACCTTTCCCCCAGACTTCTCCTCCTATTTATTCTCTCTGCCTGTCAGCCCCTCCTGTCCTTTCTTCTTCCTTGCTGTTTGGACATTCAGCTATTTATTAGACTATCAGGTGTTTTAGACAGGCAAAGAAACAGCTTCACAGAGTTAAACAAATGCAACATAAAAGAATGCACATATCTTTCTTTGCACATTAAACAAATGTTCTACAGCATAAACAAATGCAATACATCTGAAAATAATCCACCACGTGAAGTTGTCTCCAGATACTCTTTTGTCACTAGAAATCCAATGTGCTACCCATTGTGCGACAGAGCCACATCAAGTGCTCTTTCAAAATCCTTAAACACTTTTATTTTTGAGACAGGTTTGTTATGCTACGATCTGTAGAGTTAGTCCATCTTCTATTTATCTACCTCAGGAGTCACTGTTTACTGAACCTATATAGTCTGGAAAATAATGGATATTCAGAGATGAATAAAATATGTCCCCCGACTTAAGGAATGTAGAGTTTAATATATTACAACCCATCTACTTTAAAGTTTTATGGCCTCACTGATCTGGATAATTCATTAACACAGCATGTTTCTAATTTTAATAATAGCTGTGTTTGGGGTAGTGATCTTAGTGTCCTCCAAATACTTCCTAACACTACCCAAAATACCCGTCTGGTGTTCTACATCCTCAACTGAAAACTGATTTTGATTTTAGAAAAGTCAGTGCCTTTGCCTTAGAGTAGCAAAAGTTTAGGTTGTGATCTGTGGGCTCCTTAGGTAGAAAAAATACACAGTTCATGTCTGTATCCCTAGCATATACCCCAATGTCTTGTTAAAATAAGAACCCAATAACTGATGAATTCATAAATAACACATACTTTAGCATAAATGAAAGATAAATCTTGAATATGAAAACAGTAAATGAGCACACTCAGAAAAGAGGACAGAGAAAACTAATACTCAGGAAGCTGAAACAAAATTAGTATTTTTTGCATTTTGAGGAGTTCAATTTTGGTTTGCTAAAATATCTCAAAATTCTTTAAGCTCTTCTAACTCTCCCTGGTATGTCAATGTTGTTTCTCTGTGACCATGACAAGAGTCATGTTCTGTACCCCAGTGACTTCATGCTGCCCATGAAAAACTTCTTTTATTATTTCCTAAGGAGAATATAGTGGCTGCAAATGGACCACAAAGAAACAATGATATTTCCATTTCTACACTCAAGTTTGTACCTGGCTGCTGTTCCAGGGATCTAAGGGGAGCATAGGTTGACCAAAGTTAACGAGAGAAGGGGAGTAAATTCATGTAGCTTATTCTGTTGTTTATAATCCTCCAGCAGATTCTTCAAACAAGCGAGCAAAAGATATGTGTTTATGTTATTTGTCTTTCAGAAAAATTTATTCAGTATTTTCTCCAGAGGGAAGCTGAAAAGGGAAATGATAATTTCGGGTTCTTATGACAGGGCTTAACTTGGTTTGATCTGTTTCCACACATTTAATCTCCAAACAGATGTCAGCAGTTTTGTGGACCTCTCCAAGATCCTGGTTTTCAAAATCTTGACAATTCTGATGTTTAGAATGACTGTTAGTCAGGATTTGGTTTTGGTAGGAATGTTTCTACTTTGAGGGCCAAACCCTAATTCCTAATAAGAATGTTAGTCTGTGCTGAGCCTGGAAACTATCAGAGCCACTTATTATTAATGGACCAGTGAGAGTTCTGCTGACTCTTAATGATCAGGTGTTAATATTAAATAGTATTGTAAACTTCTCTGTAGATGGACACGAAAAAATGAAGTGCAAGATTTCAAGAAACCTTTGTCATCTCCAGGAATTTCATAAATGAGTCAAGATCAAAGGACTAAGACAGGAAGAAGAAAGCATATTACATATAAAGTTGAACAACAACTCAAGACACTGTACACAGAAGGGAGATGTACTTTATTCTTTATATAGTCCTGTTTGTGACAAAGAAAAACAATTTAGTATTAATTGAAGCTTACACTTCAAGCCATTTGGTACAATATCAAATGGATACATCTATAATTCTTGGTTTAGTGAATGTAAGACACAAAATAAGGAAAATAAATAAAATGCAATGCTAGGTTTGAATACTGAAACTTTTAAAACTTCTGTACAGTACTCAGACCAGTAAGATGGCTCAGCCAGTAAAGTCACTTAGCTTGGAGGCCTGAGTTCTGTCTCTGTGACCCACATAATTGACTCCTGCAAGTTGTCCTCTCATTGCTAAACATACTCCATGGCATATGAGAACACAGAGACATTCATGCAAAAATAAAAGAATAAGTGCAATGAAAATTTCCCCATGATCACCTTCACAATCCAATATTGCAGGAAGTTGTTGTGACAATTGGCATACAACCATCAGGAGAAACTGTCCCTTCATAACAATTTCTCTTATATTATTTCAATATAAGAATAATTTTTAGTTTATATTTATGGATCTTTGAGATTTGATTTCTTCACTTTTTCCAGATCTCTTAGTTGTTATTCAGTTAAGAGGTCTTATTCTGACATTTTCATGCACAGGTTTGAGTGTACTTCACTCATGCTTGCTCCCTAGCCTTCCATCCCTCCACTGCTCTCAACTGGTCCTCTTACCTCTCCCAAATGGTGAATTTCCTTTAAGGATTCTGTATATGAAAGAAAACATGCAATGTTTAACGTTCTGATCCGGGGCTCCAGTGCTTAAAATAATGATCTTTATTCACTTACCTGTAACTATCAGAATTTAATGAAAAAATCCGTTGTTTATCTATTCCACGTTTTTGTTATCCAGTGAAGTATTGATGGGCACCTAGCTAGCTTTGTATCGTGATGTTTAATATTGATTATAAACTTGATGACAACTAGAATCACCTTGGAGGCAAATCCCTGGTTATGCTTGTGAAGAATTTTCTACTTTAAATTCACTGAAGTGGGTAGATCAATTCTCGAAGTGGGTTGCACCATTCCTGGGCAGGGGCCATTGACTGTAGAAAAATGAGAAAATGGGTTGATTGCCAGTACCAATCACTGTCTGTTTACTGATTACAGATGCAATGTGAGTAGTGGTCTCACAGTACTGATGCCATGGCTTCCTGCTACAAAGGAAATGATATTGGTTATGTAAGAGCCCCCAAATTAGCATGGTCTTTTAGATAGAAAAGGAATTGTCTTAGATATGTCAGAGGATCCATGAAGGGTTATCCCAGGTACACCTTTCAGTGGGTTCCTGATGAACCCTGTAGTTATTTCTCTATTTCAGGATATGCAATTGCAATATAGTTAGTAGTTAGAAAACTTCCACATTGCTTCCAGTGAGAGCCATAAATAAGCATTAGATTGGATTGTCTAGAAAAATAATGAAGCAATCACAGTACTGCATTATTTGAGAGACTATAAATTATAGTGTTAACATCAGGGATGTGGTGATTACCACTTTATATTCTTATGTTGCATATGCAGAGATGGATGGATATAAGAGTATGGCAAAGGGTTATTCTAAGCTTAGCCAAGTGGTATAGCTTCTGTAGCAGATACAGCTTCATTACCTAGTACTCAGAACAGATCATGTGAATGCCCTATTTCTCCATACCTGTCTACAATTCCTACCAAAAATCAATTTTTCAACCAGCTTAACAACATGAAATATTTCTTCTTCATCCTATATTAGTAATATGTGACTTTCCAGGGTTACATCACTATTTATTTCATGGGAATGTTGTTTTCTTGTTTATTTTACAATATATTTTGATCTCTCCCAACTCCTGACAGAGCCTACCTAACCACCCAACTGTATTCTCTCTATCCCTTTCCTCATTCAAATACAAAAACCACAAAAGATTAAAATTAAACAGGCAAAATACCAATAAAATTTTTAATGCCAAAATAAAACAATAAGTCCACAAAAACAAAACAGGGAGTTCCTCTCGTGTTGGCTGTAGAATCGTGAGTATTCGGCTTGTTCTGATACTTCACTAAAGAAAAGTGATTGTCGTTTTGTTAGCAGGCATCAATTTCAAACACGGGAGGGGCTTTGTGTCCATTAACACCTCTCTGTGCCGGGACTTCATCCGGTTTGAATCTGTGCATGTTTCCACAGTCTAGGCGAATTCCTGTGTGCTTCAGATCTGTTGTGCCTGGAGGACTGCTTCCTTGGAGTCATCCACCACCTCTGGCTCTTACAATCTCTCTGCCTCCTCTTCTGAATAGATTCCTGAGATTTGAGGACAGGATTTTGATGAAGACTCCCATTTGGGACCGAGTGCTTCAAATTCTCTCCCTCTCTGCACGTTGCCCAGTTGTGTGTCTCTGTGTTAGTTCTCTTTTACTGCAAGAAGACTCTGGTGAGGGCTAGTGAGGAATTGACCTCTGGTTATCATAGTATGTCATCAAAAATCATTTATTGCTATGCTCTTTTTTAATTTTTTACTTAAATTAACCCTGCCCTAGATGAAATGACAGATTATGGACACCCCCATGGAGGGCCTCACCCTCTCTGGGGAAATAAGGGGATATTGGGGGGGTTGGTGGGTGTGGGAGGAGGGGAGGGAAACGGAGAGGGACCTGGAACTGACTTGTGAAGCAACCTAATTTCTAATTTAAATTTCAATTTAAAAATAAATAATAAAAAAGAAAAAAAGAAATAATCTTGTTTTGCACATCAATCCCAGCTCACTCTCCCTCCTCTCCTCCCCTGACCTCTCAGCTCCACCAGTCTCCCACATAGTCCCCACTCAGCTCCCCAGGGAGGGTGAGGTCCTGCATGGGGGATTTCCAGAGTCTGTCATTTCGTTAAGGGCAGGGCCTAGGTGGAGAGTCCAAGCTGAGACAGCATACCTCATTGTAGGATGGGCACCCAAAGTCCATTTGTAGGCCAGGGATAAATACTGATCTACTACCCAAATCCCCAGAGATTACCTAGGCCTCCTCATTGACACCCACATTCAAGGGGTCTGGATCAGTTTCATGCTGGTCTCCCAGCCATCAGTATGGGGTCCAAGAGCTCCCCCTTGTTCAGATCAGCAGTTCCTGTGGGTTTCACCTGCCTGATCTTGACCCCTTTGCTCATGACTCCACCCTCTCTGTCACTGGGTTCCAGGAGTTCAGTTCAGTGTTTAGCTGTGGGTGTCTGCCTCTGCTTCCATCAGTCACTGGATGAAGTTTCTAGGATGGCATATAAGGTAGTCCTCAAACTCATTATGAGGGAGGGGCATTTAAGTTAGTCTCTCCACTATTGCTTAGTTTGCCAGTTGGTGTCATCTTTGTAGATCTCTGGAAATTTCACTAGTGCCAGAACTCTCCTCAAACCTATAATGACTCTGTCTATTATGTATCTCTCATCCTGCTCACCTGTAGTCTTCCCCCAACTCAATCTTCTTGCTCCCTGAAGTCCTCCTCTCCCATCCCTTCTCCCCCTCCCTTTTCCTTACTCCCTCTCATCTCCCTCCCATGCTCCCAATCTTCTCAGGAAATATTGCCTCATTCCCCTTCTCTGGGGTACCATGCATATCTCTCTTAGGGTCTTTCCTGTTTCCCTGACTCTCTGGCAGTGAGATTGTAGGCTGGTACTCCCCTTGTCCATGTGTAAAATCCATACATGAGTGAGTACACACCATGTTTGTCCTTTTGTGACTGGGTTACCTCACTCAGGATGGTTTCTTCTAGTGCCCTCCATTTGCCTGCAAATTTCAAGATAGCATTTTTTCCCACTGAATAGTACTCCATGAGTAAATGTGCCACATTTTCTCTATCCATTCTACAGTTGAGTGGCATCTAGGTTGTTTCAAGGTTCTGGCTATTACAAATAATTCTGCTGTGAACATAGTTGAACAGATGTCCTTATTGTATGAATGTGCCCTTTTGGGCATATGCCTAAGAGTAGAATTGATGGGTCTTGTGGTAGACTGATTCCAATTTTCCTGAAGAATCTCCATACTGATATCCAAAGTGGCTAAACAAGTTGGCACTCCCACCAGCAGTGGAGGAGTGTTCCCCTTTCTCCATATCCTCACCAGCTTAAACAGTCGTTGGTGTTTTTGATTTTAGCCATTCTGACAGAAGTGAGATGATATCTCAGAGTTTTTTTGATTTGCATTTCCCTGATGGCTAGTGATGTTGAGCCTTTCTTAAGTGTCTCTCAGCCATTTTAGACTCCTCTATTGAGAATTTTCTATTTAGTTCTGCACTCCACTTTTTAATTTGCTCCTTTGGTATTTTGGATACTTGATTCTTGAGTTCCTTGTAAATTGCTGTCTTCTTTTATCAAAATAATACAGTTCGGTTTTACCTTATGGCCATGACATATCTAGTCTCAGAATTTTGGCCACTTTGTCAGTGTCAAGTATGGGTTCTGTTTCATGAAGTGTACCTTAACTCCAATTTGTAAAAGTGATTGGCTACTCCTGTAACAGAAGTAAATCATAATGATTTTTCTGGGTGGTGGAGGGATAGAGATTTGAATTCCTTGTCCTCATTTGTTTTGTCCCAACAAATACATTTATTTTTACTTAGACTTATATAAACTGTGTTTGATAATCTATTTTCCAGGAAGTACCCACTATGTTCCTAATACCACTAGTTGATTTTTAAATGATAAAAATAATGTATTTTTAAGATTAAAAGTAACCTTAGCTATATTGAAAAGAAGTGGGTCCTTCCCTAGTGGAGACTGGTTGATTTTTGCCCATATGCACATGTAGGCTACTGAGATCCATAACCTGAAACAGAGAGTTACAGTATGATCATTAATGGAAATTTTTAAAACATTTGTGTAATACACCTGTGTATGTTATTGAATCACCATGGCTTAAAATTAAAATTGAACAACAGCACAAATTGCAGAAACCCTACAAACTCATGGAATTGAACGATGCTCAATTGCATCACTCCTGGGTAAAGGAAGAAATAAAGAAATCAAAGACTTCCTAGAATTCAATGAAAATGAAGGCACAACATACCCAAATCTATGAGACACTGTGTAAGCAATTCTAAGAGGAAAGTTCATAGCACTAAGTGCCCACATGAAGAAACTGGATAATAGCCACACAAGAGAATTAACACAGCACCTGAAAGCTCTAGAACAAAAAGAAGAAAACTCACCCAGGAGAAGTAGATTCCAGGAAATAATCAAATTGAGAGCTGAAATCAATTAAGTAGAAACAAAGAAAACAATGCAAAGAATCAATGAAACAAAGAGTTGGTTCTTTGAGAAAACCAGCAAAGTAAACAAACCTTTATCTAACCTAACCAAAAGGCAGAGAGAGAACATGCAAAGTAACAAAATCATGAACGAAAACGGGGACATAACAACAGACACCGGCGAAACCCAGAGAATCATCAGGTCATACTTTGAAAACCTGTACTCCACAAATTTCAAAAATTTAAAGGAAATGGATGATTTTCTTGATAGATATCACTTACAAATATTAAATTGAGAACAGGTAAGCAATTTAAATAGATCCCTAATGATATAGAAGCAGTCATCAAAAATCTTTGAACCTAAAAAAAGCCAAGTCCAGATTATTTTTGTGCAGAAATCTACCAGAAATTCAAAGAAGAGCTAATGACAATACTCTTCAAATTGCTCCACATAATAGAAGCAAAAAGATCATTGCAAAATTCTTTTTATGAGGCTACAATTACCTTGGTACCAAAACCACACAAGACACAACTAAGATACAAAACTACAGACCAATCTCCCTCATGAACATTGATGCAAAAATACTCAATAAAATACTAGCAAATCAAATACAAGAACACACCAGAAAAATCATACACCATGATCAAGTAGGAATCATCCCATGGATGCAGGGATGGTTCAACATATGAAAATCCATCAACACAATCCACTATATAAACAATCTGAAAAAGAAAAGCCACATGATCATCTCACTAAATGCTGAAAAGGCCTTTGACAAAATTCAACACCCCTTCATGATAAAGGTCTCGGAGAGATCAGGGATAACAAGAACATACCTAAACATAATAAAGGCAATATGTAGCCAACATCAAACTAAACAGAGAGAAAGTCAACGTGATTCCTCTAAAATCAAGAACAAAACAAATTGTTCACTCTTTCCAGATCTCTTCAATAGTGTACTTGAAGTTCTTGCTAGAGCAATAAGACAACAAAAGGAGATGACAGGGATACAAGTTGGAAAAGAAGAAGTCAAACTTCCACTATTTGCAGATGATATGATAGCCTACATAAGTGACCCGAAGAATTCTACCAGGGAACTCCTACAGCTGATAAACACCTTCAGCAAAGTGACAGGATACAAGATTAATGCAAAATAATCAGTAGCCCTACTAGATATAGGCAATAAAGGGGCTGAGAAAGAAATCAGAGAAACATCAACCTTTACAATAATTATAAACAATATAAAATATCATGAGGTAATTCTAACCAAACAGGTGAAAGACCTGTATGACAAGTACTTTGAGTCATTAAACAAAGAAATTAAAGAAGATACCAGAAAATGGAAAGATCTCCCATGCTCTTGGGTAGGTAGGATCAAGATAGTAAAAATAGCAATATTTCTAAAATCAATATACAGATTCAATGCAATCCCTATCAAAATCCAAGCATAGTTCTTCACAGACCTTGAAAGAGCAATCTCAAATTTATATGAAAAAGCAAAAGATAGAGGATACACAAAATAATCCTGTACAATAATGGAACTTCAGGGGGCACCACCATACCTGACTTCAAGCAATATTACAGATATATAGTAATGAGAACAACTTGGTATTGGCACAAAAAAGACAGGTTGAGCAGTGGAATAGAATTGAAGGTCCTGATTTTAACCCACACACCCATGAACACCTAATCTTTGACAAATAAGCTGAAATTATATAATGGATAAAAGAAGACATCTTCAACAAATGGTGCTGGCATAACTGGCTACTGGCATGTAGAAGACTGCAGTTAGATCCATGTCTATCGCCATGCACAAAACTTAAGTCCAAATGGATCAAAGACCTTAACATAAATCCAGCCACACTGGATTTGAACGAATTTGTGCAGAAGACTGCTTCCTGAACATAACACCAATAACAGACACTGATATCGACAATTAATAAGTGGGACCTCATGAAACTGAGAAGCTTCTGTAAGGCAAAGAAAACAGTCAATAAGACAAAACTGCAGGCCACAGAATGGGAAAAGATTTTCACCAACCCCACATCTGTCAGAGGTCTAATCTCCAAAATTTACAAAGACCTCAAGAAGCTAGTCTCCAAAACACCAAATAATCCAATTAAAAAGTGGGGTACAGAACTAAGTAGAGAATTCTCAATAGAAGAGTCTAAAATGGCTGAGAGGCACTTAAGAAAGTGCTCAATATCCCTATTCATCAAGGAAATTCAAATCAAAACAACTCTGAGATACCATTTTACTCCTGTCAGAATGGCTAAAATCAAAACCACCAATGACAGTTTATGCTGGAGAGAATGTGAAGAAAGGAGAACACTCCAGCAGGAACACTCCTCCACTGCTGGTGGGAGAGCCAACTCATGCAGCCACTTTGGATATCAGTATGGAGATTCCTCAGGAAAATGGGAATCAGTCTACCACAAGACCCGTCAATTCTGCTCTTAGGCATATACCCAAAAGATGCACATCCATACAACAAGGATATCTCTTTAACAATGTTTATAGCAGCATTGCAGAACCTTGAAGCGACCTAGATGCTCCTCAACTGAAGAATTGATAGAGAAAATGTGGTACATTTACACAGTGGAGTACTACTCAGCAGAAATAAAAACAATGGGATCTTGAAATTTGCAATCAAATGGATGGCAATAGAAGAAACCACCCTGAGTGAGATGACCCAGTCACAAAAAGACAATCATGGTATGTGCTCACTCATATATAGATTTTAGACATAAATCAGGGAATTGCCAGCCTACAGTCCCACTGCCAGCAAATCTGGGAAACAGGGAGGACCTTAAGAGAGACATGCATTTTACCCTGAAGACAGCAAAAGGGGACAGGGTATTCTGAAGAGATTGGGAGCATAGGGGGAGGGTACAGGAAGCTGAGAGAAAGACAGGGGAGAAGAGGAGGGGAGAAGAGGACATCGGAGAGCAGGAAGGTTGATATGGGGGAAGAATAGAGGAAAGCAGGATAAGAGACACCATAATAGAGGGAGACATTATAGGTGAGGGGACATCTGGCACTAGGGAGATTTCCAGAGATCTACAAAGATGACACCAACTGGCAATTTAAGCAATAGTGAAAAGGTTACCTTAAATGCCCTTCCCCGATAATGAGATTCATGACTACCTTATATGACATCCGAGAGCCTTCATCCAGTGGCTGATGGAAGCAGAGGCAGACACCCACAGCTAGATACTGAACTGAACTCCTGGAACCCAGTTGCAGAGAGATAGGAGTGATGAGTAAAGGAGTCAGGGCATGGCTGAAGAAACCCACAGAAATCACTGACCTGAACAAGAGGGAGTTCATGGATCCCAGACTGATGGCTGGGAGGCCAGGATGGGACTGATCCAGACCCCATGAATATGGGTGTCAGTGAGGAGGCCTTGACACTCTATGGGGCCTTGGGTAGTTGATCAATGTTTATCCCTGCCATACAAATGAACTTTGCGAGTCCATTCCACGTGGAGAGATGTTCTATTAGCCTCGTCACATGGGGGAGAGCCTAGACCCTGTCTTGGATCATATGACAGACTTTGGGGATCCCCTATGGAGGGCCTCACCCTCCCTGGGGAGCGGAAGGGTTTGGTGTGGGTTGGGTTGGAGGGGAGGTCGAGGGAGCTGGGATTGACATGTGAAGCAAGTTTGTTTATAATTTAAATAAAAATAAATTTAAAAACTCCAAAAAGGAATTTCAATAGAGAAGAATTTTAACCATCAAGTGGATAGAGTGAAGCATTCTAAAGATGCCAGTTTGTTTCTTTTCCTATTATGATGGACAATTTTCCATGTCAACTTGACCACATCAAGAACCAACTAGAAAAAAATGCTAAGAACACATTTATGTGTAACAGGCTTTTTCTATCAGGTCCATCAACCAAATCTCAAATCAAGACTTCTTATTAGTTATGAATGTTCGGTCTTATCTTAACTATCATTTTAATCTGTTTGTCTCTTTCTACATTTTCCTTGGGACTTTTTAACCTTTCTTTCTTTCTTTCTCTCTTTCTTTCTCTCTTTCTTTCTTTCTTTCTTTCTTTCTTTCTTGCTTGCTTGCTTTTCTTCTTTCTTCCTGTATATCTTACTTTCCTGCTGTCTCCATGTCTGACTAATGGTTTCCTGGCTTCTGGCCGTTGGTATGTTCCCTTTTCCTCCCTCGTTTTCTTCTTTCATTCTTCTTCTATCTTAAGCTTAGATTTCTCCTCCTTCTTATTCTCTCTGCTACCCACCCCCACCTATCACTCTCCTGTTCAAGTATTATCCATCTTTACATAATTAAACAGATTCTGCATAAAAATTTAACACAGCTTTACACAGATAAATTAATATTCTGCAGCATAAACAAATGTAATACATCTTTACATAGCTAAAATAATATTTCATGTTTCTGTTTTTGTCTGTGAAGGTGTTTCCAAAGACATTGGAATACAGATTAGTGAACTGAATAAAGGAAATGAATCCTGAATGTAAGAGGCACTATCAGGAAAAAACTCCCCAGACTATATGATACAACAAACAGAAAGTCAAAGTTTGCCATTATGTTCAAGATGGAGTTTTTATGACAGGTGTAATGCTTCTGCTGCAACCTTTGCTTATAGACATTAGAGTCTATGTGCTTTAGCCATTGTGCATAGACTCACACAAGAGGCAATCCAGAGTTCTTTTAAATTTTTAACCTTTGAAAATTTCACACATTCATGTATTATATCTTGATTGTATTTACCTCTCCCTCTTTTCCAATTGTCCCCAGGACTCATATCACCATCCCAATTTCATCCCCTCCTGTTATAATTATATTTTTAGCACACTGAGCCCAATTAGTGTAGTTCATATATGTATATACAAGCTTTTTTTTAATAGGCTCTCAGGTTTCAACTACAGTTGTAACATCAGTTCCCCCCCCCCCCACACACACACTCATCTTTTTATCTTTTTCAAGATTCTAGCTTCATAGACTAAGCAGATAGATACTGGTTTCCCTAGCTGTCCAATTTTCGGATATTTAAGATATTGTTAAATTATCCAGTGTCTGACAACAGAAATAAATCTGAAAAATCTCATTCTATTATTTTTGAATATGGAGATCTTAACATATAAAATACAGCATCCTTCAGGATTTGCCTAATACTTGGAAGTGAATAAAAGCTTTCACATTTAGCAAAAATGGAGGAAGAGGAGGAGGAAAGACTTTACATCAGATATACAACTTTACTGATGTTATTTAATTTAACCACTGTCAAATGTCTACAAAAAAGCAAATTGGTTTAGTTCTTAATAGTTGTCAAGAACATAAAAATGAAGGCACTTTACAAATTACGTTAGATTATGCAGATATTGGTAAAATGAAACTAATTACTAATTACAATCTGCTCATGTGTGAAGAGGATACAAAGGATCATCTTGAAAGACTCTGTTGATAAGTTCCTCTGATTAGACTTTCGAGCAGCACACTCCTGGTAAACAGCTTTTAAATGTCAGAAAGAGAAAAGTGATTAAGAAATTTCAAGTATGTTCTTCTGTATAATCTTTTATTAGCATTACTTCTCATTTTCTTTTGAAACTTACTTTCTCTACTAAAACTGTTTTCCTCTACTTGGAAATAACTACTTCCTAATAACAAAAGTTATTCACGTTCAACTTAAAATTATCCCTCATAAACCAATGAGTAGTGAGATAGAAATAAAGCATGGAAACAAGTAAACATACAGAGAGGGGGTGGAGAAAAGAAAAGGAATTCCTATCTGGTGTCTTCCTCAAATCACTCAGATGCAACCTTTTTATTGTTAATTAAAATTTCCCCTTAATTTTGCATCCTAACTGCAGTTTCCCCTTCCTATTCCCCCTCCTCCACTCAGACCCTCCCCCCACTACTCATCCATTTCTGTTCAGAAATGGGCAGTCCTTCCAAGGGTATCAACCAAGTTTGGTATATAAAGTTGAGGTAGGGCTAACCTCCTCCCTTTGTATTAAGGCTGGGCCAGGCAACCCAGTATGAGGAATAGTTTCCCCAAAGCCAGCTCAAGCATTAAGACAAGTCCTGACACCACTGCTAGGAGTCCCACAAATAGACCAAGTTACACAACTGTCACAAATATGTTGAGGGCCTATGACTGTCGCATGCAGGCTTCCTGACTGCCAGTCCAGAGTCTGTGAGCTTCTACGAGCCCAAGTTAGTTGTTTCTGTGGGTTTCCTTGTGATAACCTTGACCTCCCTGGCTGCTACAATCCTTCCTCCCTCTTTTCAGCAGTACTCCTAGAGCACTGCCCAATGCTTGGCTATGGATCTCTGCATCTATTTCCTACAATTGCTGGACAGATGCATCCTTTTTCAAATCACTTTTTAAAGATCCATTTTAAAGCTAGTCTTTTAAATTATTTGTTTTTGCCATTTCACAAACTTCAATGGACTAAGTTATTAAAGAATTACAGAATTATCAACTTTTGAATGAACTATGTTTTCCTACAGTATTATATTTCCTTATTTACAATGCTAAGGTTTGTACCTCTGTTGAGATCTGTATCTGTTACATAATTTTTCCTGGAAAGACAAAAGCAAACATCTATTCATCCCATTAGGACACTGATGACAGGCCAAAGAAACTATTCCATCAAATCTAGCTTTGTGAATTAGTGAGCTTATTGGGGTTATTTACATGAAAATAGGTGGAGGGTTTTATAGCTTTGCTCCTTTTTCCTGTTCCTTCTGCTTCCTGTGATCACTAAGTTTTCTTCTCTTGTCACCTGCCACCATAACTTCCCCACCAATATGGATACTAGGTCTCTAGAACCATAAGCTATAATACAATTTCTTCTATAAGTTGCTTTGGGCAATGATATTGTATTACAACAAGGAAAAAGTAATTAAACACAGGTAGATATAGTACAATTTATTAAACACCCTTCCTCCACCTTTGGCCATTTATTCTTTTTGCAATTATTTTCTGACAAAGAGAACTCTTCTTTTTACCTTTTATTATATATTGTGTGCGATTGTATATGTACATGAGCCATAGTGCAGATCAGAGGACAACATGAAAAGAAGCCCCATGTGAATGATGGGGCTTGTACTCAAGTCATCATGCTTAGTGGTCAATGTATTTACCCACTGAGCCATCTCAATGGTCTCAAAATGCACTTTTGTCACAGCATTTTAAAACTCAACAAAAGAGTCCTCAAAATATCACTGATAATTCAAAATGTATGAATATTTTCAATTCTTAATAACATTTTGCCAAATTACTTTTAATAAAACAAGTCATATTTTTACATTTCAGTAAAGCATGAGCAAGACTGGTCTTCCACACATTGTCAGTACACAAAACCACTTCCACATGTGATCTACAGAAAGCTGAACTTCACAAGGGTGGGGCACTTGAAATTCCTTCTATTAGTCATCCTCCTGTTTGCCATATAATCTTCTAGAACTCTGTTTTAAATGTTCATATGTTCTGATGGATACTCTATAATGCTCCCATGAGGCAAAAACACCGCATCATATGTGAGTTTATTAATTCAAAAAATACTTGAAAGAGAGCACTGTAGTAATGTGACATAAATCGGGTTAGATTGTATATGTAAAGTAGATGTGCCCAGATTTCAGTGAAATATTTCAAATATAGAGATTGTCTTATTTCTCTGAGTGCTCTAAAAATTTGGAAAAGTGTCTTCCATTACAGAATGATCAGTAATTAAGACTATTACTATAGCAATTTATAGAGCCTGTCTATTGTCATTATTTAATATTCACAATGCTATTAGCATACAACTATTGGCAGTCTTTCTTTTTTAAGAAAATTGGGGCTTGGAAAATCTTCATTAAATGAGGTAAAAATGACTTACCTATGATCAAACAACCAGTAAGTAGAAGGAGCAGGTCTTAAAAACCAGTTTATTTTACCCCAAAGCCACACTTCCCTAATTCATTTCTCTGATTATCTGAAAGAGTAGACAAAGAATTGAAAGGACAGAGATTATCGGCAGAGGAGAAGCCAATATGGCAGTTTCTGTGCAACCAGATTAGAGAATTGAAACAGTGTCTGAAAGAGATTGAAACCAGGCAAAAGCAGAATGGTAAAAGCTAAAGCTGATTTTTCCCACCCTTTGCTGTTCCCTCTTCTCTATAACATCATGTTTGAAATTATCACTATTATGTCATGCCTCTGCTATAGTTTGTATATGTGTTATTCATCACAAAGAGTACATGGACATCCTGATTCAGTCAGTGGTTGGAAGGAATCTGTGTCTATGGCATATTTAGAGACATATCAAATCCAAATGTTGCCACACTGTGTATCAGGAACTGGTGATTCACTGCTGTGGCTTTCAGACTACATAGAATGAAGTTCAGTAATTCTTGGTTAAAGTAAGTTTGATTTTCCAAAGAAAAACAAAGACTAAATTCCTCTCTTTCAGATACTTCATGGTTCTTGAATTTAAAAAAAGCAGTGAAATGAGAACTTGTCTTTCCTTGTGCCCTACTAATTGTATTATGAATATCTTTATCGTTATTCTTCATTTAAAAATTTTTCCAGATGCCCCAAAATGCAATTTGGCCCATTTTATTTAAAATATCTATATTTTACCTGTTTATGCATGCATATTTTTCTTGTCTTTGAACACACACTGTCTGTAGAGATGGAAAACATCTCTTCTTCGTCAAGCATGAGTAGTACAGACCATATACTTGCTAAATTGTGTTCTATTGTTAATAGGTCAAGCATGTGCTTAGAAAAAATCTAAATGTCAGGTTACTCTAGAAGCTATGTAGTTGAACTTATGAGCAATTTTCTGTTTTGAACAAATACTAAAAATCAAGTGGCTTCTTTGGAAATCAGTATGGAGATGCCTCAGGAAAATGGGACTCAGTCTACCACAAGACCCATCAATTCCACTCTTAGGCATATACCCAAAAGATGCCCAATCACACAACAAGGATGTCTGTTCCACTATGTTCATAGCAGCATTATATGTAATAGCTAGATCCTGGAAGCAACCTAGATGTCACACAACTGAAGAGCAGATAGAGAAAATGTGGTACATTTACACAATGGAGTACTGCTCAGCGGAAAAAAAACAATGGAATCTTGAAATGTGCAAGCAAATGGAGGTCACTAGAAGAAACCATCCTGAGTGAGGTAACCCAGTCACAAAACGACAAACATGGTATGTACTCACTCATATATAGATTTTAGATATGGATCAGGGGGTGTGTCAGCCTACAATCCCAGTGCCTGTGAGTCTGGGAAACAGGGAGGTTCCCAAGAGATATGCATGATACCCCACAGAAGTGGAATGAGGCTAGATCTCCTGAGCTCATTGGGAACATGGGGGGAGGGGAGAAGGAACCAGGAAAAAGAGAGGGGTAAGCGGAGGGAAGAAGAAGACATGGGGGAGCAGGAAGGTTGAGTCGAGATAAGAATAGAGGAGAGCAGGATGAGAGATACCATAATAGATGGAGTCATTTTAGGTTTGAGGAAAGAGCTGACACTAGTGAGATTTCCAAGATCTACAAGGATGACACCAACTGGCAAACTAAGCAATAGTAGAGAGACTACATTAATAGCCCCTCCTTGATGATAAGGTTGATGACTACCTTATATGCCATCCTAGAACCTTCATCCAGTGACTGATTAAAGCAGAGACAGATACCCACAGCTAAACACTGAACTGAACTCCTGGAACCCAGTATCAGATATGGAGGATTGATGAGCAAAGCGGTCAAGACCATGCTGGTGAAACCCACAAAGACAGCTGACCAGACAAGCAGGAGCTCTTGAACCCCAGACTGATGGCTGAGAGGCCAACAGTGGATTGATCCAGACTCCAGGAATGTAGTGTCAGTGAGGAGGCCTCAGAAATCTCTGGGGCCTTGGGTAGTAGATCAGTGTTTACCATGGCGTGCGAATGAACTTTGGGAGGCCATTCCACATAGAGGGATGCTCTCTCAGCCTGGACACATGGGGAAGGGCCTAGGTCCTTCCCTGGATGAAATGACAGACTCTGGAGATCCACCCAAGGGGGCCTCACCCTCCCTGAGGAATGTTATGGGGATTGGGTGCGGTGATGGAGGGGAGCCTGGTGGAGGGACAAGGGAGGAGGGGTGTGAGAGGGAGCTTGGATTGACATGTGAAGCATGCATGGTTCTAATTTAAATAAAATATATATTGAGGAATTAAAAAAATCAAGTGGCTTACATGTCCTTTTGACCTCCATAACTATTCAATAGAGGTCAATTAAGACAGCTTTACTGGTTCATTCCTTACGGATTAGAAGGCATTTTAACTCAATTTCATTTTCTTGTGGGGAAGAAAAGGCAGAGCAAATTGATTTGTTAGGTTTATTTGTAATGGAACAGATATTTTATTGAGTCATTTTATATAACTAACAGTATGCTAACATTACACTCAAATAAGCTTTGCACTAAATTCTACCTAAATATTATAATGCTCAGATTTTAATGTACTGAATTGTATTTGCCAATATTTTACCTGGAATTTTTATTATATTTTTTGTAGAGAACTCTCATTTATTTTAGCACTTCAAAGTAAGGTCACAATTGAAGTAAAGGATAGTTTAGAGTACATACCCCAGTTGCTGTATTTTAGGAACACAAAAAAATAATAATATTAATAGGTGGAGCTCAGGGAACGCCTAGAAAGAGGGGGAGGAAGGATTATAGGAGGCAGAGGGGTCAAGGTCTCCTAGAGAACATGGCCCACAGAATCAAGTAAGCAAGTGTCGTAGGTGCTCACAGAGACTGAAGCAGCTGTCACCGAGCCACTATGGTTTGCCCTAGTTCCTCTGTGTACATGCTTCCCTTGGGGTGTTTCTGGAACTCCTAGCAGTGGGAGTGGAGGTGTCTCTGACTCTTTTGCCTGATCTTGGAACCCTTTTCCTACTACTGGGTTGCTTCGCCCAGCCTTGATGTGAGGCTTGGGGCATAGTCTTAATGCATCTTGTTATGCTGAGTTCAGCTGATATCCTAGGGAGATCTGCTCCTTTCTGAAGTGAAACAGAGTAAGTGGATCTGAGGTAGAGGGTGGACTGGGAGGAGTGAAGGGAGGGAAGGCTGTGGTCAGGTGTAGGAAACTGAAGAATAATAAATAAAGTTCAAGTAAGCAGAACACGAGAAAATGTTTTGTAAATTATGAAAACAAGTAACAGTATGGGCTCATTGGACATTTAAAAAATACATCAAGTATAGCCAGTTGTCTTTGGTAGAAGTGCACTAAATATTCATAATTTTATGTACTTAATTTTTAAATTCATTTTGGTAATTCTTTTTGGGGGCTTTTGGGGGTTTTATGGTTTTTTGAGACAGGATTTCTCTGTACAGATCAGGCAGACCGGTAACTCACTTTATAGGCCAGTGGGGCAAAAAAAAGCTCACAGAGATCCCCTGTCTCTATCTTCTGAGTGCTAGGACTAAAGATGAAAGGCATATGCCACCATGACCCAGTTTCATTTTGGTAATTTTTCCATATAACATCAACACTAATAAGATTTTCAGCAGTGTATGTCTATAAGGAAACAATGTTTTCTAAGTAAAACAGGGCAGTTGTAAATATGAAGTGGCAGCAGTGGTGAGAGAATACACAAAACCTGCAGAAGTTCAGGGGCAACAAAATTTCAGCATGGAGACTGGAGTTTGGTATGAAATCCCATCCGTAGCCATGGAGCTATTACAATTGTTAGCTTCTGGGAGAAGAAGAGTCAGTTTTCTTTAAGGGTGTAACCCTCAGTAGACTGACCACACTGCAGTGAAAGCCACAAACTAAGGAGGATATGCTCTTCACAAACTGTATTTTATGGGTTAAAAAAAGAAAGAGAACACAAGTTGGGGGGGGAAGAAATGGAGAATGTATCTGGGAGGAATGGAGGAGATGGGAATGTGATTAAAATGCATTGTACAAAAATTCTCAAAAAATGTATTAAACTGAGAATAAAAAGACATTTTATATTTTTGCACTGGATATATTATTGTGAGTCTGGTTTCTTTGTTTTGCTTTTCAGAGTCAGGGATTGAATTGTACCCAGAGTCATGCATGTATTCCAAAACTACTTTACCACTAAGCTATTACAAAACATTATTTTCCATGTTTATTTTTGAGGCAGAGTCTCGAATTTTCTTACCTACAATTGCCTCAAACTCGCTACATATCCTAGGTTGGCCAAGAATCTGTGATACCTTGTCAAAACCTCCTGAGTGGCCTGGATTATAGAAATATGGTAACAAAAATGACTTACCATAGTATTTTTAACTTATGTTCATTATTCTATGTCATTTTTATTCTCTATTAATGTTCTTGATAATTCTAATTTTAGTCACACAATATCAAATGTATCATCACTACATTTTGGATCTGAAGTTTTCTTTATAATTTAGTGCATAATAGACAATTAACAAGAGTTCATAGATACTTCAAACCTCAGAATCATGTTTTATATAATTTAATGTGCACTTTTTCTCTTTTGAACGTTATAGTTCTTCATCCCACACCTAAGCATTGTACTTTAAAACAATGGTTTGTCTCTTTATTTATGTAATTTCCAATAATAATTGCTATTTTTTCACCAACATGGCACAATCACCTAAGGGTTCGACAGTGGCACACATACCTTGTTGCCAATCAAACGGACTCAAAATGGACTTAAGACCCATTCAACAAAAGGGAAATCATGACTGATACTGGAAACCTAGACAGCTACACAGGGCTAGTGAAGCCATGGATCTTGAAGCAGAAACTACAGCCACTATTTTAGTAAACCAGACAATCCCTAACTAGACTCTAAATATTTATTCTTATGCTGAGGAGGGAGGGTCTCAGGCTTGCCCCAAATGATATGACAAATTTTGATAATACCCTATGGGAGTCCTCATCCTCCCTGAGGAGTGAATGGTGGGGAGGATGTGGAGATGGTGGGGGAAGTGGTAGGACGGGAGGGAGAGGGAACTGGGATTGGTATGGAAAATAAGATTGTTTTTAATTTAAATAAAAATTAATTTAAACATATTCAGCAACATTAATAACCAGGGAAATGCAAATCAAAAATGCTTTGAGATTTCATCTTATACCCGTCAGAATGGCTAATTATATGTAATACTAGTGATCTAAAAGTAAAAATTACATCACAGTAGAATGACTCTTAATGACATTTTCTTGTACTCACAGATCAGTGTTCAATCATCCTGAGAGAAGCTTCCTTCTGCAGCAGATGGAAACAAATATGGAGACCCACAGCCAGACATTAGGGAGAGAGAGAGGAGAGAGACAGACAGACAGACAGACAGACAGACAGACAGACAGACAGACAGACAGACAGAGACAGAGACAGAGACAGAGACAGACCTTAGAGCACTCAGCCCTAAGTGGGGTATCTCTGTCAATGAACTCACCTCAGAGCTCAGACAACCCTGCAGAGGAGGAGGCAGAAATAGTGCAAGATCCAGAATGGAGGGAGATAACAACAAAAACAAGGCCCTCTAAACAATATGATTATGCCTCTTAGGAACTCATAGAGACCAAGGCATTATGTTTCATGCACTAGGCCTGCACAGGTCTTCATCAGATGGGATCCTAGTGCTGAAAAGAAAAGTGGACACATGCCACTATCCCTAACCCAGAAGCAACCTCTAATTGAACAACCACCTTCAAATGACAGATTAATATCCCCCAAGGGAGTCTCTGGGAGAACAAACTACTTTTAAGGGCAGGCTGCATGCCCAGCAGTAGATGACCAACAGAAAATAAACTCGGTGACATCTTTGGAGGTTCCTTGTCCCATTATATCATGTCAAAGACTTTTCCTCTTATTTCTAAACTTGTTTTATTTTTATTTGTTTACTAATTTATAGTTTTTAACTGTCTTTTTGCCCTGCAAGTCCTTTTGCATATATGTTATGGCTTCAACTTTAGTGTTTTTATGGGATTCCTGAGTATACTAACAAATGAGTTTCTGCTTCTAAATCTGTTTCTTGTGCCATTTCTTTGGCTGTTTTCATTCTGTTCATTTGTTTTGTCCTACTCCATTGTGTTAGTTTTTGTTTTATCTTACTTTATTTTATTATTAGCCCTTAGAACACAGTTTGTTTTCTAATGAAAGACAGAAATGGAGTGGATCCACATAGGAGGGGAGGAATTGGGAGAAGTAGAGGGAGAGGGGCCTGTAATAAGAATATATAAAAGCTATTTCCTTTTCAATAAAAGGAAAAATAAAATGCAAATAACAATCTAATCCCATGCAACCAATGTAAAAAAACATTTTTCAAATAAATTGAGTATTAAAATGTGAAGAAAAAATTTATTCTACACAGATGTGTATGCTTCCTAAAACTGAGGCCAAGAATACTGTCACATACCTGTCATATATCTAGTATTTATTACCACATAAAATATTAAGATAAGCATTTTCAATAGTGTGGCAAAATGACATTTAAACTTTTTAACTTAGTAGATTTTAAATTTAAAATGACAAACTATTAGTTCATATATTTTGTTTTATACTTTTAAGATTTTATTTTTGACGTTTATTTGTGCGTGCAAGTGTGCAGACGCCTGAAGAGACCTTATAAGTGTGTAAGATCCCCTGGAGCCAATGTTCCAAGACGCTGTGAGCTACAAGACGTGGGTATTGGTGTCCTCTGTAAGAGCAGTCCATGCTCTTAACCCCTGAGTCATCTCTCTAGCCCCCATTGTACATATATTTTTAAATGAAATTCTAGGAGCTGAGTATGGTGGTGGCACACACCTTTAATCCCAGCATTCAGGAGGCAAAGGCAGACGGATCTCTGTGAGTTGGAGGCCAGACTGGTCTACATAAAAGTACAACCAAGGATGATAAACAGAAAAATCCTGTCTCAAAAAGAAAGATTAAAGAAAAGAAAGAAATTTTATGATTTTGTAAAGAAATTGCAACACGAGTATAACATTCTAATTGTATAACTTTTGAATCAAATAAAATTACTTTTAAAATATAAACATTTATTAGGCATTGTGGTTTACACCTTTAATTCCAGCACTCATGAGACAGAAGCAGGTTGATGTCTGTGATTTCAAGACCAGCCTAGTCTATACTGGTAGATCCTGCAAGTTCTAGGCCAGCCAGATCTGCATAGTGAAATTCTGCCTTCAAAAACAAATGAACATTTCCAATAAAACTCAATCAGTTATCATAAAGTGATGTCTAGAAGTACAGTGAATGACATCTCCTTAAAACTCCAAATTCCAGAATAAAACACTTTAGGTGTGTCATTTTAAGTATACACTTTCCCTTTGAGTTATCATTAATTTTTTTCAGTTAGTATACAAAGAAGTGGGTTTCAATGTGATTAACAGTATATACTGTAGTTTAAGTACAAACTTGTCTTTTGTGTTTTTTCTACTCTAATGTGAGAGTAATTGTCATACATACATAATGGTACTGTAAAAAATCACTATGAAAATCCATAATAAGCCCTAACTTTATGCTGAATAGCACACAGCTATTTCTTTTGTATCATTCTTATGTGTTTGTGAAATTGCCTATAGAAACTAGACCTCAGAATGAATGAGTAAACAATGGTATATATTTACGCTCAGGATTAGGCTTCTATTTTTATGTTTCAATTATTGTTTTTGCTTCCACAATTATAATTACCAATCTTGTCACTCCACCATTTAAAATCCAAATCCAATGTCTGGCCTTATTAACTTATTAATAACTCATTTCACAATTCCCAACCAAACTATAATATTCTGTGTTATTTACTTTTTCCAACATTGGTACAGGAGGACATTGACATCAATGTTGTTATTCTCACTTAGGGAAGGGAAAATATTATACCTGTATGATTTTCTAGCATTTACCATTCTATAAAGAGAAAAAAGTAAACAGTGCTCCAAACAAACACAGTTCCTTCCTCCTCAAATATAAAATACTTCTAAATGTGTAGAAACCTCATGTAAAAATATATAAATTGTGTCTGCCCCCATCTCAGTCTTCAGTGTCTTCCGGTCCTTTCCTGGTGCTTAAGGTGAGTGGGGGTCCCACTCTGAGCCCCAACTCCCTACATCCCTGGCTCTGTCTCCCTGGGCATTTTCTGTGCCTAGAGAAGACCTGCGTCTCCTGGAAGGATCACCCTGAGTCCACCCACACGTGTGTCTTCCGATCCTCTCCTGATGCTTACGGTGAGTGGGGGCCCTGCTCTGAGCCCCAACTCCCTACGTCCCCAGTTCCGTCTCCCTGGATGTTTGCTGCACCTAGAGAAGAACTGCCCCTCCCGGAAGGATCACCCTGAATCTGCCCTCCCCTCAGTTTTCAGTGTCTTCCAGTCCTTTTCCAGTGCTTAAGGAGAGGAAGGGACCCCCTGAGCTCCCACTGAAAGAAAGGATGGGAAGAAAGTAATATAAAAACCCAGCCAACAACAGAGGAACCAGTATGAAACCACCAGTGTCTAGAAACTCTATACAAGCAAGACCTGAACATATCAACACAGATGAAACAGAAAAGAATGACCTGCAAAACAACCTCCTGAAAGTGATAGAGGCCCTCAAAGAGGATATGAGAAAATCCCTCAAAGAAATGAAAGAAAGCACAAACCAAAAAATGCAAGGAATCAACAAATCTCTTAAAGAAAGCAAGGAAACCCAAGAAAAAACAAACAGATGAAGGAAACAATTCAAAAAGTTCAAGACCTGAAAACAGAAATAGAGACAATAAGAAAAATAAAACTGAGGTAATGCTGAAAATCAAAAGGCTAAAAAAGCAATCGTGAACTACAGATGCAAGCATAACTAACAGAATACGAGAGATGGAAGACAGAATCTCATGCACTGAAGATAGACTAGAGGAAATAGATTCATCGACAAAAGAAAGTCTTAAATCTAATAAGTCCTTAAGACAAAATATCCAGGAAATATGGGACACCATGAAAAGACCAAATCTAAGAATAATAGGTATAGAAGAAGGCCAAGAAGCCAAGCTCAATGGTACAGAAAACATATTCAACAAAATCATAGAAGAAAAATTTCCCAACCTGAAGAATGAGATGCCTATGAAACTACAAGAAGCTTACCGAACACCAAATGGACTGAACCAAAACAAAGTTCCCTCGCCGCATAATAATCAAGACCCCAAACATACAGAATAAAGAAAGAATATTAAGAGCAGCTAAGGAAAAAGGCCAAGTAACATATAAAGGCAAACCTATCAGAATTACACCCGACTTCTCCATGGAAACTATGAAGGCCAGAAGGTCCTGGATAGATGTCCTATAAACACTAAGAGACCACAGATTCCAGCCCAGACTACTATTTCCAGCAAAACTCTCAAATACTATAGATGGAGAAAACAAGATATTCCATGACAAAAACAGATGCAATACATATTCACAAACCCAACCCTACAGAAAGTTCTAGAAGGAAAACTCTGACCCAAGGAAGTTAACTACACTCAAAATAACAAGGGCAATAAATAATATAACTTTACCAGAAATCAGAAATAGGAGAAAAACTCACACATAAAACCACCACCAAAAATGGATCCAAAGCAAACAAGAATCAACAATCAATGGTCATTAATATCCCTGAATATCAATGGCCTTAACTCACCTATAAAAAGACACAGGCTAACAGAATGGATATGAAGACAGAAGCCATCCTTCTGCTACATACAAGAAACACACCACCTCAATTTCAAAGACAGACTCTACCTCAAGATTAAGGGTTGGGAAAAGACTTTCCAAGCAAATGGATGTAAGAAGCAAGCAGGTGTAGCTATCCTAATATCTAACAAAATATATTTCAAACTAAAATTAATCAAAAGAGATGAAGAAGGTCACTTCATATTCATCATAGGAAAAATCCATCAGGAAGAAGTCTCAATTCTGAACATATACGCCGCAAATATAAAAGTGTCCACGTTCATAAAAGAAACATTACTACAACTCAAATCACACATTAAACCCCACACACTTATAGTGGGAGACATCAATACCCTACTCACACCACTGGACAGGTCCACCAGTGTTAAGAGAAGCTTTTTCCTTGCTAGCCGCTTTGGTTTATCCCCCGCCAGTCGCCTGGGCTCTGCCGCGCCAGCCTGTTTCGAGATCCGCATGAGTCCCAAATAAACACACAGGAGGCTATATTCATTATGAAGCTGTTGGCCTTGCTTGTCTCTTACTGGCTAGCTCTGCTTTAAGTAATTACCCCATAATTGTTAATCTAAGTATGTCTCTTACGGGAGAATAGTTCTGGGCTCCTACCCCCATGGCGGTTACATGTTGACTCTCCTGTGTTTCTCCTACCCAGAATCCTCCTGGATTCCTAGCCCCACCTATCTAGATTCCTATTGGCCAGACAGTGCTTTATTAGCATAAGACTTCCCCAACATCTCCTCTTTTCTGTTTAAACAAAAAGAAAGGTCTTAACTTTAACATAGTAAAATTGTATATGACAGAACAGTTATCAAGTAAGAACACAGTTACAACATTTTGTCTATTAACATTTAGCAAGATCTAAAGAAAATATCATCCATCCCATCCTTGTGAGTCTAAAGTTCTATATGTAGCTTATCTCTTATCATAACTAAGGAAAACTATAATTATAACTATCTGTCTTCAACTCCATCAAAGACCACAGAAGGATAATATATAAACACTAGGATTGACAGAGACATCTTGCTATCTGGACAGTCACCCAAAGTTCCTCTGGGCATCCATCTCAGCCCATAGGCCACAGTGTGTCTGGAACACTTCTCAGCAAAGCAGGAAATTTCAAACTGTCCATCTGCATTGGCAGTCTGTTATTCACTTTTCTTTGTCCTGTAGAAAGTCTCGTAGACTCTTTCATGAAGCAGGAACCCTGTAAGACTGAGTTCAGTAGTCACTTTCCTGTGGGTCCTGCCTGTCCAGTTTATACAGCAACAGTCAAACAGTCTAGGCAAGAGCAGTTTCTTGCCCAAATGCCTAATCTTGCCATGTTGAAAGCAAACTCCATAACAAGTTTCTTCGATGCCCATCTTCCTCTCAGACGTAATTGGTGCTGCCAGGAGCAGACATTTCTCATTGTCAAGAAAAACCCTAAACCATATTAAATGCCATTTTCTGAAGGTCTTTGAGAGGTTTGAAGACTGTTTATCTATCTCAAATATATTTCTGTATATCTAGAAAACCTAACTTACCTAACTATAAATTCTATTATAAGTAACTATCTATAGTCTGTATTCAATTATGCATTACGTTTTAAAAGATCAGTATAAGCACAATACTTAATCAAGAGGAGAAATATACACATCACAAAATTGACCTTGAATTTGTATCAATAAATGAAAAACAATACCCATACCATAATTCCCCTTTTTTACCATTAAAAAAGATTGGCTGTGATCACTAGCCAATTATAAACAATCCCATTTAAATGAAAACAAAGATTTATAAACAAGATGGGAATTGGGACGTCGCTCATTCCAAACTGCTTCCTGCTGGAAGGGGGTGCTGTTTATACCATGGGGATCATGACAAAACTCAGAAACCTGTATAAGTCCATATTTTCGGGGTCTGTAAGACTGCATCATCTTTGCTGTTTCGATTGTTGGAACACCTGGTCCACTGCTTCCGGGGGTCTTGGTTCGTGAAACCACAGAAGCCTGGAAGGAATTCTCAGCTTTTCATTTTCTGTAGAAACATAAGCAAAATCTCCTTTCCCAAGTAACATATCCTTATACTTAAATTTTGAAGTCAAGGCATTTTCAAAAGATAGAAGTTGAATTAATTCCGCAGCATTTATAATCAAGTGTACTTTAGCAGCAGTTCCTTCCTTAGCAATCAAAAAACTGAAAAACATAATAGCGTACAGTATCCAGACTCTCTGTGTATTTTCCATCTTTACGTGGCTTATTTATTTATCTATTAATACTTTATTTCTTTCACTTTTATTTCTTTTTCTCTGAGACAGGGTTTCTTTGGAAACCTGCCTGCCTCTGCCTCTGGAGTAAATCCTACCGGCGTGCGCCACCACAACGCCGGCTTTTGTATTTATTTACCACTTTGTCGTCTCAGTTTCTCTCTCAATCTCACATATATTTTTAAACACACTATAAACCTTTAGAAGTTTTTCTTTATCCAAGTCTGACTTTACTGTAAATCTTTATGTTTTTCTGGCCACGTGTCTTATCTGTAAAAACTGCTGCTGTTTTAAACTGCCGTTTCAAGATGGCGGGCGTAAGCGTGACTTCAGCTTACCGCCTCAGTCCATGCTGACATCCAGCAAAAGCTGCCACTTCCAGCTGTACGTACACCCCTTTCAATCGGTAGCAGAGTCTCTTAAAACAACCTTGCTGTTTTTTTTTTCTTTTTATGCTGAGTCAGGAAGACTCCGGTAAACAAGCCACGTGAATCTCGGCTTGTCGCTAGCAAAACAGAGCACACCTGAGAAAAATGCTGCTACCAAAAATCTGTGCTTCTCGCCGTTCTTCTGTTTCTAAAATTCCTTTAAAGCTTTTGTCATTCTGCGTGGAAATTCATCATCCCACTCCTGATCACCATTTTGTTAAGAGAAGCTTTTTCCTTGCTAGCCGCTTTGGTTTATCCCCCGCCAGTCGCCTGGGCTCTGCCGCGCCAGCCTGTTTCGAGATCCGCATGAGTCCCAAATAAACACACAGGAGGCTATATTCATTATGAAGCTGTTGGCCTTGCTTGTCTCTTACTGGCTAGCTCTGCTTTAAGTAATTACCCCATAATTGTTAATCTAAGTATGTCTCTTACCGGAGAATAGTTCTGGGCTCCTACCCCCATGGCGGTTACATGTTGACTCTCCTGTGTTTCTCCTACCCAGAATCCTCCTGGATTCCTAGCCCCACCTATCTAGATTCCTATTGGCCAGACAGTGCTTTATTAGCATAAGACTTCCCCAACACACCAGACAGAAACTTAACAAAGAAACAATGGAACTAACAGAAGTTATCAATCAATTGGGGTTTAACAGTCATCTATAAAACATTCCACCCAAGCAAAAAAGAATATGCCTTCTTCTCAGCACCACACGGAACCTTCTCTAAAATCAACCACATACTTGGCAGTAAAGGAAACATCAACAGGTCCAAAAAATTGGAATAACCCCCTGTATCCTCTCGGACCACCATGGCTTAAGATTAGAATTCAACGTCAACATAAATTGCAGAAAACCTCACAAACTCATGGAAACTGAACAATGCTCAATTGCATCTCCCCTGGGTAAAGGAAGAAATAAAGAAAAAAATAAAAGACTTCCTAGAATTCAATGAAAATGAAGGTACAACATACCCAAACCTTTGGGATACTTTGAAAGCAGTCCTAAGAGGAAAAATCATAGCACTTAGTGCCCACATGAAGAAACTGGAGAATTGCCACACTAGAGAATTAACAGAACACCTGAAAGCTCTAGAATAAAAAGAAGTAAATTCACCCAGGAGGATATGCCAGGAAATAATCAAATTGAGAGCTGAAATCAGTAAAGTAATAACAAAGAAAACAATACAAAGAATCAATGAAACAAAGAGTTGGTTCTTTGAGAAAATCAACAAGATAGACAAACCTTTATCAAACCTAACTAAAAGACAGAGAGAGAACATGCTAATTAAGAAAATCAGAAATGAAAAGGAGGACATAACAACAGACACTGGGGAAATCCAAAGAATCATCAGGTCATATTTTGAAAATCTGTACTCCACTAAATTGGAAAATCTAAAGGAAATGGATGATTTTCTGGATAGATATCACTTACCAAAATTAAATCAAGTAGAGATAAACAATTTAAACAGATCTATATCCCCTAAAGAAATAGAAGCAGCCATAAAAAGTCATCCAACCAAGAAAAGTCCAGGGCCAGATGGTTTCAGTGCGGAATTCTACCAAAAATTCAAGGAAGAGCTAATACCAATACTCTTCAAATTGTTCCACGCAATAGAGGCAGAAGGATCGCTGCCAAATTCTTTTTACGAGACTACAATTACATTAGTATCCAAACCACACAACGACACAACCAAGATAGGGAATTACAGACCAATTTCCCTCATGAACATTGATGCAAAAATACTCAATAAAATACTGGCAAATCAAATCCAAGAACACATCAGAAAAATCAAACAACATGATCAAGTAGGCTTCATCCCATGGATGCAGGGATAGTTCAACATACAAAAATCAATCAATGTAATCGACCATATAAACAAACTGAAAAAGAAAAACCACATGATCATCTCACTAGATGCTGAAAAAGCCTTTGACAAAATCCAACACCCCTTCATGATAAAGGTCTCGGAGAGATCAGGGATAACAGGAACATACCTAAACATAATAAAAGCTATATACAGCAAACCAACAGCCAGCATCAAGCTAAATGGAGGGAACCTAAAGGCGATTCCTCTAAAATCAGAAACAAGACAAGGATGTCCACTCTGTTTATATCTCTTCAATATTGTCCTTGAAGTTCTAGCTAGAGCAATAAGACAACAAAAGGAGATCAAGGGGATATGAATTGGAAAGGAAGAAGCCAAAATTTCACTATTTGCACATGATATGATAGTCTATGTAAGTGACCCAAAGAGTTCTACCAGGAAACTTCTATAGCTGATAAACACCTTCAGCAAAGTGGCAAGATACAAAATTAACTCAAAAAATCAGTAGCCCTACAGTATATAGACAATAAAGGGGATGAGAAAGAAATCAGAGAAACGTCACCCTTTACAATAGCCAAAAACACCATAAAATATCTTGGGGTAACTCTAACCAAGCAAGTGAAAGACCTGTATAGCAAGAACTTTGAGTCCTTAAAAAAAGAAATTAAAAAAGACACCAGAAAATGGAAAGATCTCCCATGCTCTTGGATAGGTAGGATCAACGTAGTACAAATGTCAATCTTACCAAAAGCAATGTACAGATTCAATGCAATCCCTATCAAAATACCAGCACAATTTTTCACCAACATTGAAAAGGCAGTCTTTAACTTTATATGGAAAAACAAAAGACCCAGGATAGCCAAGGCAACCCTGTACAAAAAAAGGAACCTCCGGAGGCATCACCATCCCTGACTGCAAGCTCTATTATAGAACTATAGTCCTGAAAACAGCTTGATACTGGCACAAAAGCAGACAGGTAGACCAATGGAATCGAATCGAAGACCCTGATATCAACTCACACGCCTTTGAATACCTAATCTTTGACAAAGAAGCTAAAACTATACAATGGAAAAAAGAAAGCATCTTCAACAAATGGTGCTGGAGTAACTGGATGCTGGCATGTAAAAGACAACAGATAGATTCATATCTACCACCATGCACAAAACTTAAGTCCAAATGGATCAAAGACCTCAATATCAATCCAGCCATACTGAATCTCCTAGAGGAGAAAATGAGAAGTACCCTTGAATGAATTGGTACAGGATACCACTTCCTGAACATAGCACCAGTAGCACAGACACTGAGATCGACAATTACTAAATGGGACTTCCTGAAACTGAGGAATTTCTGCAGGGCAAAGGATACAGTCAATAAAACAAAACGACAGTCCACAGAAAAGGAAAAGATACTCACAAACCCCACATCTGACAGAGGGCTGATCTCTAAAATTTACTCAAGAAGCAAGACTCCAGAACACCAAAGATCCAATTAAAAAATGGGGTACAGAACTAAATAGAGAATTCTCAATAGAGGAGTCCAGAATGGCCAAGAGATTCTTGAGAAAGTGATCAACATCTTTAGCCACTAGGGAAATGTAAATCAAAACATCTCTGATACACCATCTCACTCTTGTCAGAATGGTGACAGAGAGGAGGCCTTGGCAATCTGTGGGACCTGGGAGAGTGGAGCAGTATTTATTCCTGGCATACAGAAGGACTCTGGGAACCCATGCCTCGTGGAGGGATGGTCTCTCAGCCTGGGCACATGAAAAAGAACCTGGACCCTTCCCGGGATGATGTGACAGACCCTGAAAATCCCTCATAGAGGCCCTTGCCCCATCTGGCGAACGGAGGGGGGTATATGGGGGTGATGGGTTGGGAGTATTGGGGGTGGGGGAGGAGGGGAGGGAGAGGGAACTGAAAGTGACATGTGTAAAAAGTTAAATAAAAATATATGTGGCAAATGTATATATATATATATATATTGTTATGGGTTATAATGTTCTTTGCATTTTTCCAAGCTATCAGGAGTCATTGTTACAGGATTCAGTTTGGTTTATAAGTGGATTCTAACAGTTATACTACAGAGAATTTAGTATACTGTATGGCAATTACACCTAAAATTGACTTTTGAAGAGCCAGTTCAAGGATGTATGACTTGCTATCCCCTTCTTCTGACCTCATATCTCTGTGATAAACATAATTGTAAGTATCATAGTTACTATCTACTCTACTACCTTAAAATAACCTTGCTAATTGCTTTTATTTGAACATGGAAAGCTAATAGAATTACTAACTGTGAGCATCTTGTTTTGGGTTTCAGGTTCTGCACACAAAATAGTCTCATTTCAATCACCATCACCTTTCTCCTTGACATTATATGAGGTTTTCCAGTCTTTGAAGTTCAAAACTAACCATTGCTCTCTTAGACATTGTCATTTTTCTCTTTGACCACATTAGAGACTAACAACTGAAAACATGGACAAATATTAGTTTTAGATGAAGGTCAAAATGGAAGGCACGTAGTTTAATTTACATGCTAGTCAATAAACTGCAGGAAGCACTACTTACTCTTATGCATTTGCAAGAAAACATAGAAAATGCAAACGATAAGAGCTGAGTTTTCTTTACTCCACAAAGACTAGAGTAGGATATGTAGTTCCAAATAAATTTCTTGAAAAGTGATCTCCTCAGAGTGAGACGGTGGGTACAGTGATTGTGATAATGCTATCATTAATCCCAAACACATTGAGAAGCCGCTGTCAGCAGTGCCTACAGATTCTGGCTAATAAAACACACACAATTCCAAATTTAAAAACACTTTATTACTTTATAATTACAGAACTATCTCATACCCAGGAAACCAAGAAATGTTCTTTTTAATTCCTCCTTTTGGTGGCCCCTTCCTCTTCCTTAGTTAGTCTACATAAAGGTATGCTATAAGGACTACCACTTCCTTCTCTTGTGTGCACGTCAAATGTCTATGTAAATTTCAGAACTATAATACCAATAAATTGTCAACCTGAGAAGTTAAGGAGTCCCTTGAATTTAAATACTCTACAAGAATACTCAAACTAATATTGAAAAAGTTCAGAAAAAAATAAAACAAGCTCACATATTCCTGTCATGTATTCACAATGTGATGATACGTCTCTCTAATGCAATTCTGTGAGTCACGATAACAGAAAACTCCTTGAGATTTTGCCTGGTGACGTGTAATAATACTTAAGAATTAAAGATGGGAGAATTTTTCAAAAGAGACCTACATTTACTACAATGTGGCTCAGTTTTTGTAGCTTTCTAATTATGGGATTTGCATGACTTACATTAAACAATAAAACTGACTTGAGATGTTGGACTTCTCATCAAAACTATGCAGATCCTTATGGTATTAGGACAACATATTTATCATTCTGTAGCCAGAATCACGCCAATCCCCATCCTATGGATTTTTATATGACAAATCTAAGAGAAAATTGTATTAAAATGATCTTAATCTCCTGACCTCATACATATAAAATCATAAGCAGGGGGAATAAATAATATAAGCATATACCATGTATACTTAATCCTGAGTCAAGTTAATTATCCTCTCTGATATTACAATTATACATTTGTATTTGCATTTCCAAATTTATATCACTTCATTAGAAAGGTAAGATGAGATGTTATATGCAAAAATACATAGAAAAGTACCGGCTCAGAAAATGAGAGACATCTATAAATGTTCAAAGAGTGAATTTTCATGCCCTTCATTCTGTGCTGATTGGATGCTTTGACTTTTTGTGTCACTTTGCCTGTGTTCTACATCTTAGACTTGAAAATTTTACTCCACTCAGAGATGAAATTACTTCATGGAAGACATTTACTTTTCTGGAAAGATGAATATATATATCTTGCATCTCACTATTTTTCTATTTACAGAAGACAATTTTAAATACACATATTCAATTTCTATTTGGTTGGAAAAATATGTAAAAACTTGTCAATAATGCAATGCCACAAATTTTAAATTAGGAGCAGATGGATCTCATTTTCCTTTCTTCTCCCACAGTTTTTATATTGTGCCTCTATCATCTGTGAAGGCACAACCCTGTGACCACAACCATCACACAGTAAAAATTTATCTCTGCTATTTCCAGTGTTCAATTAAAGAAACTGTTTTCCTGGCAATTCCTACCATTGGAAAAGACCAAACAACATTGGTAAAGAGATTAATGACTGAAGAATTATTTCATTTTAGCTAACCATTGATGATCCACTCTCCTTGCTCATGAGACGTGAACGGGTGACAGAGCTGCTATGGCGAGATAGTTGGTCACGAAACTCTGAAGCCATGAAATAATAAAGAATTGGGTCCAAAAGGCAGCAGATACTTGCAAGACACAGGCAAAAAGGATGGAAATACAGTGTGCTTTTGACAATGGGACAACTGGTAATGATGCTTTCCTTTGCCATGGTGTAAAAAATGAAGTTAATGTGATAAGGAGTGAAGCAGATAATGAAGACTGCAGCACACATGAAAACCATTCGCAGTGCCTTTTTCCTCTCACTAATCCCTTGAAAAGCAATCGGTGGCTGTTTCAAGGATATAGTTGTTTTCCAGGTACAACATGCGATGATGATCACTGGAATCACAAATCCAGCCAGCTCTGCAACTGTAACCATGGTGACCATATCCACTGTGTCCATCTGTTTGTATCCAAGATCAGCAAAGCAGGATTCGCTATTGTTGGCTAACCCAGCACTTCTCAGGATGGGAAATGGCAAGCAGGCTGTCCCCACGATGACCCAGATGACAGCACTAATGGCCACATCATACCTACGCTTCCAGTTTCTGGCTTTGAATGGCTTGAGGAGAAAGAGGCACCTCTGCAGGCTGATGCATGCCAGGAAGCAAATGCTGGCATACATGTTGAGATATTTCAGATAAAAGCAGATCAGACAAAGGGCTTTCTGGAATGGCCAGTGACGGTTGATATAGTAGTAAATCCGGAGAGGTAAGGACAGGACATGAGCGAGATCTGCCACTGAGAGGTTGATCATGAAAATGATGGCCTTATTCTTCTTGCTGATGAAGCGACACAGAACCCACAGGGCTGCACTGTTAGCCAGGAGGCCAGGGATGAATATAAAGATATAGGTGGTTGCATAAAGAGAGTACTGAAATGTCAGATGTGTAGCATTGCAATAACTCTCAGCAGTGCTGGTACTGTTGCTTCCCATTTTGAATATCTCAGTATGTTCATCAAGATAAATGGGAATTATGGCTCCTGTCCAAACAAAAATTAAAAAGCACAGTGATTAAGTAATACTTTGGTGAATATTTAGGGCTATCTTTTACACTGAGATATGGAATATGCCAATTAGGGCTAACTCACAGATAGGAGACTCAAAGAAGATGCACTACAGACCCAACATTGCACAGTAAATCAGTTAAGAAATTGTAGAAATGTGCCTTGATGTGTTTTTGTGTTGCTCTTACCATAGCAAAGATATTATTACAATTAATATATTCCTTAACTTGGTTCTCTAGCATTGCAAAATGTCCTTGCATCCTTGTGTTTGCATTGGCACTTATCTGGCTGATTTGGGGAACTTGAGAATATGACATTCTCATTATTTTATCACAAGTTTGTTACTGTGGGGTTCTCTTGAAGTTGGGCCTATCTCCCCAGGTTTGTGTTCCATTCTCAGTTTACATGAAACACTTCAATACTGTATGATTTTAGATAGGGGAAGTATGATTACTTTCTTATTGTGACCTTGGAAGTATAATCCTTAGGTGTCCTTCTTGAAGAAACAATACCACTATACATGTAAGTCTGCATACATATACATATATACTTTAAATGAAATTTTCCTATTCAGGCTGACAATATTCCCCACAATATCCATAGACTATCTAGCAAAACCCCAACTCCAGGCATGAGAAGCCTCTTTTGAGTTGTCAGGACTATCCAATAGACTCAAAACATAGGCTATTGCTGTTGTCCTTGCTTAACAGAGGTGGAAGGTAAGTCTCTATTGCTGAAGGCACCATGCACTTTGGACACAGGACTTAGGAAACCTGAGCTGTATCTAACCTGGAATCCTTCTCCTTCACGATTAGCTTTCATAGGACCAAAAGACACGATGCAAACTTCCAAAGGAAGAGAGCCACTGATAGCTATTATGAATATGAATCACAGCAGCGACCAGCATGAAATGAAAATCCAAAGAATGTGATACTGTCATGAACACCTTGCTGGTAACCAACAACTCTCTAACTTGCACTTAAAGCCCACTCAGCAAGAGGGAAATCATGCCTGGTACTGGAAACCTAGTCAACTGACCCTGGGAAAGTGAAGTCATGAATCTCGGAGAACCTACAGCTGACATTTCACTAAGCCAGCATAATCCCTAACAACATTCTAAATATTCATTCCACCTACATCTAAGTGTATCCCTCACACCTCATCAAGAAAACCTCTACAATTCAACTCCCACACTTAAGACTCAGAAATCATTGAGAAAGGGGGGTGGAAAAACTGTAAGAGTCACATGAACAGGAAGTTTACTGTGTGATTGCATCTCTTAGAAATGTCAGAGAATCTACACCCATGAAGTTTCCTCAACATGACTACCTAAACATGAGCTGAAAAAATGTCATCAATATGCATGTTAATGTGGATGAGGACAAACTTTTGAGGCCTTAACCCTAGACAAAGACCTATAGACAACTAAGGAATGCTTAGAGTGGGAGAAATAGTCTTCGTCAGGGAAGAGCAATACTAATTGATTATCCAATGCCAAATGGTTAGTCTTGAACACATTTACAAACAAGTATCATTCTATGGACTGAGAAGGTTATATTTATAACTTTCAGAGTATACACACAGAAACACACACACACGTACATGCATACGAATGCACACACACAACAAAAAGATCATGAATTTGAGGGAAAGTAAGGTGGTTACATTGAGGAGTTGCAGGAAGCAAAGGTACGAAGGGAAATGATGTAATTATATTATCTCTCATTTTTTATTTTAAAAGAATCTGATACTAGTGCAACAAAGACAATGAACACGTAATCCAACAGTCACAGTGAGCATTGTCCTAGCAACAGTAAAACAGGTCATCTGAACTTTTTGAAAACAACTTAAAATTTAATTTTGTATTCATTAAAATAATCATCATAAGAAAAGAAAGAAAGAAAGAAAGAAAGAAAGAAAGAAAGGAAGCAAGCATGGCCCGGGCTTGTTTCTGACATGATGTAGCTTGTTACATTTTTATTTTTATCCTGTTGGGTGTTGAGTTTATTTACTACAATGGAGCAATGTCGTTTTAAGTTCTCTTTATTTGGGGAGAAATGGCATCTGATATAATTTTCAGTCACATTGCAATACACAGGAATGGAATAAAATAACAGAACCCCAAAAAACAACAACAAAAATAACAGAACCCCAAGTGATGATTTCACAGACAGAAAAGTATCCAAGTACTTTCACTTTCCTACTTCTCTTTCACAGATAAATCTACCTGACCTATCATCTAATGTACCATAAAGAGTAATGTAGTCATCCTCTAAGATGACTTAGAGTGGAGAGGAATTCAAAGGTGAAAAGGAAGACATCAAAGTACCATCAAAGATGTACATCAAAATCAGCAGAAGAAGTAGCCACACGGCTTACCTAATTTATTATTATTATTATTATTATTATTATTATTATTATTACTAATTATTAAGTAGTAGTACCACCATAACACAGATGGGGGGACTAATGTTCAGAGAGATTTAGTGAATTTAGATGTTTTCTTAGTCTTCTATTGCTGTGAAGATACACCATTAATGAGGCAACTCTTATAAAGTAAATCATTTAATTGGGGAATTGGAGGCTTGCTTACAGTTTTAGAGGCTTAGTAAATGATCACCATAGTGGGAAATAGACAGTCATGGAACTGGAGTAGTAGCTGAGAACCTTACAGTTTGATGCACAGGCATCAGGCAGGGAAAGAGGGGTGAGGGAGAGGGAGAAGAAGAGGGAAAGGGAAACAGAGACAGAGAGACAGAGAGAGAGATTGAGAGATTTGTCTGGCATGGTCTTTTGAAATCTTAAAGATCATTCCCAGTGGCACATAACATCCAACAAGCTAGCTATCAGCACACAATTTCAAGAACTCAGAACAGCTCATGCCCAGTCAAATCACACTTCCGCTTTTGCACTTAACAAATATGGCTATTTGTTTTTGCTTCACTGGTGCAGTTCGTTGCACTTACTAACAGAGCACATTCTTGCCACACCTCTGAGTTAAACAAACAGAGCTCAGTTCGGCTAGAACAGAAAGCTCAAGTCCCATTTTACCTTTTTTATGCGTTTCTGTGCCTCTGAATCTGGCACCAGTACAATTCAGAAATTCACAATTTTTCACTAATTTAGTGATTCTCATGACCTAGTTACCAAACCTCTTCTCTTCTCCAAACAGAAGCGTAATAGGAACAGGTCTCCCTCCATCTCCTCAGTAAAAATTACCTGTAAAATCCCCATGCTGAAAGCGATGGGGAACTTATTTTTTGGTTAGACAGAAATATTTTACCTTGGAAGAGGAACGCTTAGCTTGTTCTGAAGAATGTATGTTACTCTGAAATTAAAGAAATAAAAGTAGTCTAAAAATCTACTAAGATGAAAATGTCAAGCGTTGGAGTGTGTTCCCTCTTTGTCTTCTTTATCATGGTTTCTCAAGCTTTTTTGTGCCTCTCTAGTCCTGTATCTCTCATTGCCTCTAGCTCTCTCTATTTCTGGGTAGCTTTTCTTACTTTACTTGCCAACATTGCTGTCCTTTAACCTAGACATATTTTTGGTTCCTGTCTCGTGAAGAGATGTGAAATTTATGATTCATTCCTGAGCGTGTGCTTCCCTTTTCTGAATCTGTTGCTCACCCTGTCTAGAATGTCCTCCCTCTGTGTCTTTATACATCTAGCCACGCTTACTCTTGGTTTTCAGGTTACGGAAGTCTTTGCCATTTGATATTTCAGGGCAATTCTTAATCTTTGTAGCATCAACACTTGAAATTCAAAAGCTCATTTAATCATTTACTTACCACACAGTTCACTCAGTTGTTACCTTCATTTGTACCATAAAAATGATGTTAGCACTTAGCTACTAAGTATTCAAAGAATTTTGTATGTGAGTTGTTCAAAGCTGCCATCTCGATGCATTTCACAAAAATGAAAACCTTGAGGTATCAACAAGTGCATTTGTGTTACCTCCTGCTTCCCTAAAATCTGTCTTCTTATTTGGATTATTAGACTGCCCGGTATGTACCCTTTACTGCTAAGGAAAGTCATGGCTGTAAAGGTCTAAGAGAAGAGGGGATGAATCAATTTAGAAATCACAGGTGGTCACACACATCTTTTAGTAAAAGTCAATAAATCGCAATGTCTCAGACTATTCACTGTCAGCAGCATCTCAGGAAAAAGGCAGTCCTTCTAATATGCTTCTCATAGTTTCTTATATTTTTATTTTATTAATTGTCAAGGAACATTATAAAAGTATTGCAGATAAGTATTTCATTAGCAAATGGCTTCTTTTCTGCACTTGGATTCTGAATGGCAGTGAAGAGACTGAATCTGCAGATCCCAAAGCTCTTGACACTTAGAAAGTAAGTATAAAAGGGGAATAACCTATTTCATTTAAAATGTTCCCCCAAGGACTTTTGAGGACTATGGCAGAATCCAATCCTAGGAATCCTGTGATGGATTCTGTGTAAAACACAGAATCTTTACAAATTTTATCCCTATAAAGCTCATTAGGGGTAAGTACAACAGATACCAATAATGCCTCCACCATAGTTACAGCTGATGCAGTCAAGAAAAATGTAGTTCCTTGTTTATGGTCTTAAGGTTATTTTATGCTAGAACTAGAATCAGAAATTAGATGTGTCCACCTCTCACTGATCTGTGTGCCATGTTGCCCTGTTTCTATGAAATTCTATGATATACAGTATCTCAACTGAGTAAAGATGGTTCTTGTGCTAAGATGTTTATACTCTCATATTGGTCTCTATAGGAACTGAGTTGGGGAGGAAAATTCAGGTCATGTCTGCAAAAAGATAACATTAAATTTAGTTTGCCTGAATTGTTGACTATTCTATTTATATTGTAATAATCTTTCAAAACTTAAGTCTAGCTCTATCTTTTCAATAAAGATATCCATAAGTATGCAGATATGCACTAATTATTATTAATGACATTAATCTGAGACTTAATTTCCAATTTAATCTAGAAAGCATATATTTCTTTATATGTATATTATATATGCTATTTAATGAGATATGGGAGTTGAATAATAAATCCTGGAGAAGAATTTACTTGGCTGATGATACACTCAAGAAGTTTGCATCATTGGACTAGAGAGACGGCTCAACAGTTAAGAGCACTTGTTCTTGAAGAGATCTTGAGTTTGATTCTCAGTACCAACATGGAGACTAACAATTATACTTAACTTCCATTTCAGGGAATTTAGTGTCTTCCACTGACCTCCACATGCACCAGGCATGCATGTGATACACAGACACACATATGCACATAAAAATAATAAATAAATATCTTAAAAAGGAAGTTTTTAGTCATGTGGAAGAGAACACAGAATAATTTACCATAATAAAATTTTAAAACAAGCCATAAAAGATGTTCAAAGGTATTTCTGTAGAAAGAGAAAGAAAACCTGGATAGAAGAAGTCTGTAATTGAAACTTGAACAATAAGGCAATTTCAACAATCAGTTTTGAGTGTAAGCATGATGTTAGAGAAAAAGACCTGAGTGGGTTAAGTGAGAATGAATAGCATTAATAATTCCCAATGTGTAAAACTGGAATAATAACCATTCTACCCAACCTGGAGGATAGGAATAGATTATGAAAAGTATAGAATATGAGAAGCTAATTTAAAGGAAAGATGATTGAGGCAGATGATACTATACCATGAAAGGATTTGAATGCACTTGAGGGGAAGATAGAATCCTTGAAATATTCCAATAAGAATGTTGATATAACTGTACTTAGAGTTCAGAGTGATCCCTCTAGCAACTTTGTAGAAATTAGTTTAGAAAGGTAGTCCACAGGAAGTCCAAGCCATTTTGGTATAAGTAGGTAGATGAAGAGTTCAGGTTGCCAGCAATGTGTACAACATGCTATATTCAACATACTCAAACCACAAAAAGACCAAGTTCAAAACAGAACTGTTCCTCCCTGACTGCTATATCAGCTGAGGTAATAAAGAATATGCTCTAAACTTGGTAAGACATGAAAATTATAATTTCCAGTAAAAGTCATATATCGGTTAGTTCCTGAAAGTCAAAGACAATTTTATTATAAAATTTACCTTCTCATACCTTTGAAATTTGTACTCTTTGTCGAGGATCATGAATTCCTGTCTTTTCCTGGAACTTTTCTCTCTAACATAAACACTAAACTCCACACTAAAATGTGCCATGATAACTTGTACAAGTTATATCAAATATATATATTTTCTAAGATAAAAAAATTCTTTTTAAATTAATTTTATTTAAATTAAAAACTATCTTATTTTACATATAAATCCCAGATCCCTCTCCCTCCAGTCCTCCTATTCCCCACACCAACCCCCCATCCACTTCTCAAGGAGGGTGAGGCCTCCCATGTGGGATCATCAAACTCTGTCACATCATTTGGGGCAGGGCCTAGGCCCTCCCCTGTGTATCTAGGCTGAGGGAATATCCCTCCATAGGGAATGGGCTCCCAAAGCCCACTTGTGCACTAGGGATAGATACTGGTTCCACTGCCAGAGGCCCCATAGACTGCCCATAGCCCCCAAATGACAGCCACATTCAGGGGGTCTCATTTCAGTCCTATGCTGGTTCCCAGCTGTCAGATTGGAGCCTGTGAACTCCCACTTGCTCAGGTCAGCTGTTTCTGTGGGTTTCCCCAACACGTTCTTGACCCTTTTCCTTATCATTCCTCCCTCTCTGCAACTGGATTCCAGGCTTTCAACTTAATGCTTGGCTGTGAATCTCTGCTTCTGCTTCTATCAGCTCTATGATGGCATTTAAGGTAGTCATCAATCTCATTATAAGGGAATGGCATTTAATGTAGCCTTTCCACTATTGCTTAGATTCTTAGTTGGGGTCATCTTGTGGATTCCTGGAGATTTGCCTAGTGCCAGATTTCTCGTTAAGCCCTTAACAACTCCCTCTATAAACCCCAGCGAAGATAGGAAACAAGGAGGTAGGAAAACCTTTCTTTAAGTCTCATCTTGGAGGTCAATAGATTCCTTTCTCTCAAGGGCCTACTTCAACACTCAGTTTTTTTCTGGCACGAAGCACCTGTACTTTGACTTTCCTCTTCTTCAAACTTTTACTGGTTTACAGGTTTCACCAATAAAATGCACTTTTGCATGGGAAATAGCCTGTATAGTATGCCTTTACATATAATTTAGTCTATTTAGCAAAGGTCTAGACAAGAAGTGGGAACTTTTACAGGCAAGAGTATGTAGTGTACGAATATGTTAGAAAACACTTACAAAAGTTGACTTCTGGTGTTTATCCCAGGAGCCATATTTCACCTTCTACTCCTGAGATAAATAAGGTTAGACTCCTAGAAATCAGGATACCTAAGAAATTCAAAGTCTATAGTTTCAGCTTTCTGTTTCCAACCAGAATCTATATTCTTAAGTAGAATTTGATAATCTGGCACTGCATATCAGGCTTTTGAGTCTGATTCACTAATGCTAAGAACAAGATTTTATACAGGTACCAAAAAACAGCTCCTAACAAGCTACATGAATGCCCTGTTTTCACAAAGAGACAATTCAAGCATACCTATATAATTATGATACGGGTTTTGTCCTTAACTCATAATAAAATATGAAATCCAATCCCCTATGTTTTCTATCAGTTACTCGCTGTTGTTCTTGTGTATACCAATCTTGTAGGAATTTAGACTTTTGTTATCATACTTTCACAGATCATGAAATTAACTTGGAGCAGAATTAAGTTCTTTTTCCCCAAAGTCCAAGAGATATTGCAATTTGATTTGTAATAAGATTCCTCATAAAACTAGAGAAAGATAAAACTCTCCATATCCAAACAAGTTCTTGCGTGGAAAAATATTTTAAGATGACATTCATATGGAATATACTCTCCTTAAAGCTAAAGACATTGCCATTCTTGGATCTAGTTCTAGCAGTTTTAACTATATGTTCTAGGGATATATGGTGTCAGGGCAGTCCCTCCAGGTGTCAGAGTAGTGTCGTATCAGAATCAGAGATCTTTATGAAGTTTTACTTTTGGACTCAATCATAGTAAATTGCAGATAGAAAATTCGAAACATTTTAATTTTAGTTTTGATAAGAGGAGTGCTAAGTTGAGCAAGAGTTGTAGGAGGTGGAAGACTCAGAACAGTAGGCCACAATTTTAAAAATACTTCACTTGGATCACAGAGACTTGTATTCTACTAGCCAAATACAAATTCTCTACATTGCTGTAATAAGCCCCTTTCTTTCTGTCATTTTAATTTTCTTTATTATTAAAACAATACAATTGAACTCACTGACCTTTAACTACTTTCTAGCTCTAAGTTTCCTTGTCTGTATGAGCACTACCTACAACACTACTAGCATTGCCACTGACTGATCCTTATGCAGCCTCTACCCCTGGTGAGCATGTATACTTAGAGCACTATAGATATGTGTATGTGATTCTCAAAAATCATTATTGAATCATATATTACAAATGACTGTACCATACAATGTCATTTAACTGAAAGTTGAGGATACTAGCACTCAAATAAGTAATCCCATTTTCCTGAAGCTATTAAGCTCTGGACTCGGAGTATGGAAAATCAGTTCTAGGATTAAGGAGATAGTTCATTCCCTACATACCTCATCTATGAGTCTTCACCCTCTCAGTTCTCCTCATTTTGAACTCTTGTCATTAAGCAACCAGCACAACTAAACAAACATGCTTGTCAAAATTACTTTTATTTTCCTTGATAGTAGGGGTAACCTGTAGGCTTGTCAACTTCGAGGAAAATAAATTTAAAAAGAGAAAGAACTAGATACAGGTGAAACAACAAAAATCACTGTCCCTCTAATAAAACTGCTATAAGTATAGCTCTCCACATGCTTCTTGGCCATTGCAAACATGATAGATGGAAAGTGCCAGTGCAATGGAATAGATTGCTCTGAGTTGAAGACATGGCTCCTACAACCAACAGCAGCCCTACGTTAATTTTTTAATGTTAAGTGAAGAAAGAAATGGTTTTAAAATCCTGATCTTAATCATAAGTAAACTTTTTGGATAATTTAATTAAAATAAAATGTAGACTTTCCAACCCAACCATTGCCATAGTGTGGTTTCACAGCAAACATTTCTGTGTTCTTTGTTAGAACCATGACACAGGGCTTCATGGGATGCCAACTCACTTATCTCAAACACAGATAACCACCAAGCACCACCCGAGACTTCTCGAAACAGTGCTCTTCACTTGGAGTTCTTTGCTTCCCCACTACTAGGATTTATTAGTCCATACAATTTTAACTGAACAAATGTATCAGTTAGCCCCTAAAAAGAACTGTGTTTGACCAAAGAAGAGACTGTATTCAACAGGAACCATTACAAAAAGCAACTGTTCTAAATCTGTGGCTTCATTATCAGTATAATTTAGACAATTAGCCACCTAACTATATCTGCATATCACCTTGATGTGTACCGTATTTAAATTGCATAAAATCCTTATTTAATAAAAAAGCAATGACTCTCTGCATCTATTAAAACAAGCAAAATAAAAATATCCTCACTTGATAATTCTAAAAATTGAGACTATCACCTCCCCCCCAAAAAAACAATACAGACTGTGTGCTCAGCTGATACCGTAAGTAGCCTAGGTCTGTATTGAAGGACTCCCCAGACAGCTTGTTTTTCACTCACCAGTGCTAGCTGCACTCCTAAGACCAATCACTGAGAAGACAAATGCCCCATGTTTGAACACTGCTAACTAGAAGGACTGAGGTTATTTTCCTCTTAGAGAAACAAGAAATATCTACGAATAAACTCTGAAATAATCTTATACATTATTTTCCAATATGAAAAACAAAAGGGCCATAGTAGAGTTATAATAGTTCTGAAAGCCGCAGTCTTCTGGAGGAGAAAGAACATGAGTTTTAAGACTCAGTTCCTAGATATAATTCTGTCACCTAAACGAATAAGTGATTTCATCTCACTGACTCTCAGATAATCCAACTGTTTTGTCATGAATTTTTATCTGGATAGCCTTTTTAGTTCTGAAATACATCATTTGGTATTCTTTTATCCTAGAGGAAAATACTATTTGTCTCCGTATCTATGCAAGCTAAACTCACCATTAGGAGTTCCTATGTAACTAGATAAATTATAAACAGCAGAAGTACATATCCTATATTTTGGGCTAAGTATGTCAAATTGTCAAAAATGAGACTAAATGCAGCACTGCACTCACCTTTTGTGTCATGCACCAATTCTTGTCCACTCTACAAAAAGTTCCTTTAGCAACCAGGGGGTTATATCATATACGACAATAATGCCGCTGTAACAATGAAGGCTGACAGCTTCACTTTAAACTCTGACTAGACTCAAAAGCAATAACATTTGTCTCTCCTGTAAGAATCCTGAGATGAGAAACCAGAGACCATTTCATTCAAGATCCAAGATTCACATCTGTCCCTGTCCTGATCATCCTGTTTGCACCAATCCCCTCAAATGGAGCCACAAAGTTACAGGTGTTCGTCTAAAACTTACCCTGATGCTGAGCCGGGATAAGCACTCTTGTATCTTTGCAAGGAGATGGGAGTAAAAAAGTACGACTCTGGGCAGCACGTACATATCCTGCTGATAACTGAAAAAATTAGTGTTGAAAGAGGAAGTTGAGCACATTGATGTCTCACCACAGAAACCTTACTTGCACAGAACGAAGGTAAGTCCCTTGAGCAGATGACGCTAGTCAAGTTTGATTTCTTCTTTATTTCATTGGTGTTAAACAAACAACAAATACATCCTTGCTTCTTAACTGTTAACCATCTTATTTCCTTCCACCACAAGCCAGATGTTTTTCTTACTATATTCCAGTAGGTTTTGTGTCAAGACAAGATTTCTAAGCCAAATATGAAGAAAGTTTACCTAAGAACTGGAAAGATGTTGCTCTTTCAATTCCAGGAGGCAAAGGCTGGGGGTCCTTCAAAATACATTGTCAAGAATAACAACAGGACTATCTTTCTTAAACTTTCCTCTAAATCTAGATTATCCTCATCTTGATCCATTAGTTCACAGTTTAACGCACAGTTTAACGTTTTGTGTATTTATTCTGCCTTTACTATACAGAAAACTGTACCGAGAGCAAAGTCTATATCCAGATTATTTCTACATTCCAAACAAAGAAATTTCAAGAATGCCATTTGAATGAAACCAGAGTGAAAGGGTGAATAAATAAATGCTCAAAGAATGCGCATGTAAATAAATGAAAAGCACTATTGACTGCAGAGTCTGATGATGCTGCACAGTGTCTACAGGATCTTGAGAAGTACGCAAGCAAGTACCACACACTTAGAAACAGCGCTTTCAGCTAAGTTTCAGAATAAGTCTGAAAAGCAAGACTTACAAAGTACCTCTACAGGCATTTAAAAGAGCCCGAAGCTGCAAGGAACATTCTGGGTAACAACCAGAGTAAAGAAGAAAAACAAAAATACTTGTGGGTTAGGTCAAAGAGTAGCATTTTGATTCACAGATAAGACTGATTAAAGAAGGAAATGGAAGACCATATTTTAGTAGGAGGGCAACCTGAATCTGCAATAGCTCATCTGGCAATGAATGCATCTTATAAAACCAGAACTGTTGGAGACTTAGGGGGAACTAGGCCCAGCATTCAGGGATGTCCAATAAAAGTAACAGGGGGTGTCAAGTGATAGAAAAGCAATGGGTTTAGCTTTGGAAACTAAGCCTGGCCTGATTGATGATAGAACCATGACTTGTGAGGACTGGCAAAGGGCTAGGGTAGTCTTCCTGGCTGAATTATGTAAATGAAACAAGCTTGACCTTGCAGTCCTCTTCTTAATTCTGATTTCATAGGTTTATTCAGCTCCAATCTGTTATTAATTTAGTTTTTTGACTTGGCATCTCTACTGAAAAGAGACTAAAGCTGACAGGCCAACACACATCTCAGTTCATCTGGCAGTTCTTTTCTTTACTATAAATTATTAAATTGGCATCGTGATACAAATCTGTCCCTTGTGAATTTTAACAGTGTGAGCCAGTTTTCTAGGGTACTATCCTTCTCTGAAAAATATAATTCCAGACCTGTTGAACTTAGAAACTAAAGCCCAGGCTAGAAGGAGAATGAAAGCCTTTCCTAACAAGTGACCAGTGTCCCCACGTGCCACATCCATTTCACAGACAACTTCTAAATGTTGCTAGAAGAAAGTCTGACTACTAACCTCACCTCTCTCTTGTATTCAGTAGCTTCAGCTATCATTGGCTCCAACACTGGTAGGAACAGTTTAGAAGTTAGTGACCCAATTCAGGCAAAACCAATTTAATTCCAGTAAATCCCTAGGCCATCTAGAAGGAACAAAACTGTGGACAAACAAGAAGATCTTAATAACTTAGCAATCATTTCTAAGATTCATATGGAAGTTTGCTAGTTTCTTAGTGCAGTTGGTGGTCTGGGTGTCAATATCCCAACTATACTAGTGTAAATTTAGTGTAGTTGTCTCAACTTACCCATCAATCTGGATGCTTCCTTTTTTCTGACTTACTGTTTCATATATTTCCTAGGCAAGGGAAAGTTTATAATTAATGCTTCGAATGTTTTAGGCTCTATAAAATTAGCATTAGATGATTAGTCATAGCTATGTTTGAGGATATTATTCATTTTCAACTATTTTATTTTCTAGGAGAATTTACCTGAAATTAGGATTAGGAAGAGCTTGATTTTTGTTAAGCAACCAGCATTATTTGATTATTGTGGATATTTGTAGTCCTCTTTTTCATAGTCTACTGAAAAACATGGTGTCAGTTTTAAATGTATTGGTAGCAAATGGAAGAAATCTTTTATAGTGTGTCCTTTAGATTAATGATCTTTGTGACTCCATTTTATGTATTTCTCTAACTTTCTATGTTTTACATTCATTTGTAATTTGTAGTAATACACTAAAGTATGTATCCTCTTAACATAACAGAAATATTTTCTCAAATAATAAGTAAAAAATACAATAGAAGGTGAATTACCTTCCAATGTTTTTGTATTAGAACCAGTCAGCCAATACTGTTTTGGATAAACCATTTAAGCCCTCTGATTTCTATCTATACATCCATAGAATATTATGTGAACTATTTTATAATTAATTACCCAACAAATACTTAATGAAGTATAAAAATGATGAGGTTTTGCAATGCTGAGGGAACACTATGGGATTCAGAAGCATAAAATAGAACTTCTGTTATCCAAGAGTCAGGTTATGACAGATTAATCATTCATTAAAATAACTAGAAAGCATAGCATAGTATATCATTTTCTATTAAATTGTATGAAAGGTAAGATTAATTGGCCACAGTATGAATCTGCTTGGGAAAGTATGTAAGCCCTGGATGCTGAGTAGACCAATTTTACACTAAGTTGTGTTTTCCAAATAGTAGAACATATGCTTCTGGAAGATTGTCAGGCTTTTGTGTTTTCAGTGGTACAGGGAACATTTTTTAAAGTCTGAAGAGTTATTAATTTGAAGAATTTGAATGCAAAATTTCAATGACTGAATAAGAAATATTTCTTTCTTTCTTTATTACTTTAATTTTAAATAGCTTGCTTCACATGTCAATCCCAGTTGCCTCTCCCTCCCCTTCTCCCGCACCCCACCATCCCCACTAGCCTCCCACCCTATCACCAATTCCTTCCACATAGGGGATATCCAGGGTGTGTCATTTCACTCAGAGCAGGGTCCAGGCACTCCCCTAAGAGTCGAGGCTAAGAGAGCATCCCTCTTTGTGTTATGGACACATGAAGTCCGTTTGTATGTCAGGGATAAACACTGATCTACTGCCCAGGGCCCCATAGGTTTCCCGGGCCTCCTCACTGACTCTCACACTCAGAGGGTCTGGATCAGTTTCATGCTGGCCTCCCAGCTGTCGGTCTGGGGTCCAAGAGCTCCCCCTTGTTTAGATCAGCTGTCTCTGCTGGTTTTGCCAGCCCATTCTTTGCCAATTTGCTCATTGCTCCTCTCTCTCTGTCACTGGGTTCCATGGGTTCAGTTCAGTGTTTAATTGTGGGTGTTTGCCTCTGCTTTCATCAGTCATTGGATGAAGGTTCTAGGATGGCATATAGGGTAGACATCAAGTTCATTATCAGGAATGGGCATTCAAGGTGGTCTCTCCACTATTACTTAGCTTGCCAGTTGGTGTTAACCCTTTAGATCACTAGAGGTCTCACTGGTGCTTGATCTGTCTTCTAACCTATGACTCCCTCTTTTATGGTATTTCACATCCTGTTCTCCCCCTATTCTACCCCCCACTCAACCTTCCTGTTCCCTCATGACCTACTGTCTCTTTGTCTTCTCCCCCTCTCTTCTTCCCAGCTCCCACTTCCCCCCACCCCTCGCCGGGTTCCCAATCTGTTCAGAAGATCTTGCCTCATTCCTCTTCTCTGGGGTACCATGCATATCTCTCTTAGGTTCTTTCCTGTTTCCCAGACTCTCTACCAGTGGAAGTACAGACTGGCACTATCCAAGACAAGGCTGTACACTCCCTACATATCTCTTCAATATTATACTTGAAGTTCTAGCTAGAGCAATAAGACAACAAAAGGAGATCAAGGGGATAAAATTGGAAAAGAAGAAGTCAAGTTTTCACTATTTGCAGATGATATGATAGTTTACATAAGTGACCCTAAAAACTCCACAAGAGAACTCCTAGAGCTGATAAACACCTTCAGCAAAGTGGCAGCATACAAGGTTAACTCAAAAAAAATCATTGGCCCTATTATATACAGATGATAAAGTGGCTGAGAAAGAAATCAGAGAAACTTCACCCTTTACAGCATCAAATATCTGGGGATAATGTTACCAAAGAAGTGAAAGACATGTATATCAAGAACTTTGAGTCTCTAAAGAAAGAAATCAGAGGATATCAGAAAATGGAAAGATCTCACATGCTCTTGGATTGGTAGGATCAACATAATAAAAATGGCAATCTTGCCAAAAGCAGTCTACCTATTCAGTGCAATCCCTATCAATATTCCAGAACAATTCTTCACAGACAATGAAAGAATAATAATCAATTTTATATGGAAAAAACAAAAGACCCATGATAGCCAAAACATCCCTATACAATAAAGAAACTTCAGGAGGCATCACCATACCTGACTTCAAGGTCTATTATAGAGCTATAGTCCTGAAAACAGCTTGGTATTGGCACAAAAGTAGACAGGTAGGCCAATAGAACTGAATAGAAAACCCTGATTTTAACCCACACACCTATGAACACTTGATTTTTGACAAAGAAGCTAAAATTATACAATGTAAAAAGAAAGCATCTTCAACAAATGGTGCTGACATAACTGGGTATTGGCATGCAGAAGACTACAGATAGATCCATATCTATCACCTTGCACAAAACTTAAGTCCAAATGGATCAAAGACCTCAACATAAATCCAACTACACTGAAACTCTTAGGAGAGAAAGTGGTAGATACTCTTCAATGAGTTGGTACAGGTACAGACTGCTTCCTGAACATAACACCAGTAGCACAGACACTGTGATCGACAATTAACAAATGAGACCTCCTGAAACTAAGAAGCTTCTGTAAGGCAAAGGACACAGTCAACAAGACAAAAAGGCAGTCCACAGAATGAGAAAAAATATTCACATCTGACAGAGGGCTGATCTCCAAAATTTACAAAGAACTCAAGAAGAAAGTCTCCAAAACACCAAAGGATCCAATTAAAATGTGGGGTACAAAACTAAATAGAGAATTCTCAATAGGGGAGTCTAAAATGGTTGAGAGCCATTTGAGAAAGTACTCAACATCTTTAGCCATCAGGGAAATGCAAATCAAAACAACTCTGAGATACCATCTTACTCCTGTCACAATGGCTAAAATCGAAAACATTGAAGACAATTTATGCTGGAGAGCATGTGGAGAAAGGGGAACACTCCTCCACTGCTGGTGGGAGTGCCAACTCATACAGCCACTTTGGAAATCAGTATGGAGATTCCTCAGGAAAATGGAAATCAATCTACCACAAGACCCAGCAATTCCACTCTTATGCATATATCCAAAAGATGCAAATTCATACAACAAGGACATCTGCTCCCCTATGTTCATAGCTGCATTATTTATAATAGCTACAACCTGGAAGCAACCTAGATGCCCCTCAACTAAAGAGTGGATAGAGAAAATGTGGTATATTTACACAATGAAGAACTACTCAGCAGAAAAAAACAATGGAATCTTGAAATTCGCAGGTAAATGGATGGCACTAGAAGAAACCATCCTGAGTGAGGTAACCCAGTAACAAAAAGACAAACATGGTATGTACTCACTCATATATGGATTTTAGACATGGATCAGGAGAAATATTTCTTTAGATGAAGTTATGGTAGGCAGCTAACTTGTTTTCTGTTTACTTTGAAATTTTTTTTATTTTTAATTAAATATGAACACATAGATTCCCCTTTCCTGTTCCTCTGTCTAATCACTTCCATGTGGCAACCCTTGCTCTCTCTTAAGTTCATGGCCTCTGAACTCTATTTCTTTAATTGTTCGTATATATAGCAAGATTTTGAGGGAGGAGAAAGAGAATATTATGCAATTATAATCTCAAAAAATAAAGTTTGAAAACTGTGATTGTGCAAACATACTAAGACACAAACACAAATACATAGAATGCAAGCAAATATAGAAAAACTCAAAATTGCTAAAGTATAGCAAATTTAATGAGAAGAAAATGCACAAGTAATTCTAGGGACGAAAAATCATTATCAAGTACACAAGTGGAATTTAGCCTTGCCTGTATTTGAGAGATAGTAAGTACAAAACTTTTCTGAAGCATGGAGCATGTAGTAAAATGGTGTAATGAGAAATATTTTTGGTAGATACATGCAAACAAACTCTTAGAGCATGGAAAGAACTAGATCTAAGAAGCTTTGAGATGGGTTTTAAACAGAACCAAAGCAGCGGGATGAAAATTATTATGAGTACTTTTGTGTACTGTCACCATAGTAGATCATTTGTACTCATCATCTAATGGAATCTTTCTTGTGAAGGAGAAACTTATATTATTTCATGTCTTGTCCAATGCTCAATTGAAACAGAAGAGTAAATAACTTCTTAAGATGGGAAAACAAGGAAATAGGAGAGGCAAAATTCTGATTCAACAATATTTGCCTATACAACTCCTTAAACGATCACTTAGAAGGCAAAATTGAATGATGAAAGGTCTTTTGGAGAATATATTAGTAACTTAAGTATGAGGTAATAAGCATGTGGTTTAGGACAACAACAGCGTAAATGAACATGGAAGAGTAATTTCAAAAGAATGATAGCTCTCTAAAGGGCTCTTAAAACTGCAATCAGTAAAATGAAAGAGGAAATGAACCTTCATGAATAATAATAAATCAGCCTTTGAAGGGAGCCAGTTTTTACATATTTTCCATTAAAGGGTCTTGAATTGTACCTTGAAGTGTCTTCTTTCAGGAAGAAAAACATAATTTATATTTGGAAGAGAGATTCATTTTCCTGAATCCCAGAGGCTTGTTTCAAAGACATTTATCAGTCCAGGGCCACTCCTTGAGGCCTCCTGTGAGGAATCTCCTGTCACAAAAAGTGAAGTAGTTTCACTGGCTATGAAATGTAAAGAAATCTATTTCACTAAGACAAACAACTGACTAGTTTGGTATATGTGCTGTAAATCACCCAGAATGATGAAATATCACTAGACTCTCGATTATCTCTTTGGTTTCCAATCATCCTATGTCATGGGAAATGACTAAAATGCCAGGGGATGAGGAAAATAACATATCTTGCTCCACTTTCTTATTTTATAAAAGAGCATGCATTTGACAATGAAACTGATACTTGGCAAAACTATACAATACACAAAGACTATATTTGTTCATCGCCTTCCATAATGAACAGTTTAGATTAATTCTTTTTTAGAGGATTCAATGTTTTTCCCCTTTGTTACTGCTGTTTTAAAATAATTTTATTTTACATGCAAAGAGAGTTAGCATGCTTTTCCTTATTTGGAATATCTAGATTTCTTTAATACTTTGTTATTTCCAAAGAACAAAGGACATGTATAAAATGTGAAATTCACTATTTTGGACAATTGATATATGGTATTAGAATAATAAAAAGTAATTGACCTGGGTGGATTTTTCATTCTAAAATTAGTTTTAAAAATGGTATCCACGTCACAAGGGTGTGGATTCCAAGTGTCCAGAATTTTAGTTACCTATACATAGGAGAAGATTCCTCAAATCAGCATTGTTTGATTTATTGACATCAGTAAACTTTTTTGAGTTTACATTATTTTACCTTTTTAAAAATTATTTGGAATCCAAGGCTGGATATGATGGCACTGACCTTTAATCCCAGCACTTAGGATGCAGAGCCAAGCAGATGTCTGTGATTCTCAGACCAGCCTGGTCTACATAGTAAATTCCAGCACAGCCAGGGTTACAAAGAGAGATCCCATCTCAAAACAAACAAAAACATTTAGGATCTGAATAAGTTATTCAGTTGTTTGTATTCTAACTTTTGGTATTTACAATATTCAGCATTAGAACAGTCATTAACTCACTCAAAATAATAAATGAATACAACATGCCAATAAAATAAAATGTTTTTGAAATGAGATTTGGCCAATATGTCTTAAGTTTTACAGCAAAAATAGCAGACTGAAGGCAAAAACATGATAATCTGTCTTCTGTTAAGTGAAACATTAGAGAGGTTTACAAATATTCTGTAAAAAATCCCATTTCAGGACCTCTCTTTGTAATAGAAAAGGAATTAATCTGTGACTCCCCTTTCTGTAAACTGTACATGTTCTGAAACATGAAATTTTGGAGGATGCAATGTATGCTTTCTTTGGTTTTTATTTTTGTTTTGTTTTGATTTTGTTTTTTGTTTTGGTTTTGGTTTTGCTTTTTGAGACAGGGTTTTTCTGTGGCTCTGCAGGCTTGCCTGTAACTAGCTCTTGTAGAACAGAATGGTCTGGAACTGACAGAGATCTGCCTGCCTCAGCCTCCCTAGTGCTGGGATTAAAGGCATGCATCACCACTGCCCAGAAATGTATACTTTCTTAACCAATAATTTCCTGGAGATAAATTTACTTTATTAATGTGCCACTAAGATATCCATCCAAAGAACAAGATACACTCATAAATGTTTTTAAAATATAATAGGTATAAGCTGTTTTTTGAATTTCTGGTAGAATTCTGCCCTGAGGCAATCTGGACCTAGGCTTTTTTGTAGTTGGGAGACTTTTGATGACTGCTTTTGTTTCCATAGGGGTTATAGGTCTATTTAAATTGCTTATCTGTTCTTGATTTAATTTTGGTAAATGATAGCTATCCAGAAAATTGTCCATTTCCTTTATATTTTCGAATTTTGTGGAGTACAGGTTTTCAAAGTATGACTTGATGATTCTCTGAATTTTCTCAGAATCCGTTGTTATGTCCCCCTTTTCATTTATGATTTTGTTAATTTGCATATTCACACTCTGCCGTTTGGTAAGTTTGGACAAAGCTTTGTCTATCTTATTGATTTTCTCAAAGAACCAACTCTTCGTTGCATTGATTCTTTGTATTGTTTTCTTCGTTTCTACTTTATTGATTTCAGCCCTCAGTTTGATTATTTCCTGGTGTCTACTCCTCTTGGGTGAGTTTGCTTCTTTGTGTTCTAGAGCTTTCAGCTGTGCTGTTAATTCTCTAGTGTGACTGTTCTCCAGTTTCTTCATGTGGTCACTCAGTGCTATGAACTTCCCTCCTAGCACTGTTTTCAAAGTGTCCCACAAAAAATACAATAGGAAAGGCGCTGGGGTGTTTTTTCAAAATCTACATTGTAATTACTCTATAATATATGTCAAAATTAACAAAAATGTTTATATAATGCTTTAAATTCAAAAGTAGACAAATGACATCATTTTATATAACAATTGCAGTAAATGTCCTAACATTACCTTAGAAACATTTCTACTGTGTTTCTTTAAAATCTGTTGGTGTAGTTGTTCTTTGAATGACTCTCTAGTGGCACATTAATAACTTGAATTAGTCTCCAGAAGATTATTAGCTAAGGAACTGGATAAATTGTATCCTCCAAAAATTCATCTGTGAGGACCTGAATTTTCTTTCCCATGAAGCAGTATGTGTGTGAGGTGGAGCTTAGTTTAGTGTAAGGTGATTTTTTTTTAAATGAGGACAGATTCCTCATTATTGGACAAATGCCCTTTTAATTAAATAACTTATAGTCTTTATTTTTTCTCTTCAAAGTATTGTGTTTTTTCCTCTTTCCTCCACAAGTTGAAGCAGCAAATAGCTCTTGCTGAAAACTAAACAGATATTCTTGTACTTTCAAGCCAATCATGAAGTAAAGTTAACTTCTTTTCTTTATAAATTGCCAATCTCATGCATTTTGTTATGCCAAGAGAAGGCAGAAAGAAATAAGAAATAAATAAGAAACTAAACTAGAGGGACTCTACTACTTCATGAGTACTCAGTGTAACCCTACTTCTCCTAGTGGCCCCCTTAAACCTTCCCAAGCATCCACATGAGGCCAGGATTCTGATAGGGTACTTCCATCTTCCTTTCTTTCCTCCATTCCTGTCTCTCCAGACTTAATTACCTGCAGCAAGCCTTCCTTCCAGCCCACACCCTTGCCCTAGAGATTCAGACTTTTAGTGTGGAACCAGGGTCCCTTAGTTCTTCCTAAAGGCACCTTTCAATCTTTCCTTCTGACCTATCTACATTCCTTTATGGGTTCCTGATGCATTCATCTAATTATTATTTATCAATAAAAAATGGGAAACAGTCATCAGGGTAAGAACCTAAGTGATCAGAGAAGCAGCAGAAAAACAAGTGACCTGCCATCTCTTCTCTTCCTCCATCCAAAAAGACTGAGATCCTCTCAAAGCTCCACCTTACTACTTCCAGTCTCTCAGTCTGTCCTCAGACCTCCAAAATATCTACGGTTAATTTTGGTCAGCTAGTGGCAAGCTCTGCCCTCTGATTCAAAGCAAACTTCATTATCAGAATGCAATAAAAATATCCCACAACAGCTCCCAAATGGCAAGCAAAATAACTCTCATCAGGAACTACACAACCACTACATGTATCTAGTACCTAGGCTGGGAAAGAGCTACCAAAAATAAAACACTTAATGAAGACAAGACCAAATACGTACATCTAGAAACACCACAAACACCATAACTCCAGGTGTCCAGATACCAGTACAAAAACACAGACATAAAAAATCAAGAAAATATGTCTCCTCCAGAAGCTTGCAACACTGCTGTGTTGAACCAAAATAAAAGCAATTTAGCCAAAGCACAAGACAAGAACTTCAAAATAGAAATCATGAATATGTTCAAAGCCCTTAAAGAGGATATGAAAAAAAGATCCCTTAATAAAACCACAAATAATTGAATGAAATAATTAAAACAATTCAAAATATGAATGTAAAAATTAACAGAAATAGAATCAATTAAAAAGGAACACAAACTGGTTTTAAAACTGGAAATGTATAACTAAGGATGTTAAACAATACCTCAAATGTAAACCTCACCAAAAGATTAAAATATATAGAAGAGAGAATTTCAGGTATTGAAGACAAGGCAGAAAAAATAGACAGCTCTATCAAGCAAATTTTAAATTAAAAAATTCAGGCACAAAATATCCAGGATATGGACACTATGAGAGCACCAAATCCTAACCACTATACCACCAGAGAATATGAACGCTGTGAAAAGACCAAACCTATAAATAACAGGTTTAGAAAAAGGAGAAGAAAAACAGGTCAAAGGCATGGAAAATATTTTTAAATAAGTCATAATAGAAAATTTTCTCAATATAAAGAAAGAAATCCCTATCAATATCAAGGTACAAGAGACACACAAAATGCCAAATAAAGTGGACCAGAAAAGAAACTACCTATGGTAGACAATGATCAAAATAATTAAGCAGAACAAACCAAGAGTATTAAAGGTTATAAAGGGCCAGGTGATAACAGTGCACACCTTTAATCCCAGTACTCAAAAAACAGAGTAAGTTTGTGGCCAGCCTCGTCTACAGAGTAAGTTCCAGAATAGCCAGGGCTGTTTCACAGAGAAATTCTGTCTTTAAAATCCAAAAAGGTAGAAGGGTAAAACACAAAAGCTGCCCCATTAGAATAACACCAGAAATTTGTATGGAGACTTGGGAAGTCAGAAGTGGCTGGATAGGTGTTCTTCTACACAAGTTCTAAGAGATTACAGCTGCCAGACCAAGCTAAGAACAGAAAAACTATCAATCACAATTAATTAAGAAAGAAAAACATTTCATTGTAAAAACAAATTTAAACAATTTCTATTCACCAATTCAACTCTATAGAAGACACTAACTAGAAATAAATTTTCACTCCAAAGAGAAGGTTAACTATATCAAAAAATATTTCCAGAACAGTCAGTCAAAAGAAGGGAAAAACAGTACAACAAAATAAAAATAATGGGAATTAATAAATGCTGCTCATTAATATCCCTCAATATTAATGATCTCAATTTGCATATATATACACATATACATGTTTATACACACACACACACACACACACACACACACATATATATATATATATATATATATATATATATATATATATATATATGCTACCAGATTGGAATAGAAAACAAATCCAGATCCCATGAGACCTCAGAAGCTCCCTGAGCAACTATCAATAACTGCACAGAGCAGACCAAGTGGTGAATAACTGACCTCACAGCTGGACAGACAAGTCTCTAGGCCTTAGGCCCTAGGGCAAACCCTGGAGGACCTCTGCCACCCATCTCAGATGCACTAGCCACTCTGCAGGCAAGGCTCCTACAGGCAGGCCACTCCATTTCCCATCAGATCCTGTAATCTACAAGACCCACTCTACCCCCAAACCCACCTATCCACCAAGACCTTAGTGGCTCCCTGAGACACAGACAGTGACTGGACAGAGCTGGCCAAGAGCGGTGAGACACAGAGAGAAACTTCAATGATAAGTCCAAGAGAAGGTCCCTGAAAAACACTGACTGCAAAGATAGGACCAAGAGGCAAAGACATTGGCTGCACCAATTGGAGGAAGAGATGGATTGACACCAATGCAAGAATACATTCAACAACCGAAGGAGCTATATGGTACCACCAGAAACTAGTGGTCCTATAACAGGAAGATCTGTACATCCAATACTGAAGAAGCAGAAGAAAATGACCTTAAAATAAATTTGTGAAGATGACAGAGACCTTTAAAGAAGAAATGAAAAATTCCTTTAAAGAAATTGAGGAAGAGAGGCGGCAGGGAGTCCAGGGAAGCAGCTGTTCCTGCAGCAGCATCAGGTAAACAGGCCTGCGTTCCAGTGCCTGCGGATCGCCTGGGAACTGCACAGAGCTCCCAATCCTGGCAGGAGCCAAGCACCCCAGACTCCAGGTCTTCTTTCCCACCAACAAGACCAGGAAACCAGAGGAGCCAGGGAGACCAGGGGAGTAGCTGTTCCGGATCAGGTACAACAGGACCCAGCATAGGGTACAGGGGACTAGGTAGGAGGCTAAAAGCCCCAGATTCCTGTTCTTCTCCACCCACGGGACTAGAACGAGGACAAGGAAGAGAAGAACCACCAGATTATTGGACTTTCTAGCACCCACCAAAAGGGAACTCTGGTCCCCAGACCAGTAAGGGGCTCTTTCTGCACCCACTAGAAGAAGAGATGGGAAAGAGACAATACAAAAACACACTCAGCAACAGAAAAACAAATATGACACCGCAAGATTCTAGAGACTCCACACCAGCAAGACTCCAACATTTCCAATGCGAACGAAGCAAAAGAGAACGACCTTAAAACCACTTTCATGAAAATGATAGAGGCCCTAAAAGAGGATATAGGAAAATCCCTCAAAGAAATGGAAGAAAAAACAAACCAAAAACTGCAAGAAATGGAAGAAAAAACAAACCAAAAATGCAAGAATTGGAAGAAAAAACAAACCAAAAAAAGGCAGGAAATGGAAGAAGAAACAAAGCAAGAAATGCAAGAAATGGTAGAAAAAAAACAAAGCAAAAAATGAAAGAAATGGAAGAAGAAACAAACCAAAAAATGCAGGAAATGGAAGAAGAAACAAAACAAAAAAATGCAAGAAATGGAACAAAAAGCAAACCAAAAAAATGCAAGAAATGAAAGAAAGAACAAAACAAAAAAGTCATAAAAGGCAACAAATGGACGAAAAGATGAACCGAAAATTGCAAGAAGCAATGCAAACACTGCAAGGGTTGAAAACTGAAATAGAGACAATAAAAAATACACAATCTGAAGAAAGGCAGAAAATAGAAAAGCTGGGCAAACAGTCAGGTACTACCGATACAAGCATTACCAACAGAATAGAAGAGATGGAAGAGAGAATCTCAAGTGTTGAAGATACACTAGGAGAAATGGATTTATCAACCAACGAAAACCTTGAGTCCAACAAATCCTTAACACAAAACATCCAGGAAATATGGGACACCATGAAAAGACCAAACCTAAGAATAATAGGTACAGAAGGAGAAGAAATCCACCTCAAAGGAGCAGAAGACATATTCAACAAAATCATAGAAGAAAACTTTCCCAACCTTAAGAAAGACATGCCAATGAAGGTGCAAGAAGCCTATAGAACACCAAATAGAGTGGACCACAAAAAAAATCCCCTCGCCACATAATAATCAAGACCCCAAACATACAGAATAAAGAAAGAATATTAAGAGCAGCTAAGGAAAAAGGTCAAGTAACATATAAAGGCAGACCTATCAGAATTACACCTGACTTCTCCATGGACATTCTGAAAGCCAGAAGGTCCTGGATAGATATTCTACCTACACTAAGAGACCATGGATGCCAGCCCAGACTACTATACCCGGCAAAGCTCTCAATCACTATAGACGGAGAAAACAAGATATTCCATGACAAAACTTGATTCAAGCAATACGTGTCCACTAACCCAGCCCTACAGAAAATTTTGGAAGGAAAACTCCAAACCAAGGAAGCTAACTACAACCAGAAAAACATAGGCATTAGAGAATCCCTCTCTACCAACAGCCAAAAGAACAAAGGGGTGAAATTCCACACGTAATTCCACCACCAACAACCATTGCAAATCGAAGAAGGATAAGCAATCAATGGTCATTAATATCCCTCAATATGAATGACCTTAACTCACCCATAAAAAGACACAGACTAGCAGAATGGATTCGAAGACAGAACCCTTCCTTCTGCTGCATACAAGAAACACACCTCACCCTCAAAGACAGAGATTACCTGAGAGTTAAAGGTTGGGAAAAATTTTTTCAATCAAATGGACCCAAGAAACAAGCAGAGGTAGGAAACCTAATATCTAACAAACTAGACTTTAAAATAAAATCAATCAAAAGAGATGAAGGAGGTCATTACATACTCATCACAGGTGAAAACCACCAAGATGAAGTGTCTATCCTGAACATCTATGCCCCAAATACAAAGGCATCCACATTCATAAAAGAAACATTATTAGAACTTAAATCTCATCTAAAGCCCCACACAGTTATAGTAGGAGATTTCAACACACCACTCTCACCACTAGACAGGAATACCAGACAGAAACTCAACAAAGAAGCAAAGGGTCTAATAGAAGTAATGACCCAACTGGGATTAACAGACATCTATAGAACATTTCATCCACATAAAAAAGAATATACCTTCTTCTCAGCACCACATGGAACCTTCTCAAAAATCGACCACATACTTTGCAACATATCAAACCTCAGCAGCTACAAAAAAATTGGAATAACTCCATGCATCTTATCAGACCACCATGCTTTAAAATTAGAATTCAACAACAACACAAACTGCAGAAAACATACAAATTCATGGAAATTGAATAATGCTCAACTGCACCATCCCTGGGTCAAAGAGGAAAAAAAAAAAAGAAATTAAAGACTTCCTCGAATTCAATGAGAATGAAGACACAACATACCCAAACCTATGGGACACTTTGAAAGCATTGCTACGGGGGAAGTTCATAGCACTAAGTGCCCATATGAAGAAACTGGAGAACAGTTATACTAGAGAATTAACAGCACAGCTGAAAGCTCTAGAACACTCCCCCAGGAGGAGTAGACGCCAGGAAATAATCAAATTGAGGGCTGAAATCAATAAAGTAGAAACTAGGAAAACAATACAAAGAATCAATGCAACGAAGAGTTGGTTCTTTGAGAAAATCAAGATAGACAAACCTTTGTCCAAACTTACCAAACAGCAGAGAGTGAACATGCAAATTAAAAATCAGAAATGAAAAGGGGGACATAACAACAGACTCTGAGGAAATCCAGAGAATCATTAGGTCGTACTTTGAAAACCTGTACTCCACAAAATTTGAAATTTAAAGGAAATGGACGACTTCCTGGATAGCTATCACTTGCCAAAACTAAATCAGGAACAGATAAGCAATTTAAATAGACCTATAACCCTATGGAAATAGAAGGTGTCATCAAAAGTCTCCCAACCAAAAAAAGTCCAGGTCCAGATGGCCTCAGTGCAGAATTCTACCAGAAATTCAAAGAACAGCTTATACCAATTCTTCTCAAAGTATTCCACACAAAAGAAGCAGAAGGGTCTTTGCCAAACTCTTTCTATGAGGCTTCAATAACCTTGATCCCCAAGCCACACAAAGATTCAACTAAGAAAGAGAACTTCAGACCAATATCCATCATGAACATTGATGCAAAAATACTCAATAAAATACTGGTAAATCGGATCCAAGAACACATCAAAACAATCATTCACCACGATCAAGTAGGTTTCATTCCAGGGATGCAGGGATGGTTCAACATATGAAAATCCATCAACGTAATCCACCATATAAACAAGCTGTAAAACAAAAATCATATGATCATCTCACTAGATGCTGAAAAAGCCTTTGACAAAATCTAACACCCCTTCATGATAAAGGTCTTGGAGAGATCTGGGAAAACAAGGACATACTTAAACATAATAAAAGCTATATACAGTAAACCTACAGCCAACATCAAACTAAATGGGCAGAAACTCAACGCAATTCCTCTAAAATCAGGAACAAAACAAGGCTGTCCACTCTCCCCATACCTGTTCAACATGGTACTTGAAGTTCTAGCTATTGCCATGCGACAACAAAGGGGGAATCAAGGGGATACAAATTGGGAAGGAAGAGGTCAAACTTTCACTGTTTGCAGATGATATGATAGTTTACATCAATGACCCAAGGAACTCTACCAGGGAACTCTTACAGCTGATTAACACCTTCAGCAAAGTGGCAGGCTACAAGATCAACTCAAGAAAATCGGTAGTGCTACTATATACAGATGATAAAAGGGCTGAAAAAGAAATCAGAGAAACATCATCCTTTACAATTGCCACAAACAACATAAAATACCTTGAGGTAACGCTAACCAAACAAGTGAAAGACCTGTATCTCAAGAACTTTGAATCTTTAAAGAAAGAAATTAAAGAAGACACCAGAAAATGGAAAGATCTCCCATGCTCTTGGATAGGTAGGATCAATGTAGTAAAAATGGCAATCCTGCCAATAGCAATCTACAGATCCAATGCATTCCCCATTAAAATCCCAGCACAATTCTTCACAGACCTTGAAAGAATAATAATCAATTTTGTATGGAAAAACAAAAACCCAGGATAGCCAAAACAACCCTGTTCAACAAGGCAACGTCCGGAGGCATCACCATCCCTGACCTCAAGCTCTATTATAGAGCTATAGTCCTGAAAACAGCTTGGTATTGGCACAAAAATAGACAGGTAGACCAGTGGAATCGAATTGAAAACCCTGATATTAACCCACACACGTACGAACATCTGATCTTTGACAAAGAAGCTAAAAATATACAATGGAATAAAGAAAGCATCTTCAACAAATGGTGCTGGCATAACTGGAGGCTGGCATGTAGAAGAATGCGGATCGATCCATGTTTATCACCATGCACAAAACTTAAGTCCAAATGGATCAAAGACCTCAACAAAAATCCAGCCACACTGAACCTCTTAGAATAGAAAGTGGGTGGTACCCTTGAACGAATTGGTACAGGAGACAGCTTCCTGAACATAACACCAGTAGCACAGACAGTGAGATCAACAATTAATAAATGGGACCTACTGAAACTGAGAAGCTTCTGTAAGGCAAAGGACACAGTCAGCAAGACAAAAAGGCAGCCCACAGAATGGGAAAAATATTCACTAATCCCACATCTGACAGAGGGTTGATCTCCAAAATTTACAAAGAACTCAAGAAGCAAGTCTCCAAAACAGCAAAGGACCCAATTAAAAAGTGGGCTGCAGAACTAAATAGAGTTTTCAATAGAGGAGTCTAAAATGGCTGAGAGGCACTTGAGAAAGTGCTCAACATCCTTAGCCATCCGGGAAATGCAAATCAAAACAACTCTGAGATACCATCTCACTCCTGTCAGAATGGCTAAAATCAAAAACACCAATGACAATTTATGCTGGAGAGGATGTGGTGAAAGGGGGACACTCCTCCATTGCTGGTGGGAGTGCCAACTGGTTCAGCCACTTTGGAAATCAGTATGGAGATTCCTCAGAAAAATGGGAATAAACCTACCACAAGACCCAGCAACTCCACTCTTAGGCATATATCCAAAAGATGCCCATTCATACAACAAGGATGTCTGTTCCACTACGTTCATAGCAGCATTATTTGTAATAGCCAGAACTTGGAAGCAACCTAGATGTCCCTCACCCGAAGAGTGGATAGAGAAAATGTGGTACATTTACACAATGGAGTACTATTCAGCAGAAAAAAAAATGGAATCCTGAGATTCGCAGGCAAATGGATGACACTAGAAGAAACCATCCTGAGTGAGGTAACCCAGTCACAAAAAGAGAAACATGGCATGTCCTCACTCATATATGGATTTTAGACATAGATCTGGGGAGTGCCAGCCTACAATCCCATGGTCAGCGAGTCTGGGAAACAGAAATTTCATTCAGTGGCTGATCGAAGAAGAGGCAGACTCCCTCGGTTAAGTACTGAGCTGAACTCAAGAAAGCCAGTAACAGAGAGGGAGGACTCATGACCAAAGGGGATTAAGTCTGGGCTGGTTTAACCCCCAGAAACAGCTGACCTGACAAAGGTTAACTCAGCCTGGGAATCCAGCATGGGACTGATCAAGACCCCCTGAATGTGAGTGTCAGTGAGGAGGCCTAGGTAATCTATTGAGCCTTGGGCAGCAGATCAGTACCCATCCTGAGTATGCACACGGACTTTGGACTCCCATCGAACAATGTGAGGTGCACTCTCACCCTGAACTCTTGGGGAAGGGTCTAGGCCCTGCCCTATATGAAATGACAGACTATGGACACCCCCATGGAGGGCCTCACCCTCCCTGGGGGAATGAGGGGATAATGGGGGGACTGGCGAGAGGGCACGGGAGGAGGGGAGGGAAAGGTAGAGGGACCTGGAACTGACTTGTGAAGCAACCTTGTTTCTTATCTAAAGTTAAACTGAAAAATAAATTTAAAAAAAAAGAAATTGAGGAAAAGAAAAAATAGAACAAATTAATAAATCTCTTAAAGAAAGCCAAGAAAAAACAAACAGGTGAAGGAAAAAGTTCATGTAGGAGCCCTTTGGTAGTGGATCAGTATCTATCCCTAGTGTAAGAATGGACTTTGGGAGCCTATTCCCAATAGAGGGATACTCTCTCAGCCTAGACACATGGAAAAGGGCCTAGGCACTGCCCCAAATGATGTGACAGACTTTGATAATCCCCCATGGAAAACCTCTCACTCTATGAGGAGCAGAATGGGGATGGGATGGGGTTTTAATGGGATCATGGGAGGATGGGAGTGAGAGGGAACTGGGAATTATATGTAAAATAAGGCTGATATCCAAAATAATCTAAATCAAAAAAGAAAACACAAATTGAAGGAATCCTGGAACTGGAAAATCTGCAAAAATGAACAAGAGCTACAGATGCAAGCATAACCAACAGAATGCAAGAGATGAAAGAAAGAATCTCAGGCATTGAAGATATGATAGAGGAAATAGAGTCACTGGTTAAAGAAAAAAATAAACCAACAAAGAAATCTGGGACACCATGAAAAGATCAAATCTAAAAATAATTGGGATAGAAGGAGAAGAATACCAGCTCAAAGGCACAGAAAATACATTCAACAAAATCAACGAGAACAATACAAAGAATCATCGAAACAAAGAGTTGGTTCTTGGAGAAAATCAAGAAGACAAACCCTTATCCAAACTAACCAAAAGCAAAGAGAATATCCAAATTAACAAAATCAGAAATAAAAAGGGGGACATAACAACAGACACTGAGGACATCCAGAGAATCATTAAGTCATACTTCAAAAACCCGTACTCCACAAAATTGGAAAATTTTGAAGAAATGGACAATTTCCTGGATAGGTACTACATACCACATTCAGAGGAGCCAGAATCTCATTCAATGAACATATTTACTGTCCTGGTGCTTGTTCCAGCTGGGAAGCAGCATTCTACCTGCCAGAGAACTGGTGTTTTGGTCAAGTTGAGTAAGCAAAGTATTATCTATGTGGAACTACCCATCAGTGACAAACATTTGTCATGCTTTGTTTCCCTGGATGAATAGTCTCCAGAAGCTGGGTGCTCTACTTCACCGAAGAATAAGATCATCACTGTGTTGTTGCCTGTCTCACAGCACCCAATACACAGGTTCATTATATTATTCTTAGGTACCTGTTGCCACTCTACCTAACTTTAAAGAGCCTGGTCTACCACCGATGTCACAGTATTACAGTGTCTAAGTTACCACTATTAGGTGGCTCACCCAAAGGATCCTGAATTGCCACTGTGTACTATTTGTTCGGGAACCAAAATTACAGCTCTAGAGCAGACCATATTCCCTAGTGGCGTATCAGCGCTGTATTCAAAAGTCAGCTACACCTACATCTTTACTTCCTAAATTCAAGCTGATAGGGTATGTCTCAGAATCAAAGACCTTCGTTTTGTGGGTTTTATACATCCAGATGTGTTTCAGAGAGTAAACACACAGTTCATGATCCAGGTGTTGTAGTAGCTCCTAAAACCTCTAAGTTCAGGATCTGTGCCCATAATCAACATGAACACTGAACTCTGCAATACAGTGCACCTGTGGCTTTCTTCCTGTCATCTCAGAGCCAACACCAAAAATGAAACCCTTATCTAAAACTCCCCATTGTACAGAAGATAAGTATCCAAAATGCCACTGACACTGAGCAATAATAGCCCATGTTGCCAATGCCCTGCAGCCTGGGCATTTTAAGTACACAATTAAACACATAAATACAATTGAATAAGTTACACAGGGAGAATACAGCACTATACCCACTCACAGTAAGAACAACTGTGCCATGCCCAGTGGTGTCCCTGGCTTCCTTCTACATATGAAGCTGATTCCCTAAGAAAGCCCCTATGAAATGTTTAGAAATGACTGGTCTGAAAATTTTATGGACATGATGCAAGGATACAAGGAATACACAAAAGCAAGGAATCACAACCCCATGAAAAATCAATAGCTCTCCAGCTGAACTAAAACCAAAGGAAATTTACACAGTACCTGAAGTGTGTATAAAAATAGTGATCTTACAGAATCTTGGATAGATAAAATAAAATACAGATAGTCAATTAAATAACATAAGAAAATAAATCATATGGACTATTAATTCCTAATATAAATTTTAACATTAAGAATGAAGGAAAAATATTATATCCTTACCAAAAAATTGAGGGAACTCACTAATAAGTTTGGCTCTCAAAAATTACCTAAGTTAGTTCTTCAAGGAAAAACAAAAATATACTATTGACATGATAATTTATGAAATCATAAAACTCAGCACTAAATATAAACATACTCACTCAAATTCAGAGCACTCCAATGTCATAATGGTAGTTTGTTTATCATTTATATTTCTAGTCTGAAGGTAAGAAGAGAAGCAGTCATAAGTAGCTAACTGGACCCAGTGTATTAGTAATAAAAATAATTTTTTAAAAAGAAAGGAACTTGGGAGGTAGATGAAATGGAGATGCTAAGGAGATTTGAGGGAGGTAGTTGTAAATGAATATGATCAATCTACATTATCATAAATGCATACAACTTTGAAAGAATAAGAAATAGTATTAATGTTTGGCTGCTGAAGAGAGAGAGGAAGGATTGTAGGAGCCATTGGGGTCAAGGACCTAACAAGAAAACTCAAAGAATCAACTAACCTGGCCTCATAGGAGCTCACAGAGGCCAACCCATAGCCAGGGAGCCTGCATGAGACTGACCTAGGTAGGCCCTCTGCATACATGTGACAGTTGTGTAGCTTAGTCTCCTTGTGGAACTCCTAACAGTGGGAGCTGTCTCTGACTGTCTTTCTGGCTTTTGGAACCCTACTACACATACTGGGTTGCCTTGCCCAGCATTAATATAAAGCAAGGTCTTACTACAACGTGATACACCATGTTTTCTTGATATCCATGGGAAGCCTGTCCTTTTCTGAACAGAAAAGTAGGAGGAGTGGATTGGAGTGGGGCACAGAGGGGCAGTTGGGGGAGGGAATGGGAAGAGAGGAGAGAGGGCAAACTGCAGTTGGAATGTAAAATAAACTAATTAATTAATTGAATTTTTAAAAAGAAATAATATTAAAAATAGAATCTTTGTGCAAACCAGAGGGGAAATATAATTCAGTTAAAGCTGTAGCATGAAGGAAAACCCACTCTAAACGAAAACTCGAAACTACCTACATAAAAAAAAGAATGATCCCCAAGATAACAACATTGTGCCTTAAGTAAGTAGAAGTAGATAATCTAACTAACACCAAAGTTTGTAAAAGGGAACTAGAAACAAGGAACAGAAAAATATGAGAATTTAAATATTCTTAAGAACTCAATTATTTTAATAAACCAAGCCATCAAAATCTTTCCTAGCATTGCTAACTTTAGAAATAGAATACTTAATATTCATGTACTTGAGAGTAGTATGCTTAATATACATAGTAGGAAGTTCTGATGTGCTCCTGCACATCAGTGTGATGACTGATAGTCATAATGTACTATGTATTTCCAAGGGCTTGAGAGAAGAACTGAAAATTTGCACCATGAAGAAATGATAAATGTTTGAGGTAACAGATGTGTTTGACTTTATTGAAAAATATGTGTCCCTGTATTAAAGCATCATGTGATAACCTATAAATGTATGCACATATAATTTGCATGTTTTCATATGTCCATTAAAAATAAACTTAGGAAGGAGCCACAATGGTGGATTTTAAGAAGCAAGTAGAGTCTTGTACCTTCCCAACAATTTGGAATCTTAAACAAGCAGAAAATAACTTCTTGGTGAGCCAGATGACTGAATGAAAGCACTAAAGTTAAATATTGACAGACAGAGACTTAAAGATACCCAGAAGGTCTTTCTTTTAAATTTAGAAAGTGAGTGAGAAACAACACCTGAACACTAAGCTTACTGTGGTCCAACTGCATGAGAGAGGAAAGAAGCAACAGGAAGAGAAACAGGAAGAAATGTAGTGAGGAAAAAGGCACAGAAACTTTGCCAACAGAAAAGTTGTTTGAACTTAGCTAACCCAAGAGCTGCATGGCACACTCTTGTATGAGATTTTTATACATGCAAAATGTAAAAACCTGGTGCTATATCCAGTACCCATCTTCAGAAGGTACTCTACAACCTTTTTACTTGGGGACACAAGTCCATGCTATCTGACAGTAGTTACTCTGTAGTCCAGTGTGGCCCCACATGAATACAACAGAAGCAAATTCATTGAAAAATATATTGAGATTAAGCCTGGAAATGTAGAATGAAGGCAAGTTCACTTTCCTTACAATACTGGTAGCTCTAGCAGTTATTTAAGAAAGCTGGAAGATTAAGCAGGAACATGTGATTATATAAGGAAGTTGGGCCCTCAGAAAACTTTGGTCTCTTCTAACAATTATAATTAGTTTTTTTCATGCCAGATAGAATTCACAGGATCTGTGAAATCCAGAAATGCAAGGGAGATCAAAGTCATCCTGGTCCTGAAAATATTGCAGCCAGTTGTCTGGAAATAAACTCTAACTAAGAGAGCTTCAGATGGAAATGGAGGGAAAGTTTTACTGAGTGAGGTAGCTCAGACCCACAAAGATAAATTCCACATATTCTCTTCAATACATAGATTCTAATGTTGAGTCTTTTGATGTGTATTTAATTTGGAGTACCTGTAGGAGCCAGGAAACTAGCAAAGAGCCTTTGAGAGATGAGTAAGAAAGATCATAAGGAAATGATGACAGTAAAACAAAGATGGTTGAAGGGAGAAAGGGAACCATTGGGTAGGGTAAATCTATATGGAAAGAGGTATGGCTTGGGCATGACTAAGTGTAAGCTTTGTTTCAAAGTAGTTCCTCTGGTACAAGGAATCAGTGGTAGGTAGTTGAAACACCTGTTGTAGAGCCATACAGAATCACAGGCCACGTACTACAAGGGAAAAGTGAGAGACATATCTCATTTCAATGTACTCACATCAATCTGACAGCTGCATATACCTCGAGATGATACAAAGGCAAGAAGTTGGTGATGCAGCAAGGGATCTCATATTCAACAGAATACAAGTATATCACCTATATGTGGTGAAATTGAATATAACAAGAAGATATAATGCATACCTGGCTTGTATTGGTAAACAACACATGGAGCTAGACATACCCTTGTTGACAGAAAACAAGTGTGATAATATTCTGACTCCTAGACCAGTATACATAAGTTGAGCAATAGCTTCGTTCTTGGGATGTTGTCAAGACACAAGAACTGTGGTTCTGGAATTTTGTGGGAAGAATGTGTGAATGTATTCTCTAAAGAAAAAATACATTACAAATTCCTGAACATTCTTCTAAATGGTTTGCAAGCCTGTGATACCTATTAAACTTCCCAGTAGATGGTATTGCCAACACCTGTACTAATGGAATCTACTAGCACTCTTCTATTTACTCCTCCTCTTAAAGGGGATATGCCCACTTCCTGACTTGGATACCCAGATTCTTAGCTGCTGAAGTGCTTTCTAGATCTTTCTATGCTATAATCCCAAGTCTCTACATCTTTTTTTTTTTTTTTGGTTTTTACGAGACAGGGTTTCTCTGTATTGTTTCGGAGGCTATCGGTCCAGCCCGGCCTCGAACTCACAGAGATCCACCTGCCTCTGCCTCCCGAGTGCTGGGATTAAAGGCATGTGCCACCACCGCCCGGCATACATCTTGGTGAACTCTATTCCCTCCCTTACTTAGTTCCTAAATCTTCCCACAGTCACTCAACTCAGAATTCAGTTGCCAAGATGTTGCCAAAGGGAATCAGCATTTTCACATAAAATTATTGACATAGTTTTAAAAAGAACTTAAGAAAGTACTCACATATACAAGAGCATCTAAAAGAAAGGAGTAAATTTTTCCAAGGAAGCAAATTATCCATATACTATAGATTATAAAATATTTTAAAGAAACTCATAAAGGCACAAACAAATTTAAATGGATCTCTTGTTCATGAGATAAATATCTATCCTTCACAGAAACAGGAAAAAAAAGCTAGTATTTATGTGAAAACATAAAATACCATGAATTCCTAAACCATTTCTAAAGTGAAAAGAAGGAAACAAAAGTTTGAGTCATCTTACTTTCATATTTAAAATACAACAATCCTATAGTAATCAAAAAAGACTTGTATTGGCATAAAAATACATAAATATACCAGTTTAACAAGCAGAAATTTCATATATCTGTGTATGTATGCATTTATTTATATATTTGTATTTTTGTAATGTTTTATTTATTTATGTAATGGGATTCACTAGGCAAAGTACAGTTCTATTAAAAATGGTGCTTGAAAACTAAATTTACACTGACAAAAAACAAAATTGGACCCTTATCTTTCTCCATACACAAAATAAACTCAAAATTAATAAGACATCTAAATGAAAGATCAGAAACAATAACATTCTAGAAAAGAATTTAAGACAAGTCTCCTTCACATTGGCTTTGTCAGTGATGTTTTCTAATGACACATAAATGCTTAGGTAACAAAACAAAATTAATTGATTGAACTACCTAGAATTACAATATTGTAAAATGCCAACTTTGGAAATTAGTATGAAGATTCCATGGAGGGAGGGTACAGGGATCTGAAGAAAAGTAAGAGGGAGAAGAAAAGGGGAGAGGAGGACATTAGGGAGCAGGAAGGTTGAGTTGAGGGAAGAATAGAGGATAACAGGATGAGAGATACCATAATAGAGGGAGTCATTATAGGATCTGGCACTAATGAGACTTCCAGTGATCTACAAGGATGACACCAACAGGCAAACTAAGCAATAGTGGATAGACTACGTTAAATGCTCCTCCCTGATAATGACTTTGATGACTATCTGATATACCATCCTAGAACCTCCATCCAGTGACAGACAGAAGCAGAGGCAGGCACCCACAGCTAAACATTGAACTGAACTCCTGGAACCCAGTGACAGAGAGGGAGGAGTGATGAGCAAATGGATCAAGACTGGGCTGTTGAAACCCAGAGAAACAGCTGACCTGAATAAGGTTGAGATCGTGGACCCCAGACTGATGACTGAGAGGCAAGCATGAGATTGATCTAGACCCCCTGAATGTGGTTGTCAATGAGGAAGCCTAGGCAATCTATGGGGCTTTGAGTAGTAGATCATTATATATCCCTGGCCCACAAATGCACTTTGGGCGCCCATCCCAAAATGAGGGATGCACTCTCAATCTGGACACTTGGAGTGGGGATTAGGTGGGGGGCTAGAGGGGCTGGTGTGTAACGGGGAAGAAGGGGAGGGAGAGGGAGCTGGGATTGACATGTAAAGCAAACTTGTTTCTAATTTAAATTTTAAAAAGAGGGAAAAAGATGAGTTTTTTCTAAAAACACAAAAACTGCCAATAGAAATAAGACAAAATGCTCAACATAATGGAAATGCAAGCTATCATTATATATTGAGTGGTTTGAGAGAGAGAGAGAGTGTGTGTGTGTGTGTGTGTGTGTGTGTGTGTGTGTGTGTGTGTATGTGTGTGTGTACCATACAGTGTCTGCAAAGGTCAGAAGAGGAAGTTAGATTCTTAGGAACTAGAGTTACCTTTGATTGTTGTCCTTCATATATATGCTGAGATCAGATCTATGATCTTCTGCAAGAGCATTCAATGTCTGAGTCATCTCCTGAGCCCTCCAATTAGGATATTTCTTAAAATCAAAGGATAATAAATATTAGTGAGTATGTACAGAGAAGGGAACTCATGTTCACTGTAAGATGAAATGTAGACTAGTAGAGCCATTATGTAAAACTGTATGGAGGCTCATAAATGAAATAAAAGAAGGGTGTGTCATCTGCTGTTGCTATCCTTCTTCTATACACATATACTAAAGAAATGAAATCACTACCTTTTATTTTAAAAAGTACACTACTGTCATCAGTACAGTATTATTCCAGATAGTCATGATAAAGAAACAATCTAGTTACCCATAAGCAGATGAAGAGATTTAGGAAAAATATGGTGTATATATACATACTAACTCAGTGTTTCACCATAAATAAAATGGGTGCAGAAGTGACATGCATACCTTGGTGGCAATCAGTAGCTCTCATTGGACCTAAGACCTGTTCACAACAGAGAAACTCTGACTGGTACTGGAATCCTAACCAACTGCCCAGAGCTAGTAAAGTCATGGACCTTGGAGAAAAAACACATTCATCACTTTTCTAAACCTCCATAGTTAAAATTGCATTCTAAATATTTATTTTATACCCGCATATAATGTAGTTCCTATCTCTTATCAAAGAAATTTCTCTTTTTAACAGATGGAGAACATTACAGAAAATCACAACCAAACAAAATGGAGGGCAGGAGATTGCTCTGTTGTTCCCAGTCCTGATTTCAGCATGTAAGGCAGGATCATCGATGAAGTGAAACAGCATGATTGCAAGAGCCAGAGGAACATTAAGATTGCTGTAAGATTGTGTCTCCTAAAAATGTTAGACAGATTATACCCATAAAGTCTCATCAACATGGCTGCCTAAATAAGACTGAACAACAGTAATACCAATGAACATACTAACAAAGGGAAAAGCTTTCCGGCCTCAACTCTAAGCAAAGAACTACATGGAACTGGGTAATGCTGAGAGATGAACTGGTTCTTCCCAAGGAAGAGTACTCAACCTGCTAATCCAATAGCAAATGGTCAGCCCTGAGGTTTTATTCATATATATATATATATATATATTATTTAGGAATATTTATATATGTATGTAACAGCAATTAAAGAAAACAAAACTATGAATTTGTGAGAAAAAAGGGACTTGCACAGAGGGGCTTGAAGGAAGGAAAGCGAAAGGGGGAAATGTTATAATTATATAATAATTTCGAAAAACAAAACAAAATTTTTAAAAGAAAGTACATTTGAAAAATCTACATAGCAGCCATGTGGTGCTGACACATATCTTTAATCCCAGCACCCCGTAGGCAGAGGCTGGTGAATTTCTGTGAGTTTTGAAGCCAACCTGGTCTTCTAGGACAGCCAAGGCTACTCAGAAAGATCCTGTCTCAAGGGCAGGAGAGATGGCTCAGAAGTTAAGAGCATTGACTGCTCTTCCAGGGGTCCTGAGTTCAATTCCCAGCAACCACATGTTGGCTCACAACCGTCTGCAGTTCAATCTGGTGCCCTCTTCTGGCATGTAGGTAGAACACTGTATATGTGATAAATAAATAAATCCTTTTTAAAAAAAGATCCTATCTCAAAAAAAGAAAAAAGTAAGAATAGAAAGAAACAAAGAAGACAGAAAGAAAGGGGGAGAGAGAGAAAGAAGGAAGGAAAGATAGAAAGCAATAATAAAGTCTACATAGCAAAGTGATCGCTATATGGGATTTCAGTTCAGGATAACAGACAACTAGAAAACAAGATTTCCATGTCCCTCAACTACAGAAACATGGATTTTAACATCAACATAAAGAACACTGGAAATTATTTTCCCAGTTGAACAAATTTTATTAATTTTTTAATTTGAATTAGAAACAATCTTATTTTACATATCAATTCCAGTTCCCTCTTCCTCCCATCCTCCCATTCTCCCCACTGACCTGCCATCCCATCCCTTTTCTGCTCCCCAGGGAAGGTGAGAAATTCCATGGGGGATCCTCAAAGTCTGTCACATCATTTGGGGCAGAGCCTAGGCCTTTCTCCATGTGTCTAGGCTTAGAGAGTATCCCTCTATGGGGTGTGGGCTCCCAAAGTCCATTCATACACTAGGGAAAAATACTTATCCAATACCAGAAGCTTCCTAGATAGCTAAGAATCAAAGCACTATTGGAGAGGCTGCCTTAAATGCCCTTCCCCTATAATGAGACTGATAACTATATTATATGCCATCTTAGAGCCTTCATCCAATAGCTGATGGAAGCAGAGCAGACACCCACAGGTAAGCACTGAGCCCAACTCCTGAAATCCATTTGTAGTGAAAAAGGGATGATGACCAAAGGTGCCAAAACCAGGCTGGGGAAACCCACAGAAACAGCTGACCTGAAAGAAGAGGGGAGATCATGGACGCCAGAAAGACTCCTGAGAACACAGCATAGAACCAAACCAGGCCCTCTTAACATGACTATCATTTAGGAAGCTTATGCAGTCTATGGGGCCTCTAGTAGTGAATCAGTATTTATCACCAGTTGAATATTTAATGAGACCCGTGTTCTAATTAAAATCTGAAGCAGAAAACTCAAGTAAGGAAGTTACCAAAATGTATCCTGGGGGTTGTGCTAGTAGAAACTGAGATAGTAAATTATTGATATCTTAAGTCACTATTTGTGATAATTTGTCAGATGTTACACAAAACTAAAACGGAGATTAGAAGCAAATTTTCTCCAAATGATGTCACTCTTGAGAAATTCTGAATTTCTTATCTGCCAGAGCCAGATAGAGAATAAAGCTATTAAACTAGAATTTCTACTCTAGGAATAGAACTTTTTCACTTAGAGACCACACTCAAGGCACTTCCCAAGTAGCCATATAAAAGTGTTGTATGTCAGAAATCTACATATCAAGTCTACTAAAGACGAAAACAAACACAACCAGACAACCAAACATATCCAAGAGATATTATTCCTAGAAAAATAATATAAGCCAAATGCTCAGTGTTCACAAGGAAATGTAGCTTAATTCAATCAGAACTTAGCTTCCCAACTAAGGGAAGTGGAAAACTGCATAAAGAAAGACACAGAGTGTTTCAGTTGTGTACATTATTACTGAACTGAGAAACCTGATAAAAATCGGTGGGGCCGTTAGTGAAATGTTCATCATTGCTTCATTTCTGCCAATGAACTACAGCCAAAGACCACCAAAGACACATTTTTAATTGGACAGTTCAGATTTGGTTCTAGGTGTTGAGAAGGCAAACACTTATTGTAAGGAGCAGCATGGGTATCTCACTAAAAGTCTTTTAGAGAGATACATGGAATTTGAAGCCTTGTTAGAAGGTCTGGTGTGAAATTTAGGAAAAATACCTTTGCTCCAGATTGCATGATATTGCTTCTACTATTGGGTGTCTGAAGTTGTTTAATGTTGTGGATGTTGAAACATTTCATCCACTTACTTTCCAAGTATTAATATATGTGATTTTTGTTTTTATTTTAAATGTATATATAATATTATAACATATAATATATTCATTCACACATAAAGCAAATCGTTTCAATGATATCATGGAATTATTTTGAGTCCTCATACCTGAGAAAAGAAATAATTCATGACACTCTATGCTTTTAAATACTATTTTGACTCTAACAAATAAAGATAAAGTATCATGGTAGTGTGGCGATATTATTTTCATTCCCAGGATAAATAATTACTATAAAAATATAAAATATAGTTGAAAGATCTTTAATCTTACATAAAATGGCTTCAGTGGTACACATTATCTAAGAAGCCCTTGACAGTGCAGAGGAGAAAATTGAAGCATTAGAAGAGCTTCTTTTTGTTGTTTATATGTGTATGTACTTCTCTTGGGAGTTTGTTTTTTGTTTTGCTTTTTTGAGTTTGAGGTTGATTGTTTTTGGTTGTTTTTACTCTTTTGGCTCTTACTTTTTGGGGGGCTTGCCATCCAGCTCCTAAATAAATATACACACAGAGTCTTATTCTTTCTTATGAACGCCTCACCTTAGCTTGGCTTCTTTCTAGTCAGATTTTCTTAAATTATCCCATATACCTTTTGCCTCTGGTCTTTCATCTTTATACTTTATACCTTTCTTTACTTCTTACTCCGTGGCTTGCTGTGTAGCTGGGTGGCTGGCCCCTGGAGTTCTCCTAATTCTCTCACTCCTAGATCTTTTTCTCCCAGATTTCTCCTCCTATTTGTTCTCTCTACCTGCAAGCCCCACCTATCTTTTCTCCTGCCTTGCTATTGGCAGTTCAGCTCTTTATTAGACCAATTAGGTATTTTAGACAGGCAAAGTAACACAGCTTTAAAAATTTAAGCAAATGCAATGTGAAAGAATGCAACACATCTTTGTATAATTAAGCAAATGCTCCACAGCATAAACAAATGTAACACATCTAAAAATATTTCACAACAGTTGATGTTTGAGGCTTTGGTGGGAATTTTGTACATTTGAGATACTTTGAGTATTTATTGTTATTTATTTATTTTATGTGTATGGGTGTTTTGCCAGCATGCATGTCTGTGTACCACATACTAGTGCCTATAGAGACACCAGAAGAGGGCATTGGATTTCATGAAACTAGAGTAACAAAATGTTGTTAGCTACCATGTGGACGCTAAGAACCAAATCATGGTCCTCTGCAAGAGTAGAGAGAACTCAACCACTGAGTCATCTCTCCGCCCAAGTTTTTAGATATTTTGATAAAAAATTTTATTTGGGACCACATTCTTTCAATTCATATGTAATAACAAATACTGCAAAGATATTTATGCTTTACCATATTATCTACACAGAAGCATCTTTTAAATATGCAAACTATTATAATCACAATATTGATATTGAGGTACAGAATGATTCCACTTATGAGGATTATTCTCTCTTTTTTTTACTGTTTTCCCTTTTTATTTAAATTAGAAACAAGCTTGTTTTACATGTCAATCCCAGTTCCCTCTCCCTCCCCTCCTCCCCTGCCCCCCACTAGCCCCCTATCCCATTCCCTTTCTGCCTCCCAGAGAGGGTGAGGCCTTCCACGGGCGTTCTTCAAAGTCTGTCTTATCCTTTGGTGTCTAGACTGAGAAAATATCCCTCTATGTGGAATGGGCTCCCAAAGTGCATTCTTTAACTGGGGATAAATACTGATCTACTATCAGAGGCCCAATAGATTTCCAAGGCCTCCTCACTGACACCTTTTATAAACACAAATCTTTCTCACTATACACTCTCTATTAAAGTTTGCCCCTAATACATTAACCATTTTTATAATTAGGTCATTGTAAAAAACGTTATACAAATAGAATTACATATTATGTAATCTTTGGAGTTTTGGTATTTCACTCAGAATATTTTTCCAAAGGTTTACGAGGAGCTGTATATGTTAATGGGTAATTTATTTTATTTTCAAGCAATATTCTACTATATATCATATTATACATAATAAGAATGAAAAACAGAGGATCTCTGGATTGATTCTAAGTTCTACAGCGGTATAATTAGTAAATAAAACTTTCATATTTGAGAGATGTGATGTGACAGTTTGATGTACATTTCCATTTAAAAACAATCATAATCTCACTTCTTATACAGCCATAACATCACATAGTCAACATTTTGTGGGAATGAGGTATGTAAGAGCTATTATAATCCAATTTTAAATGAATTTAATTTGTGCTTGTTTTTTACTGAGATCAAATGAGGGTTTTCTACATGATAAACATGTGCACTATCAATTCATTGTTCCCAAAGCTTATAAAAATCACTAATAGTACAGCTAGCATGTTTTACATTGCATTTCAAGAATGCATTCATCTTATAACTGAATTGGTACTCTTGGATGATCCTCTTTTTATTTACTCTATCCTCAGATTCTATATTCCCAGCCATACTGAGGGAATGCTAAACCGTTTTATCAGCATAGCTTGGAGCAAAATAATGCAAAGATATGTGCCTGTGATAGAAAAATCATTCCTTTTAAAGGATAAATAGTATTTCATTATATATATATATATATAAAACATCAATTACATTTTCTCCATCCATTCTTCTGTCAACATATACTTAGATTGTTTTCAAACCTTGGCTATGTTGAACTAATTAGAAATAGTCTTCTGAATTTATTTTATTTTTTTATTTTTCTGCTTTGGATTGAACATAGGACTTCCTGCCTGGAAAGTAATGTGTCCTTTCCACTAGCCATTGAAAATGGAGAGAAAATTACAGTAGTATCTGGATTCATGCAACTCAGATACCCCAGAGTGTTTTATTGGGAATATATGTGTGATGTTGTCAAAATGAACTCTCTAGATGCATCACTCTGCAGACCATGAAAAATTTGAAATTTAAATGTAAGGAGTAAACTCAGCCCTCAAACTAGTATTTAGTGAAAAATTACTGGCTGGAACAGTTACATAAAGATGATTCTGTAGTACCTGGTGAGCAAATGCTTTCATAAAGAGACAGAAAGCAAGGTGTGGGTTTAGTTTAGTTTTTATTGTTTGTTTTTGTTTGTTTTGTTATTTGCTTGTTAGTTTTTTACTTTGTGAGTCACTGTCTCCATTGCAACTCATCAGCTGTTGAATTATAGCAGCAAAGTTAGACATCACTCAAGAGTACTTTGCAAATTTTTATTTTGTGCCTTTTTCATGTCACAGTTTGAGTACTGCAATAGTGTCTCCATTATTCATGTGGGCACATGCCCTAAAAAGAGCTATCAGCTTCCTCTACTTAATGGTCTGCTCTAATCATGTATATTTGTTGAAGAAATATAACTGTATATGGGGTATGAATATTGATAACCAGATTGGCTCTCCGAGAAATCCAGTCTTGGTCAGACTCCAAGACCCGACCGGAACCCCCAAAAGAGATCGAGTCCTCTTCCTCCCAGCTCATTATTCCACACACTACCATTTGTCTAAAGGTACCTAAGATCTCTCTCTACATCTATTATCTTGCTGGGAAACTGTTGGTGATCCATGATAATGCATTAGTTCTGTGGTACACCATTACTTGGATCTCAAAACCCTACAAATATGATTTTCTCCTAGTTTTCTATTTCCTTCTCTGCCCCCAACTGGTACACTGTGCTTCAAATAAACTAATCATCTAAATCTCCAAACACAGTAAGCTTTCTTTTTTTTTTTTTTTTTTTTTTTGGTTTTTCGAGACAGGGTTTCCCTGTGGCTTTGGAGGCTGTCCTGGAACTCACTTGGTAGACCAGGCTGGTCTCGAACTCACAGTGATCCGCCTGCCTCTGCCTCCCGAGTGCTGGGATTAAAGGCGTGCGCCACCTTTGTATAAATGTATTTATCTCCATAGATTCCAGTTCCACCTTCTTCCAGTTAAACTTTTGCCCAACTTTTTGTCTTTTTGTTCAATTTCACATCTTTCTTACTTTATTGGAGAAGACCTTTACTTTTTTTGAACAACCAGAATGTGTAATTATTTATATTCTATTTGGGATGTTAGTTCAGTGTCTACTTGTCTCATACAGTATGTTCCTTCAACCTCTATATTGCAAGTACAAGTCTTATGTATGTATGTTATGTATCTATATGCATATATTATGTATGTGTGTGTGGTAAATGCTCAGTCAGTTGTTTTAGTGAAATAAACTGAACTTAATTGAGTTGCATCCTTGATCTGATCAAGTCATCTTAACAACTAAAAAAATATGAGGATGCTTTACTTGTTAGAGTAAATGTCCAGCTATGTTGCTACAACCAATCCAATTTAGTGGAAAATTTTGGTGTGAAATAAACACAGATGATATCATTGAAATGTCTTGAATTCTCAAACTCATCTGAAAAATTCTGTGATTCTTTACTGTTTTTTAGTAAAAGTATCTTAAACTTGTTTTTACATTCTTTAAGTAACTGTCATACCTCTATTCATGAGAGATTTCCTCTATCTGTCAAGAGGAAAGAACAAAAGATAAATAAGCTGGCCTTCAGTTCCGGCTCTGCTGTAAAATGTAGATAAAAGTCCTTGCCTCAAAGAATTTTTGCAAGAACCAAGGGCAAGAGTAGATGCAAAGTGAATGCTTTTGAAATAGAGGGAAAAAAGACACTGAAGTCAGATATTGTTACATGCTTCACTGATCTGTAATGAAAATATTAGATCAACACAATGCATTAAAAACATAATTACATTAAGTTATATGAAAGTCTTACTTTTTTTCCTTGGTTGAAGAAAAATGTATAGATCCCAGAACAGTTGATTTGATCAAGTCATCTTAGCAACCAAAAACAAACAAGAATAAACAATTCAATTGCTAAGTGAATAACCTTCCAAAAATCAGCCTGGCTTGTCAAATCTGGATTCAGATTTATTCCAAGTGTTTTCTCTTGCTCTTTGCATTTCAGTTTAATGATATTTTAGAGTATACAGAAACAGGAAGCCAGTAATGCTTTTGCTGAAGTCATCCTTGGTCATTTTCCTTGATCAGATCTCTTGCAGCTGTGTGGTAACTTATACCAGATTCTCATGGGGGGAAATGTACATGCTGATTCAAGAAGTTACCATAGAACCTGGCAACATGTTATTGTTTTTCTCTAATTCAATTCAATCATTTAACTCATCACCCCTATGTAAAAGAAGTTTAGTGTTCAAAATATGGAGCATTCTAGATTTATTCAGAATCTTTGAAAGTCAGAGTGTAAGGATGCTTTGTGAGGGTATGAAAGTATCATTCAACAGAGAAGCAAGTTTTCTAACCCTAATTTATCTTATATGTCCCAAAAATACCACCTCAAATATATGATTATTAGGTTTTAGAACAGAAGAAGTATTTAGTTACATTGTTAACAAAGAGCCATTACTATCTTCTGTCTGCTGTAGAACAATCTTTTTTTGTACACTGTGAAGATGTGTTGCTCTAAATGTTTTAATAGAGCTAAATGGCCAATAGTTAGGCAGGGAGAGGTTAGGTGGGACTTTCGTACAGGAAGAGAGCTTACTGGGATGGAAATGGTTGAGTTGCCAGCCAGACACAAAGGAAAAAGGACATGTACAAAATGAGGTACTAAGCCATGAGCCACATGGCAGCAAGTAAATTAATAGAAATGCGTTAATTTAAGCTATAAGAGCTAGTTAGGAAACAAGCCTAAGTTATTGGACAAGCATTTAAATTAGTAATAAGTCCCTGTGTGGTTACTTGGGAGCTGGCTGGCCAGACATAATATTCTGCTTACAGCTGTCTTGCTAGAAAAGTCAGTGTATTTCATGAAGAGGAAAAAGCTTATAAAATGAGCAAGGATTCTACTGGCAATATTTAATATTGATGAAGAAGTAAGGGATCACCTATTCTCAATGTTTTGAAGAATAATTAGACAATGTCTAGAAACATTTTAAATCCATACAGTCAATGACAAAGCAATTTGACTTTTGTAAAATTCTCACTGAAGTCTTCACAAGCATGGCAATGAGCAGATGCTCAATGAGAAATGTTATTTTGAACTTATTCTGACACAACTGTACCAACATTAAATCACACAGCATAAAAAGTATAAAAGTAGTGGGAACCTAATGTATGGAAACTACTAATGCAGCACAGTAGGAATTTCACACACTTTACACCTACTAATATATTTAAATCTAGCAACTGACTAATTATACAGGAAGATGAATTAGGGAAGGGAAAAAAACCTCCTGGACCTGGAGAGGTGCCTCAGAGGCTAACAGCATTGGTTGCTCTTCCAGACAACCCATGTTTGATTCCAGGACCCATGTAGCAGCTAAAACCCATGTGTAACTCCAGTTCCATGGGATCCTCCACCTTCTTCTATCCTCCAAAGCACTGCAAGCACATACATGCCCAGACGTGCATTCAGACATAACACTCATACAAATAAAATGTTTAAAAATGACAGTAAGTCTCAAAAAAGAAAACATTTCCTTTTTTCTGTTTGACTGATACAGAATACAGATAACCAGAATTCTGATTTCTCCATTGTTACACAGAACATTTTGTGAAAGAGCTAGTTCCCTTCTTACTCCACCATACATATCACTATTTTTGACTATGTAAACTGGTTCTATTTGAGTACCTCAGATATGATCAAATATGTTCAGGAAACTGGATTGCCAAAAACCCTAAAATTATTATAACAAGAAAGATTTATTACAGAGTAAGTGCTCTTAAATTTATAACTCCAGAAAAGAATAGTTTTCTCATATCAAACTGATATTCCACGGTCTTACTGACTGCATCTTCTTTATTGTTGCAGACACACACTCAAATGTCATGTATCTGAAAATGAACTTGGCACCTTTCTCTTAAACCCTTTTCCTTCTCTTGTGTTCAAAGACTACAGTATAAGGAATTTAAATGTCATTCTTATTCCTCTCCTAATTTTAATGTCTCTTCTCTCTCTCTCTCTCTCTCTCTCTCTCTCTCTCTCTCTCTCTCTCTCTCTCTCTCTCTCTCTCCCTTCCTCCCTCCCTCCCTCCATCCACTATTAGTTTGTAATGGGGTCTCTTACTGAACCAGATGTTCACTGCAGCTGCTAGGGTGTCCTAAAAGAAAACTATTGAGTTCAAATCAGCCACCCACTTCCCTCAGTGTTGGGCTTCAAGAAACATATCTGACATTTTACATGGTTGCCAGGGTTTCAATCTCATGGTTATCCACTGAGCCATGTCCATAGCCCCTTGATTATTTTATCTCTGAACATTCTCTTTAATTTATTGATTACTCTCTGTGTTCACTAATACCGATCTACTTGAGATCAACACCATTCAGAATGTATGATAACATTTGACTTCCATCAGAGTGAATTCAAGCAAATTCATGACTATTTATAGGTAAATTAATTAATAAACCTAAAGAACACCATGGGTTTGTGCAAGTACGCTTTGCATTTAAGCCTTACGCATATTGAACTTTAGATCATGTGGAATACACACAAAAATTCTTGATTTGATCTCCATGCACTAGTAGTACAAGCAGACTTCTTCACCCACATGAGTGCATGAATGAATTAATGATTGCAATAACTCTTGTTGCTTAGAAATATGGGAATGGAGAAGTATTTGTGCAGGGCATTTTCAGGGATATCAGTCAGAGGACCCTAAGATTGTAGCATCTTTGGAAAAGACAAAAGAAACATTAATACCTGTCCATGAAATTCACCTCAGTGTTTCCTGTTAACCCCACCAGATGCCATACTCTTGCATAGTATCTGGTAGGGCTTCATGGTGATACTTATGTTCATAAATATATGGTATCCCCTTGAAAAGAGTTCATGGTTTTTGAAGTCGGGTTTGAACTATCCTGTTGTTTTGTTTTCCCCTCTGGGTCTATCCATCTCATATTAAACTCTTAGCAATTCCAAGCAGATTTTGTAGTCAGATTAAGAAAGTAAAAGCTAATGGTGAAAGATTTACAGGATCAGTTGAGAAAAAGTGACCACCTCTGAAATCATATATACATAAGCAACATGAAACAGACTCATCAGGCTATATTTGTATATTTATGCATGCATGTGTGTATACATGTATGTGAGTATGTGTGTGTGGTGTGTGTGTGTCAGTATGTGTGGACTTGCGTAAGTGTAACAATAATAATCAAAGAAAAAAGAGGCCATCAGTTTGAAAGAAAATGGACGTGATGGAAGGATCTGGAGTAGGAGGGGTGGGAAGTAATGTAATTATATTTTAATTAAAATTATAAAACAAAAAAGTTCCTAAGCATTTGTTACTTTCCATTTTTGTTCTAGAATTACTAAATCACATTTCCTTGTGGAACTAGTTGCAAGTTGTATTAGTTGCCAGGCTTAGAGAATTTACAATTTGAATGTCAAGCAATTCTGTACTACTATGAATCAGTGGCTGGGAATCAGAGAAGTAGTTCACTGGAAAATAAAGAAACAGTTCACAGATTTTTCTTATAATATTGAGCTCTAAGAAGATCATCTCCCAGAGTTAAGTTTTTGGGTGCTTTCCAAAGTATAAACAAAGTTCATGCCAGTATGGGGGAGTTCCACAACATGGTCTCCAGACAGCAATGGCTGCCTAATGAGGGTCAGGTGCTGGGACAGGCAGTTAGTAAATTCGATGCTCCAAAAGGATCAAAGCCAAGTAGTCAGTCCAATGTTAACATGAAGGGTTTTGATGAGAGTCAGAAGGAGGTCATCAGTCTCCTATCAAAAGGCACATTAGGCCAGGCAAAGAGATGTTAGGGCAGAGTATTGCTTGGTGAGCACTTATCAAAATAAGCTTATAAAATGTACTTTGATTTCATGCTGGGTCCTTTGTTTTATATATCTTCAGAACAGAAAAAGCAATGAGTTCTGTTCCTTCATGATGACCTCTTTAATAATAAAACATTGCTCCTTAATCTGAGAAACCACAGTGAGCTAGATTTTGATAGACAATAAATTGAAAGAGGTTTCAGTGGCTTTAAACAGCCTTGCCATTTCAGACACCAACTTCTCACTTCCTTCATTGGAAACAATAGAACTTTATTCACTATACTGACACAAAAATCTCATGTTTTGAAAACTTATCCTATACACAATTCTTTTAAAAATCTTATACTTACTTCTGAAGCTCCCATCCACCCAATCATTGAATAGTACATTAGTTCTTCATATTCTCCACTCCTGGGCTAATTGTGGTATTCAGCGTGACATTAAGATCCTATGAAATCCTCTTCTACTGAAACTTATTTACATATGAGACAAAAGGGGTGATAATGGCTTAGTGAAATATCCATTTCTTAAAAGAAATTTAGTCTATAAACTCTAGCACAAAATGATGATGAATTGATTCACCTTTAGGGTTAGCTGCCATTGTATTCAAAAGGGTAAACATTATCAGTAACACTTTGTTGAATAACATCGTGGAGGATCCCATGCTATTTGGCATAATGGAAAGTTATTAAGGAAGTGGAAGGTAGAGAAACTGTTTTACAATATAATAATTAAGAGAAGAGGGAGAGAATAAAGAAGTAAATGGTGAAAGGATAGACTCGGCAACTCTGCCTACCTGTGTCTTGCTTGACTAATTTGTCAGACCAGTTCTGGGTAACAGAGTTAGATGGCTCAGAACACATACACACTAGAACAAGGATGCCTAAGCATATTCTGCTGGACCATAAAAATTCCATAACCATGGGCAACTGTTCAGGATTTTCACTGTGATGGTGGGAAGTCTCCCAGTGTTCCTGGAAGCTTATTTAGAGCTAAGAGCTAAGGACTATTTTATGTCAGGTCTATAGAAAATTTCTCAGGGTCCATGCCAGGTATCACTTAAGAGACCAAAACCTCATAAACTGGCAAGGTGTTTTCTGACCTTGCATTAATTATAAAAGAAGAATCTGAAGACTGAAAACCAATTCTCTAGGGCTCAGTTAACATCAATATACTGCCATGGTCAACTTCCTGTTCCCCCATGACCAACTCCCTTCCTCTTTACCCCCTCTATTCTTCCCAATCTTATTGGATCAAGAGATGCTTAGGGGATTAGAAAAAATGTTCTTCTGCATGTTTCTGTGATGGTGGTTTTTTAAGAGATTGGCATATAGGAACGCCATAAAGGAAGCTGGGAACATCCAATACACTGGGGATATAGCAAATAAAGATATGCTTTTTCCCAGCCTGTTTTTGTCACTTCTCATTGCTTCCTGACAGCCACGAGGTGAGAAACTTTTCACAGCAAAGAGAATGGAGCAAGCCAATCGTGTACTAAAATGTCTGAAGTTGTGAGTCAATTTTTTTTCTATATAGTATTAGTCACAGCACTAAAAAAATTTAGTGACTAATATGCAAACTGTGGAACAGAAAGCACCTTCAGCGAATATCAACTGTTAAAATTACCAAGAAGGAAGTGGAATCCCCCATTCTTTAGATAATTTGACTGTGTAAAAGCTCTGGTTATTAACAACAACAAAATTGAATTAAACTATTCTGTTAGAGAATTCTTTAACTTTTAGTATGGCTGAGAAAATCACTGTATTTGCACTAGAAAGAGTTTCTAGTTCAAGGTTTTATAACACTTCATTTTTAGGAGAGAAATAAGATTATAGAAGGAGAAGTTAGAAGAGCCTGTGGCATATACAGTCCAAGAGAAGCATTCCTCTAAGAAAGAAATGAAGTAACACAGAGATCTGTTACTAAGTGTCTCCATACACATGGTCTTTTCAAACCTATCACTCATGCTTCCAAGAACTACAATAATATAGCCAGTAAATAGTCATTGGATTACTTGTGCCCATAACAGAGTCCTCTGTCCAGAGGAAAAGACATAAATCATTTCATGAATTTCTGAAGAGCAATAACAAGCCAAATGCAAGCTAGAAATAACTTCCAAATGCCTTCTGTGAGGTAAGTTGAATTCTTCAACTCACTAAACCTCCTTCTCATTTTAAATATCCAGTTCTGTACTATTCTTTGTCACTTAAGATCTTAGTGAGGATATGCCATGTTCCCAGCTCTATATATAAGAAGGAAAGAGCATAAACAAATGAACTCATAGCCTTCCTTTATCTCGAGATTAATCTATTAACTAAAGAATTCTAGATAATTGGCTAAGTCCCTTCTGCATATACTGTATGTCAATCACCTATATCAGAGGCCTGCAGGAACCTGATGTCCAGACAATAAAATTGAAAGATAATAATAACAAGGGATTTACTGTCAGATTAACGACAGAAATTATCATCCAACCACATGTAATACATATTAGCAAGCAATTGAATACATTAACTGAAATAATTATCCTTCAACAAGCAAACCAGAAAAATGGAACCAACACAGATAGACTAATTCCTCAGATTTAATTGAACCAAAAAATGTATGATGAGTACCACAAAGTGAAGTCTAACTGATTTTTAGACTGTTTCATTTTGTATCATGCTATCTCTCTTCCCATCAAGAACTGAATTAGATCAGTCAGAATATTTTATATACTCTCCTTCCTTTGGGGCAAGAATCATTTTGAGATCCTTTATGGAAAGTGCTTTGGATACAATTCTTCTTGTATATATATTCTCTCCAAAAATACACTTAGGGATCATTAAGATGGTTCAGGTAGCAAAGACGTTTGTATTCAAATCTGATGGCCTGCGTTCAATACTTGGTTTCCACATAGAGGAAGAAAAGAAGTAACTCTCTTAGGTTGTCCCCTGATCTCCACACACCTGCTGTGATACACACACACACACACACACACACACACACACACACACACATGTGCATAGAAAATTGAACAAATTAATTTAAAAAGCTTGAAAGCAAATATGTATGTATACATAGTGGATTATGAAACACTGCTCAATATTCATAACTCTTAAAAATATGCAAATGAAAGTTACAGTGTGATGGAGTGAGTCAGGATGATGAGTAAGATCCCACAGACACATGAAGTTGAACAACTGGTTCACACATGAAAGTACAAGATGTAAAGAAATCAAGTGAGAGACCATAGTATCTGCTTTTAGTATAGCAAAATGAACAGACAAATTGAAGGAGACAAAAAAAGGAAAGAGATCACATGCCACTTCTCCCCTAGTTTCAAATATCCCAGCATGGAGAGAGGTGCCGCCAAAATGGGGGATCGTTAAGAGAATTAAGATCAGGCTTGATGCCTAATACCGAGGCAGCCCTGTCCTACTCGTCCTTGCCACCAAGCCAATACCTGTGAACTGATCAGAAAAGTAGCATTTGGCTAGGTGGCTAGCTGCTTCCACCCTCCCTTCTCCAACTTCAGGCAATGCAGAAGGAAACAGGAAGCAAGACACTGCCTGCTAGAGACAAGGCCATTAAAACTAGCAGAGGGAGCTTAGATTCTGTCTAGTAACAGGCAAGCTGTATCAAAACCAAGAACAAAAGAAACTGAAGTCTCTGTATGACTGACCTTTAAAAATGCCTCTGTAGCCAGAAACCAATAATTTCATTTGAGGGGTAGAGGTCTTGAACCCCTTTCCCTTCCATGTTAGAATATTAATTAGCTTAATCTTGTACATCCACAGCTGCTATGAGTTCATGAGTGCAGCTGTCATGTCCAGAAGACACTATTTTGCTCGTGTCTTCTTGGGCCTCTGGCTGTTAACAATCTTTCTACCCCTTTATCTACAATAGTCCCTGAGCCAGGGCAGTGATGCAGGATGCAGATGTCCCATTATGGATGAGCACTGACAATCTATTTTGAACAGTTGTGAGTTTCTGAATTAACCATCATCCACAGTGGTATACTTTTGACAGTATTTAGACTATCTTATTGAGTTTTCTCCTCCTTTTTAAGTTTTTGCTTTGTACTGCTTCTTTGTTTTTAAAAACTTATTGCTTTTATTCTCCTTCATACATTTATCTAATTTTTTCACAACTTCTAAATTTTGGATCTATATTCGTTTTGTCTTCCTGTCTTTTCTTTTCTTAGTTTTTCTAAGATCTTGATCTTTTCCCTTCCTCCCAATAACAAATCATTTTCCCTTCTATTCTTTTGCTCTTTTTTTCTTTTATTATTTAACTTTTTACACATATCACTCTCAGTTCCCTCTCCCTCCTCTCCTCCTCCACACCCCAATCTTCCCAATCCCTCACCCCCACTCCATCCCCCCTCCACTCCCCAGGGAGGGCAAGGACTTACATGAGGGATTTTCAGTATGTCACTTCATCCCGGGCAGGGTCTAGGTCCTCCCTCATGTGTCCAGGCTGAAAGAGCATCCCTCCATGTGGTATGGGTTGCCAGAGTCCATCTGTATGCCAAGAATAAACACTGTTCTACTTTCCAAGGTCCCACAGATTGCCAAGACCTCCTCTCTGTCACCCAAGTTTTGTGGAAGGGATGACTGGATAAGTCCCATGCTGGCCCCTCAGTCATCAGTCTGGGGTCCATGTGTTCTTTTGCTTTTAATTTATTTAGTCTTGCTCCTTCTTTTACCCTTCCTTATATCCTTTATCACATTGATTAACTGTTTCTCCATTTATCTTAAATCATTTTTAACATTCTATATTAGTTTTTTTATTTCCTAGCTAGTGGCTTTACTTAAGTTTATTTCTGTATCTTGTACAGTTTAATGTTTGTGCTGTTACTTCAGTTTTTGTTTAATTCTCTGAATGATATTGGTTGGGAATTGAGTTCTCAAGAATTATATGCATAATAAGAAATTACCCAGGTAAAACTGAAAGCATTATGCAAACTCTTGCTGGTCCTGCTGCTTCAACCACAAATGAACACACAGAGACGTTCGTTATATTGATTTATAAACTGTTGGCCAATGGTTAGGACTTCTTATTTACTAGCTCTATTAATCTATGTATTTCCACGTGGTCTTGGCTTACTGGAGAATGCCAGACCTGTTACTCCTTTGACAACTACTTGTCTTCTCTTTGCATGCCCTCTCTACCTACCTTTCTCAGAATTCTCCTTGTATCCTAGCCCCACCTATCTTCCTGCCTCGATTGGCCAAACAGTGTTTTATTAATCAATCAGTAAGAGAAACATATATACAGAAGGACATCCCCCATCAACAAGCAAACATGTTGCATATTGCACTACAGAAACACATGAAAAAGTAAGATAAAGTGACTCTTCCAAAAGAATATAATCCTTCAACAAAAAAATTCAATGACACTGAAACAGAATTTCAGAAGTTTACTAGTAAAAATCTCCAATGACATCAAAGAAGATATAAAAAAAGTAGATGAACTCAGTCCAAGGATCGTGGCACTAGAAACGTATGTAAAAAAAATAGGTCACTGTCCTCATTTTAGCCCAATTTCAAGAAAATCCATAGTGACGTGGATTGCTAATTTCCAATGGATCCCACGCTGTCAAACTGATTTATTCCCTGAAGTTTCACCATTTGCCTTTATAATTTGGAATTAAAGTACTGTTTGTTTTTGCAAGTTGTCTGGATACCAAAAGAATCCCTACCAATGACTCACTGTTCTTTCTCTGGTACCCTCCATCTTTCTTCCTATGGTCTCTTTTTGTTTTAAATAGTTTTGTGGTTCCATTATCTAAAAACAATTCTCTGCTAGAATTTTGAATGAGTTTTTCACTTCTTTTCTCAGTAAAATTCATTCAAACGGATCCACGATTCAAATATTTTACTCTCTAATCATCACTTTCCTTTCTAATTTTCTGCAATCTTACTTTTTCTCCACAATTCCACCCCAATCTCTAACCTATTCTTGCCAAAGTTCCTAATATCTCTTTACCAGAGCCTATACAGTCCCTTTTGGTTTTCTTTTTAACAATATTCATTGGTAGATACGCATTTGGGAATTCTCTTCCCTTCTGAAAGGATATGAAATCAATTCACTCTGATAGAAATTAGGCTATTCTTGACTAGGATTGGTGTCTGAGGAAAGTGAGACAGTATTCAAGAAAAGAAAAATACCCCTTAGGTAAAAAGACAACATCTGAACAATCTAAGTTACAATCAAATTGCTGCTGCGCCACATTTGTCTGCAAGTGTTTCTTAAACTGATTGCTCTTGATGGTTGCACCCCTATATCCTTCATATGCACTAGGTGGCAGTGCAATGATAAAAGAAGAGAAAGTAAAGTTCAGAATCTGAGGTCTGTACAGAGAACATACCTTCCAGCCTCTTTATTAGGAGGTGACATTTCCAAAGTCAGAAACTAGAGCAATTACCTATGCAGCTACTTGTTGATGCACTTCAGTTTCTCATTCTTCTGGCTCTCAGCCATTTTAGTTTTGCATACTTGGGCTTTTATTTCCTTTCCTAGGCATCCCACCTCTCCTTATTAACAATATCCCTCAACCTTCACCTTTCTGCTCACAGTCTGCACTCACTAAACTCCCTAAATCATTGGACTACATCAGAGTAATTATAGTATCTAAAAGTACAAAAGTTGCCTTTGAAAACACATAGCCTCCAAAGTTACCTGGAAAGTCAGTGCCAAATAGGGTTCATCTGTGCCTTTCTTCTTCATTCAAGGCTTCTGTTTTCTACAGAAAATCTGACCTCCTATTTCACAGAAAAAAGCTATTCTATCATGGAAAAAATTTTACCTTATATATTTTTGTTTATAGTTATTCCTAGTTCATTTCTTTTCATTCCTGTGTCAAAAGTCTAGCTTTCCAGCAATTCCCATCTAGAAGCTCAGCAGTGTTCTCTACTCTCTACTTCAAACATCAACATAACCCCAAATCGGAACCTACTAAATCCATTTAATTCATTTGTCCCTCTTCTCAGTTTTCCATTCTATTCTGTCTCCTATCCCATGTCTGGAAAACATGATTTACTTTCATTACCATCACCTGTCTTTATCATAAACCACAATGTTATCAAGGTACCGTCACTTCTTTAAGAACCACACAATTGTAAATTACACATCTGTGTTCATCACTATTTTGAAGATGAGAAAAGGAAGGCACAGAGTAATAAAGTGCCTTGCCAAGATCATATAGTTCGTATCTAGATAGCAAAGCTAGTTTTGAAGTATAGATTATGACAATAGTCCAGAATCCACATTACTAATCACTGTTCTGAGCTATCAAGGTCATACAGTGTTACAATTCTTCTTCCACTTACATCAAAACTTTTCAAAATAATTTCTTTTCATTTTCTTTACTCTCCTGTTGGCCTTTCATTGGTAACCTATTATAATTAGAAGTACGCCCCCATAAGGCCATCAAAACTCCTCTGGCAAGTTGTGCCTGAATCTATCAGAGGTTTTCTTATTATTCATCTCTCTAAGATTAATATTATTGATTACTGAGAGAACGGCATTGATAATTTCCCTCCTAGAGCTCTGTTTTTCCTTTACATTCACCAGATTCTCAGATGTTGTTCTCTCTTCCTCTGCTTTCTCTCTTTAGCAAGGGAAGCATTGCTAAGACCATTGTGTGAGCTTTATCGCCTTCAATCAATCACTCAATCAAATCGTGCTCCCACAGCACCTATTGGAGTATGTATGTGGGGCATGGAGTCATGTACTGTATGTTTAACAATTTTCCAATATTGCTAATGTGATGGCAGGGGATGTCAATTTACTGTGAAGAAGGTAAGCGATGGAAAGGAAAATCTGTAATTCTGTTTTCAATTTTGGCACACAATGGTAGAAGTCACTGAACTTTTATGGGTTTTACATTTCAGCCAAAGAAGAAATAATAAAATGAAAAAATTAAAGCCCGTATTACCTCACAAGGTTGTATTCAAGGTCTAGTGAGTTAGTATGGAAAGAAGACAGGATTGGAAGTCACCCAGCTCCAGTTTAATATTCATTCTTATTTTCTCTAGTTGGGTGACCTGGGGAAAATCCTGCATCTGAACCTCAGCTTTCTAGTGTGTAATACAGTCATGTCATACCTTGTTTAGTAAGGTTTAAGAGTTTGAAAGCCTAACATCCAAAGACCCTTTCACAAAACTTAAATAAATGATTTATTCATAAGTATGTTCCTTCCTTGATTAAAACTACTCTTATAAAGAAACATGAGCTGAGATGCATACCCAATTGAAAACAAGAGTTAGTTCCCCATGTTCTCTAGCTTCAATGTGTATGCATAGTATGTCTTCAGTGTGATTTCTATTACAGGCCTGGAAACAGAGTAAATAGATTTGGAACAAAGAAAACGGCAAGTAATCCTAAACCTTTAGAGTTGAAGCAAGAGGGAGCTATTATTTGTGTGTTAATTCTTGTTATTACTTCTATTACTCAGGTGAGAAAACAGGGCCTCAGTATACTTAAGTGATTTACCTAAGGCCAAATAGGTAGTAAATGACAGAAACACAATTCCAGCTCATGTATGTTTGAACTCTAATTTGCACTATCTGGGCTAAGAGTTCATTTCCCCCAATTTTCCATATTCAATGGGCATTCAATGGCACCTTCTCAACAGCATTTCTAGACTTGATCATATTATTCCCTAGAAGTGCATATGTTTGTTCTGATGACCTTATTCTCTGTTTGCTCCTCCTGTCTTCATTTGCCTTGCTTTCAACAAGTCTCTGCTAAAAGCCTAGCTGTTGGGGACATCCTTACTCATACATCCACTTTTTTCAAGGGTAAGAAACAAAACCTGTTCACACTGTGAACCATTGGTGACCTCATCTAGCCACACTGGTCACACATAAAAATCACTGGTTTGTACCACACTGTCACTGATGATGAAATGATACCCACAGAGTGCTAGACTGCCCCTCTTAGGCTACAAAATGTATTCTCACAGTACAGAGAACAACTGTTTCATTCTTCATCCTCATTCAACTATTTTACATAAAAGTATAAAAAGGAGTCTCAAGCATCTGGCAGATCCATTCAAAATGCCTGGGAATGTTATGTTTTGTGTTCAAAACTAGAAACAAAATCCAGATGGCTTTCACTACAAACAATTCTCTCATCTTCACTTCTCCAAGCCATAATTGGGCTCATGGATGTCAGAGGTACTACCTCTGACTGACAAAGCAGAGGCGTTCGGATAATTTCTCTGGCTTGTCTTTTGCTGGCTGTTCTTGTTATGTGCTTTATGGCTGATGTAAGACAGAGAGTCACCTCCACAAGGCATGGTGACCTCTACTGATTATGATTATGCTACCTTCATCTCTCAAAAATTCTGTTTCCTAAAAGTCAGTTAAGCTCTTTTCCTGGCTGTGAGAATGAACAGTTAAGTGCACAGACAATCATGCTGAGTCTTGCCTTGAAACTTGTATCGGTGGAATGACTGGAGAGCAGACAGCAGTAGCTGTTAATGTATAGACTATAGCCAGGAAATAAATTGATTCATGTGGTAAATGGCCCTTTTGACCTTGTCCTCATTAACTCCATACTTTAAATTCTGGTCCACAAGAGCCAGAATGCTTTCAAAAGTAGCACAGAAACTCCTAATCTCTAAAAAATTCAGCAGCTTATCCCTATGATTTGTGTACATTTTGTCACCATGGATAACTGATACACAATGATGCTGAGCCAAGCCAGATTCTATCACTGATCCATCTCACTAGAACCCTGGAATGCTAAATTGGAAAGGAGTTGGAAGAAATATCTTGTTTAAACCCCTTATTTTATAGTTAACGAATCAAGGCCACAAAAAGGAAGTCCAAATTATACATCTAGTTAATGGCAGCATCAGGAACAGACTTGTATCTAAGTTCACACTTTAATACATCAACTACATTGCATTTCAGTGCAATGTTTCATTGTGAGATGAGGACAGAGAGTGATTTAAAAGCATATGTCTAAATGTTCCTAGAAAAGAAGTATTACAAGGACCAGTGAGGACCTTAGAGTGACCAGGGTGCCTCAAGTATCCTGAGATATTTTTATTTCATTGTTCTGTAACTCATTTATAGGTAGTGTCATAAGATTTAGGGACAAAAGTTTTTGGCTAACTGCAAGTTTAGGATTGTTTTAAAAGATAAGTAAGTAAGATGAAGACAAGAAGCAAAAGTTATTAAAAACAGAATATGACCAATGTCATAACTTTCCCTAGGAGTAGCCAATGCTATGGTCATTGGTTATGTGTTCTTTCTTTCAGATGCCATCAAACAATGGTGGCAGCCCTATTTGGTGTTTTTAAAAATTCTGCCATCTGGTTTGTTGCTAGAGACTAATAAATACAAATCACATAAGCCTATCTATTGCACCCTCATTCCCAATAAATTAAGACAGGTTTGAACAGCAAAAGAAATGCATTTTATTTCATAGTTATTTCCTATCTGAAACCATTGGTGTCTCTTCTTAGCGTAGCACTAATTAGTTACTCAATTGGTATCACTGTTTTCTATAGCTAGTTGTTGTGTTGTTATAGTGGAAACCAACGGAAATTGAACGGCAGAAGATGGAAAATGTATATAAGCCCACTATATGTACCTTGAACAATAAGGGTTTTTCCAATTTTGCTCAGAACTGTATCACCTAAATCACCATATGGCACACAGCAAATGTTCAATTAAAATTTATTAAATGACTAATTCAGGAAACATGAATGACTTATATAAATCTTGGTATTAATTAACATAATTTTGAGAGCATGGAACAAAGTTACTTTTAAATAGGAAGCCAGTAAAGAGTCAACCAAGTTTTTAAAATTTTATGAATATAGCTTTATGAATATAGAAAATCCTGATCCATATCCTCAATGCTTACCACGAATTCTGGTACATAGTAGATGGTCACTAAATACCTCCTAAGTGTTTAATGCCTGACCAAATCTATAAGGTTCTAGAAAGACAGTAATTTAGAGAATCATTTCAAACTTTGAGTTTTAATGAAAACAAATGCCATTGTCCAAACCATAGAAATCATGAAAATGGAATCAGAAGCATGAAAACAGTGACTAGCGCCACTTTCAAAATGTTGACCCACGAGTGCAATAATGTCTTTAGAGTTCACAGTGGCTGTTGCAATGACACTTGAGATAGCCATTCCAGCGATGATTGTTGCTGACTTTATAACGGGCAAAACACATACATTTAGGGATTCTTCACATGGTACCCAAACATTGAAAGTGTATTTTCATGCAAGTATAATGAAAAATTAATTTTCAAACCAGACCCTAAGAAACAGAAGAAGAACCTATACAAAAGATTAAGAAAGACCAATAAGAAAAATATTTTTTATTTTTTATTTTTTTTATTTTTTATTTTTTTATTTTTTCAGTTTAAATTTAGATAAGAAACAAGGTTGCTTCACAAGTCAGTTCCAGGTCCCTCTCCCTTTCCCTCCCCTCCTCCCGTGCTCTCCCCCCAACCCCCCCATTATCCACTCATTTCCCCAGGGAGGGTGAGGCCCTCTGTGGGGGTGTCCATAGTCTGTCATTTCATATAAGGCAGGGCCTAGACCCTTTCCCAAGAGTTCAGGCTGAGAGTGCACCTCCCATTGTTGGATGGGAGTCCAAAGTCCGTGTGTATACTGGTGATGGGTACTGATCTGCTGCCCAAGGCTCAATAGATTACCTAGGTCTCCTCACTGACACACACATTCAGGGGGTCTTGATCAGTCCCATGCTGGATTCCCAGGCTGATGCCTGGGGTTCAAGAGTTAACCTTTGTCAGGTCAGCTGTAAAAATATTTTTAAAAGATTTTTAGTATAGGTCATGGAAAATTAGTCAGAAACTGATTTCTAGAGTTTTAGGAAGAGATGAAGAAAAACTAAATAGTCTTTGATGGATTTCAGTGAAAGATCTCTGATCTCAAAAGTGTTCATAGGAGACAGGGTAGCGTGGTGGTAAATGGACCCAAAACAGTGCCTACATTAGAATCTAGCCTCTACTGCTGACTTTCTGTGTGTCCTTGGACAAGGTTCCTGACCTTTAAGGCTGTTTCTTTGAAGGGGGATGCCCTTCTATATGTTGTGAAAATATATGTTTTCTCTTATTTGTTGTCAAATAAAGCTGTTTCGGCCAATGAACAGGCAGGATTTATCCATGCAGGAAATCCAAACAGGGATAGAGAAATGTAGTAGGTGGAGTGAAGTAGATGCCATGTAGCTGCCGAGGGAGCAAGAGACCCAGACATCACCAGTAAACCAAGACTATGTGGAGATACACAGGTTAATATAAATAGGTTAATAATTAAGAGAGAGCTAGCCAATAAGAAGTCTGAGTCATAGGCCAAACAGTTTAAAATTAACATAAGCCTCTGTGTTTTTATTTGGGACTAAACAACTGCAGGACTAGCCGGGCAGAAATATCCATCTACATTCCTTTATTCTAAAATCAGGATATCAATAAATGATACTTACTCCATGAGGTTATTCTGTGGATTCATAGAGTTAAATTGTATAAGGCACTCAGTAAACGTTAGCTAAGTTTACTGCATAGGCTGTGAGGAAATGGAATCAATGAGTCAAAGAGTGAAGAAAACAAACAAGCAAAGGGAAAGAAAACATTTGGAGGCAATGAATACATTTATTACCTTGATAGGAAAGTGTTATGATTAATATCAATTTATCAAATTGTATGCATTCATTATGTGCAATTTCTTTGCATGTTAGTCATACCTCAATAAATCTACAAAACATAATAGATCTCTCAAGCAAGAAGACCGAAGTAAGAAAAGCAAAAACAAGTTTAGAATGTAGAATAACCAAACACACATGGAGATTAGAGGCCAAGAAAGTTGCATCTAGGTGAGCAGTAGAATTAAATAACAGATGAGATTTAAAATTTACAGCAGATGATCCTTGAAGAAGAGTTCTAGAGAAGGGAGAGAGAAAATTCTAGGGTTATTTTCAAAGTCAGTTTCCATTCAAAGGGCAGCCAATGAAGACGCTTACAGCAGATGGCTTCGGTTTTCCCAGAGAAAAACATAGTCAAATATCAAAGGAAAGCAACTAGAACTGGATGCCCAGAGGCTCAGAATCAGTCTCCAGTCACAGAAAAGCAGGTGTACATAAGAGAAGTGAAGGACATTATTGGTGCCCCATCTTAAAATAAGCAGATGCTCGCCCACTCATTTTTTGGCTTAAGTGGAGCACTGGGTTTGCATGCCCAGAAAAAAATGACTATCCAACTGCCGGGAAATCATATGAAAGAACACTACTCTTTATAATGTTTCTCTGTATAGTAATTCATTGCACATGTCAAAGAGAATCGCAAGTCAGTCCAAGAAGACTCAATTAGAACCATATGGCTCAGGCAGTGAGGAACACTTGGCACATTTTCTAAGTGAAATGCAGGTGTGTTAATTACCCTTCTTGGATCTTTGCCATTGTGGGCAATTCCTGGAGGAATCCTTTGGAGGACATTTCAAAAGCTCACTGTTTAAAAGGAGGTCTACTTATTTTTTTTAAGTTTCCTGATTGCTAGCTGATTGTTGCTAGTCTCCCCTGTTTCCTAAATCAGATTTTTCCACCTGGGTCATCTCCTTCCACTTAACCCTTGACAAAAATACACAACAAATATGCATTTCTACGGCAACGATTTTATGGAAATCAATATGATATGCTTGGGTGAGTGTGGGAATACATTGCAAATGTTTCTTCCAGGGAAAGATTTTCATTCAACCGCATTAACATGCAATGGCAGGATAAGATTATGGCTTGTGTATACACCAAGGTCCACTTTATACAGCACAAATTGTTCCTCATACAGTTTAATTTCTCATGGTGAGTGTGATCTCTCTAGTCAATGTCACTCTTCTACTCAAAATTATTCACTGTCCTTCTGCATCACTGTCATAATTCTTGCAATTGAGTACCTTCACAATCTGCTTCTACATCTTGTCTGCTGCTGCATCCTCTCATCTTGTACACAGACATATAAAATACATTCTACACATTCTCCAAAGTTGTTTCACCGTTTACTCTGTTCAAAATCTCAACTACCCTTCCAGCTCTGTTACTGCACATGCAGATTCTGTACTTACTGATGGCACACGGGCTCTGTTGTCATCATCTACATAACATCTTCTGAAGTTCTATTTTCACACATGCTATACAAGCTAGATGTGAAATGAGATTTTCCCCTCCTTTCCTCCTTCCCTCAGGGACTTCCCCAGCAAGGTATCTGTATTTGTCTTGTATCAGTTACCCTTTCCCTTGTATTACATGATTCGTGTGTACATCCCTTATGAAAGTTTCTCTAGGGTGAAACTGGGAATAATTCTTCTCTGACTCAGCCACAATATAATCTGTCACAATTGCTGACATGAGGCAACTTTAGTAACTACTGCTGAAATGAATGATGACCACCATCCAGGACTAAATGGTTGAATGCAGTAATTTTCAAACTTGATGCTAGCAGAAAACTGATTTTAAAAATATTGCATGCAAATCAAGTGTGAATAACTGATGTGTGTGTGTGTGTGTGTGTGTCCTCATTGCAGCTGTTGAATCAGAAGCTTTATTGCACATTTCCAACCTTATAGGACTCACTGCTTATGAGTGATGCTTGAATCTTCTCTTTGAGAATAATCAATCCGAAAAATGAGAAAAAGAACTCCATCAACTGACCTGCTTTGCTACCTAAAATTCTCACTTTCAAGTACCTTCAGAAAACTCCCATTGAGACACAAATGTCTCAATAAAGGAGTTCATCTAGCTAGCTCAACTGCATCACAATTTACTCAATTGCTCCAGCTATAAACTTTAACTCTTCCACCTCTTTCATCTTCTGTATGAAATCTATCAAGAAATACCTTAGATACTGCCTTCTAGATGCCTCCCAAATCTCCCTTCTTGCTGACAATAATCATCCTGGTTCAAATAATTCCCAGTTATTTCCCAGTCCACTCTACATAATATTTAAAAAGGAATTTCCATGAACCTACTGTCATTTCTTTGGTGCCTGTTGCAAACCAGTGGGTTTGCACTGTGTTCCCATACTTCTTGATTCAGCTCATTCTGCCATAATTTCTGATGTCCTTATTTGTCCTCGAGTTTCTCAAAAGAAGCTTTCAATATATATTAGCATTCTATGTAAACACACTGCTGCCTACACACAAGACTTAGAGCAATGACAGAGAAACGACTGAGGTCTTCTGAAGAGGAGCTGTACACTGCCACTGTCATACAACGGGCAATTCCAGTCAGCATCAAGCCATAGAGAATTTCTTAGTTCCAATCACACAACCTAACACAAAGGGCAGTCAATAAAGAATCCTCAGGTGCTTCTGTGCAATAGGAAACTATGACCAAGATTAGTAGCCTGACTTGATACAATGTAGTATGAATTGAAAAATAGCATTCCAAAGAAGAGTATCATTCAGTCTTAGATGTTTGATCAGGTTTTGTTCCGTATGAATGAAAACATATAGTATTTATAAATCATGCTAAGTTTATGGAAACATAAGGCTCATAGTAACAGTGACTACAATAAATGTAATTTGAGATTACATCTTGCCTTTGTTTTCCATTGTTGATATTTATTGACATTCAGAGAAACTGGATAAAATATTGTCTATTAGATTTAAGCACCTTAAACAAAAGAAGCAGATTAATTGTTCATTGTTAGATTAGCAACTTCTCAACAAAATTAACAAATAATTCCATGACTGAACAGTTAATCAAACCTTCAATTTGCTGACCTAATAGGAGGAAGTAGAAATTGGATGGAGTTCTGAATTGCTTGAGGTGGTGATTATTATCTATTCTTCTGGGTACATGCATGATAATGTCACACAGTAGCAGTGTCACACGGTATAGTGATTGTGAATGAATGAGTCAACAACAGGCTTGTCTGTGCATTTACTATCACGCAGAGCTAGTCCTTACACAAAAACAAAAAATGGACATCTATACAATTTGATTTGAGGATGTCTGTATAGGTTGCTTACCCTAAATTATCAAATGTCTTTATCAAAGCAATAACTTCAAAGTTGTATTACTATGCATAAATATTGTAGATATTTTGTACATAGAAATAACTTAGATTTTTCTTGCATCTTACATTAAAGTGAATATTTTTAGCATTTTCCCATAAATTCATGCCATAAAACATGAATAGCTACATTATATAAACATGTAGGCCCTAGGTCATATTCACACATATTTTTACTCCTACCCATTACCTGACATGACACTGTTACACTAACTTAACCTAACCTTAAATATTGTACAAAACTAACTTTAGAAAAGCCCTTAAAGTAACTAAATTCATTTCCATTTAGGAAGGAAATTAAAACCCAAAGAAGAAAAGTAACTTATCCATAGGCATGTGGATAAAAGACTTTATATTCTGAAATAGTGCAAAAGTAATTTAGTAATAACAGTTATTACTACTTCCACCAATTTTTTACTGCTGTGAGTAAATCTAGACTAAAAAACCAAGTTCTTTTGAAATGCAGCTCCATCTTCCAACCACTGCACTAGATGGCCTCTCTTCTCAAATAGACAAGGCTCTTGAAAGTATGGGGCCTAGCATGGTGATAACATGGGCCTTATGAATCATAAATTCAATGATCTCTATTCCTAAATAAATTATGGATTTATTGGCCATGATACGATTTTGTTGGAAAGACTACATCCATTTACCTTCCAAACAGTAAGCCATTCATTCCATGAAGAAGTTGGAGAGATGCTCTGTTTTTCCACTTCTGTTACTGCTGTATGAGGATGTCTGACTGTACATTTCAATCAGATATGGAAGCAGAATGATAGCCTTAGTGTGTTGCTATGAAGAGATTTCACTAGAAAAAGACACCATTTATCCATCCCAACACACCCTGCTGTTGCATTTCCTCTGTGTAGTCAGAATATGGAATCGTGCAGCCTGGTGATGGGCCAATACAGAGGGATCTGTCACTGCTCATGTGAAAGGTCCCATAGCTTTTATAGAGAAGTGAGCTGTCACACTTGATGAAAATTAGCCTTATAACAACTTCACTTCTACAATGACCTTCTGAGACTCTCAGCTCAGCCTTAGTCATGTAATCTAGTTACAGAAAAATATATAGTTTCCAGGACTCTGCAGTAGTCCATAATTTTCAAACACATCCCTTCCCAAAGACCCTGATTTAGACAAATATATACAAAACTCTTAAATCAGTTAACCTAGCTTCTCACCACCCCTTAGAGGCCTCCTCCCTTCTATTGTACTTTTTAATCTGGCTGTTTTGAAAACAATCTATAGGTTCCTAAGTTCAAGATGTGAAAAAAAAGAAAGGAAGAAACTGTGAAAAGCAGGAACAGCTTAAGGGAGTTGACAGGGGCCCACTCCCAGGCCGGATTGCTTCTGGTGATACTCTGAACCAAAAATATCTCCTCTCATGCTGCTCCATTGTTTTGCTGTTTGCACTTCACATTGTTGCACGGTCAGAAAGTCTCCTAAATGGAAATTCACATGATTTAACAAAGCACTCGCTTTCAGTTACCTCTGGGAAGGTCCTAGCACTAGCCATCATTTACTTGCAATTCCAAATGCAGTAAATCACACAGCTTTCCTCCAAAGCTACTTCTTCACTGAGACCTACCACCTGAAGGCAAAAAGTAAAGGAACAGCAAGAGAAATTCTGGAAGTAGGAAAGGAGGGAGGAATTCCTGACTATATAAACTTCAGGTGGGACAGAGGGCCTCTATTTCCTCTCTACTCTTATACTTCACTCTGTGGAGAGTTCTAAGCAGTTTAAAAAATACTAGATACCTTCGTGGTGGGGCTGGAAGAGAAGGGAAAGAACAGAAAACTGGAGAATAGCAAAGGGCAGCTTCACATACTGTGAAAGCTTACCCAAGGCCAGCCTCCACATCAGAACACAATGAAGAAATATTCCCTCACTTTCTTTTGTGCCTCCTCAGATCAACGTACGGTATTTTTCTCAGAACTATTCACCTTTCTTGTTGAGAAAGGATCGATCACTGGCTTTGAACTCACTGACTAGCCTAGAATGAGAGGCTTCCAGCCCCCAGGAGTGGCCTTTCTTCACCTCTTGCTAGAACTAAAAGCATACCTTACCATGTCCAGATTTTTTTATGTGTTGATGTCTTGCTTGTACAAATAAAGCCTCTCTGAAGATCAGAGAATGGAGCTTGCCACTTGCTAACCATAGAGGCCTAGCATATCTGGCAGACATTTCTGTGAACCCGGATATTCTGAAGGACTGTCCTACCTTGTCTTGGCAAGGTTTGCAATCACTCTTTTTGGTGTCTTGTTTGTCCAATTTGGACAGTACTCTGTCAGCAGTCAAGGCAAGGGCATTTTCTTGCCCAGTGGCTTACCTTTGCCACAAAGAAACTAAACTTCATGTGGAGTTTCTTCCATGCCCATCCGATATAGATTGGTGCTGCCAGGAGCAGACATATCTCATTCTCATAAAGAAGAGGGGGAGAAGCATGAGGGACCAGGAAGATTGAATCAGAGGAAGAATAGAGAACAAGAAAGGGGATATCTTTTTTTTTTGGTTTTTACGAGACAGGGTTTCTCTGTATTGTTTTGGAGGCTGTCGGTCACAGAGATCCGCCTGCCTCTGCCTCCCGAGTGCTGGGATTAAAGGCGTGCGCCACCACCGCCCGGCTGAAAGGGGATATCTTAATAGAGGGAGCCATTATAGGTTTAAAGACAAATTTGGCATTAGTGAAATTTCCAGAGATCTATAAGAATGACACCAACTAACAATCTAAGCATTAGTGGAGAGGCTACTGTAAATGCCCTTCCACCGATAATGAGATTGATAACTATCTTATATGCCATCCTAGAGCCTTCATTCAGTAGCTGATGGAAACAGAAGCAGACACTCACAGCTAAACACTGAGCTGAACTTCTGGAACCCAGTTGAAGAAAAGGAGGAGTGATGAGCAAAGGGGGCAATACCAGGCTGGGCAAACCCACAGAAAGAGTGTCCTGAACAGGGGGAGCTCATGGACCACAGAATGACAGTTGTGAAACCAGCATAGGACCAAACCAGGCCCCCTGAATGTGGATGTCAGTTAGGAGGCCTCAGAAATCCATGGGGCCTTTGATAGTGGATCAGTATCTATACCTAGTGTACGAATGGATTTGGGAGCCCATTCGCCATAAAGGAATACTCTCTTAGCCTAGACACACAGAGGAACTCCTAGGCCCTGCTCCAAATGATGACAGATTTTGATGATCCCCATGGATTGCCTCACCCTCCCTGGGGAGCAGAAGAGGGATGGGATGGGGGGAGCATTGGGGAGCATGGGAGGAAGGCAGGGAGAGGGAACTGAGATTGATATGTAAAACAAGATTGTTTCTAATTTAAACAAAAAAAGAAGAACCTTTGTTATCAAAACACCTTAAATGCCATATTGTGTTTTATATGAACTCTAGGAGTCAAAATCAATTACTCAGGTGTGCGTAGCAAGCACTGAAGTATCTCCCTAGCCTCCTTGTCCTCAAAAGAGGAACCTTCTTCCACTCATATCTTTGTAAGCAACCCTAACCCTAAAGTAAGATGGAGATTAAGAAGGTTTGTAGGACCCAATCTGGGAGCCTTAAAAAGAATAGAAAACACCATTCTTCCAGAAAATCATGTCTAAGTCTTGAACACCAATCTTTAAAGTTGTCCTCTTTCACTTTAGCTCCTCAACTAATATAATCTGCAACACTATTCCACACATCCTACAGAAGGGAAAACTAAATACAACCACCTGGTAAATGCTTTTATACTTTAAAATTGTGGGTTTAAGCCTTGCTTTACAAGATCAAACTTATATTTGGCATCAGTATTGGGCTAAGGACCTCAGGCTAGACAAGTTCATAGAACTAGCAGAAAACCTACTATTATTGTGCTTCTGAAAGGACATAGTATTAAACTGACTCCTAGTGACGTGTTGTTTTACACCGCTACCTTTTATCAGAGAAGCCTCTATTTAGAGTAGATAGTGATGAACACAGTGGCAAATAACTGCTCAAGATACCGAGAATAAGAGACCGCATAATTCTCAGCCATAAAAGGAACATACATATCACAACACCCTCCCAAAAACTCATCCTCAATGATCTCTGAGTTTTGGGAGGGTGCTGTCATATGTATGTTCCTTTTATGGCTGAGAAGAGAGCCCAGAAAGAGTGTAACTCACAGTAAACCACCACAAGAAAGCATTATCTTTGGGATACAGTAAGGCAGATGCACATATTAACTCACAACAATCGGAAAAACATGTACAAAACCTGTGCAAGCCCAAGACAGACAAAGTCCTAACACTGAGAGGGGAGCAGAGCATATAGTCCTACCAGAAGCCATGACATTATTGACAATTGCTGAGAGGAATATATATGATTTTCTTAAGAGTATATAGCCCAGTGGTTCTCAACCTTCCTAATGCAACAACCCTTTAACACAGTTCCTCATGTTGTGGTGAACCCCAACCATAAAACTATTTCACTACTACTTCATAACTGTAATTTTGCTACTGCTATGAATCATGATGTAAATATCTAATATTCAGGATATCTTATATGTGACCCCCAGTGGGGCCGAGACCTAAAAGTTGAGAACCACTGGTACAGCCTCTGCTAAGCTGACCACTCTCCAGTGAAAGACATTTTCAAGAATATTTGAGCAGCATAATTTGGTCTTGAAGAATTAATTTTTAAAAAGAACACAAATTTTTGTGGGTAGGGAAGGGCCATGAATCAGACAAAAGTTGCGGGATGGGTGGATATGTTCAAAACGTACAAAATTTTCAAAGAAGAAATTAAATTTTAAAAGAGACATATTCATATACACTTGACACTGGTTTTAGAATTTGAACTGAACTGTCAGCACTTTTCTGTCTTTTCCTTATCTTAAAACCTGTTTCTGTTACTTTCTTAGTTAAAGTACTAATCTTGTGAACCAAAGAACTATACCATCCTCAGGAAGATGTCTTATATATCTGGACCTCCGTTACAGCATATGTAGAAATCTGCATACCTCTTCTTCCCAAGTGGGGTGGATTGACCAAAAGACAATTTCTCAAAAGAAGGCAGTAGAAGCAAAGAAAATGGCATCTATGTATTTAAAATGCCATAAGGAAACATAGTAGCTTTGTTATTAACTTTAAAATAATCCATAATTAATAGGTCATATTTAAAATCCAAATGAAACAGAGAGTATTATAAATATAAGGTCTGATCACCATAAGCAGTCCTCCTTCTGACCTGGCTGCTTTCCAGAGGTTTGTTGAGAGGTACACAGACATTTGGATGGGAGAGAACTTCCTGCCTCGACTATCTCCACAGGAGTGATATAGTGATAAAATAAGATAACAAATATAAAAGTGCTTAGTAAACATTAAAGTATTATTGAAAACCTGAGCTATTTTTTGTGTTTTGGATGTTTTTTAGTTTGGCTTTTATTTTAGTTCCACTGATAGAGTGTAGGGGTGAGAATCAAACTATTTAAGCTGGTTGTTTGGTTTCGGTAGCATTGCTACATACAAAATAGGTTCTTAGAACCCTGTAATTGGAATCGTAAGTCATCCCTTCAACTCACTGCACTTCTCTGTGTATTCTCAATGGGTAATCTCATCACACACATAGCTTCAGCTACCACCTATACGCTGATTACTGCCAAATATTTATCTGCAGCCCCTTCTCTCAATTGAGTTTCAAAGCCTTATTTCTGTCTATTGGAGCTCTCCACCTGGATGTCCTACAGGCAATTACACTTTAGCAAGTCTAAAACTGAACTTTTGCTTTCCTTCTTCCATTCTCTTGCACCTCTAAATCCAAACTCCACCTTACCACAGAAATGCTCAGTGGTTTCTCAATACAGTGAATTACTACTTAAATTTCTCTGTCTCCCTCACTGTTATTGTCTAGTAAGTCGCCACAAAATTCTATGGCTTCAATCTCCAAAACATTTCTCATCTCTAGCTCCCCTTTTCATGTAGTTCAGGATCTTAACACTTTATCCTGCTGTCTGCCAGTGTTATCTTCACAGACAGCTCTCTTCTCAGACACCTTCAATCATTTTCCATCTAAAAAGGCTTCAAGTATTTTCTCCTTAAAAATGATTTGTCGTAACTTTCATAGACTTACTCTTGTCTACCTCACAAACTCACAAGACTTTACTCTTCTAAATGCATCACATTGTTAAATGTATCCATGTCCTATATTTATGCTTTATATGAGGTGATCTCTCTGCCTTGCAATGCCTTTTTCTACATACCTACCGAAAGAAATTCTGTTTATCCTCCCTGACTTAATTTCAGCATTATCTATTCTTTTTATTAACAAAAATCACTTTAATATAAAAATTTCAGGGTAAAAACATCATCTATTCTGTAAACCTTTCTTTTTAAAAATTATATTTATTATTCTTTGAGAATTTTACATGACATATCTTGAGCATATTCACTATATAACTCTTAATCTTAATTAATTAATCTCAACTCTTAATTAACTCATAATCCTCTATTTGACTCTTCCAAGATATCCACCCCCACCTCCCTCCCATTTCTACCCATATATATATATATATATATATACAGATATATATATATATATATATATATGAATAGAAAAGGCTAAATATTAGGGGAGAAATGAAAGTAAGGTAATGGTTTATGAAAGGTGATTGTTTTTCTAGTTCTAATTCTGTAATGTACTTTTTTGTTGGGAGACAGTATATAAATTAGTATATAAAATACATTTGATGGTGAAAGTGTAAATTTTAATGTTGCAACTCCAAAGCTATGTTCTGAATCTCTATTCTATCTGTATAGAAGCTCATTGAATTATACAGATTTTAGGTCTTACTAATTTTTGTGTATGGTATCTTCATTTATTTGCAAGCTTTTTGAATAATAAGATTCATGAATTTTTAAATGTATTATTTTTATTATCACCATTCATATGCATAATTATATTTTATTTATTCATGCCCTTAAATAAATAAAATATCAGCAGGAGTTTAGGATATTTTTCTCACACATGTCAGAGATGAGAAGCATTTCTCACTTGCTTTTCATTTATTTACCACATTGCCTCATCATATTGTGCTGAACAGAAATGCCATGTCAGTTTAAGAGACAAAACCAGCACTTCTATGCCTTTATCCTAATCAAAATACATTATAAAATAAAAAGGAAAGTCACTGTTTCATTCTTAAAGCTATATTAAAAAGCACACTGTGGGGACTGTATTTCTATATGAGGGAGCATAAGACCCTGGTTTCAGAGCCAAACAAATCTCAAAATTGATTAGCTGGAAACTGATTGCAAATGAAGCTATTAGTATTTCCTTGACATTGACTGCATTATTTATCTCTATATAAAAAATAAAATGAATCAAAACTACTGAACAAATTTCAGCATTTAATGTGGTTCTCTCATATATTAGACCTCAAATTCATTGCCCCTCTGTGTTTGTTCCTTAAATGTTTATATGGAAGTTTCCACTCATGTTCATATTAATTTTCACTTAAGTACCGAAGCTGAACCTGCAGAATACAAGTAAAACCAAAACTGGGCAATCTGAGAAATATTCAAACTATGCCCTGAATTTTGCATTATGAAATCTGTTTGTATTTGCCACTTGCTTGCCCTCTGTGCAAACTAGTTTATGGGGAGGCAGAGTGCTACTATTTACCCACGAACTTGTCTTTAATCATCTTTCCACTTTTCACCTTTACATCTGTGTTTTTAAGAAGCAATTATATATTCCACTACATGGATAGATATAATGTGTCATCCATCTGTTTGAAGTCTTTTAGCCTTAGATATTTTTTTGTAGAAACACAGGTTCTTTTATGAATTGGGTCCTGTCTAGCTCTTCAGATACATCTCTCATTGCTCCCTGCCTCGCATTCTATACTCTCATCATACACAGCTTTTTGTAGTTCCTAGAATGCAACATGTTCCTTCATGCCTTTCTATCCTCATGCCTTTGCCTGAAATGCTGTCTTCTCTCAATCTTTTTGCTGTTAGTGACTGAGTGGAAAAGCATGTTGCAATAAGGATTAAATGAGATAACTTATGTTAACCACAAGATTTAGTACTTGATCATCATCCATTTGCTCATTCACCCATGCAACAAATACATTAACTTTATAACATATGCATATATTCTTCTAGATGGGTACCCTACAAAAATAGTATTTTGAATCCTACCTTCAAGGTGCTTAGAGTCCTAAAAAAAAGAATCAGATGAATAAATAAATGAAATGTATCCAGACATTAAAAAAGAAATGTAAGAGCAGAGAGAAGTCACTACCTTCTCACAGTAAGAGGGAAACTAACTAGGAGAGGGTTTGAAGAAAGGCTTCTGGGAAAATTAGGATTGTCCTGAGCTGGCACTTGCAAGATGATTGATTAAGATGTAATCAAAGAATCGTATTTTGGGGCATGGGTTCGCAGCTAGGGTTAAGGAAGCTGCTCTAGGAAACTGACTCATACAAGGGTGCATGTGATGAACTAATAATAAAGGAGAAAGAGAATCAGGAACCTCTACTAGCTTACATTCTTCTCTCCTTCCTTCCCTCCCTCTCTATCTTCCTTAGATTTTTTTCTGCTCCCTGACAACTTTGTTTCATTCAAAATCCACAGTAGTTCCCTAACCTGCTTTTGTGCCTATTTATTAAGATCCTTTGTGATCTGAGCTCTCCTTACCGCTTTACTGCTTCCTCAGTTACTCTTCAATGCATTCTTTGGTCTCATTGTTCCCTTTGAGTGTTGTCTAAGCACTTCCACACCTGCCCTGCGTATTTTCTTACACTATTTAGTATAATTAACCATTTTTGCCCATCATGGAAGGCAAAATTAAACAACATCCATGTTGGTAATTCAAATGAATGAAACTGATTATGTGTGATATAGTAGGGCTTATAGTAAATTTGCCTTCCCCTGTTTAAATTATAAGTATAAAATAAGGTTAGCAGGGCTTTCTTAAAGAAAGATCAAATGAAATTATGAAAGCATAGTTGCTTATTAAGTACAATAGTGCGCATACACTCGATATGCAGTAGCATTCATTTTTTGGTGAGATTTTCTATTTTTTTCATTTGTTTCCAGATAAATTATAGTTTTTGAAGCATTTTAATACAACAGCTTAAATACTATTGTCAATGAAATTCAGCATCTATCTTGGTGTTGATGTCAGTATTTTTCTTTTCAAGTTCAGGTTGTGATTTTCTTGGATTGTGATTTATTTATTTATCTTAGACACTTCGTTTATTATTTTAACAAACTCTGATCCTGCTACATTTTTAATATCTTTTATTTTTAGTTTGTATTACTTTTTTTCATGCCAGTCTCCTCATTCAGTTCCTAAAAGGAGCCAGCCTCTTTGGTAGAAAATAGATGATTATGTCCAAGAGGGAGAGAGACTTGTCAGAAAATGATCACATTATGACTGTAGGCCTCCCAACAATTTTGCTTATATGTCCTGTGTCTCTAGATTCAGGAACTGTGTCTTCAAGTTGGGCCACAATGATTCTTCCTGCTGAGAGGCACCCCCTGTAGCTGGGTCTTCGATTTTCAGAATGTCTTTGTATGCCATTGTTGGTCTCTTTCTATAGGGAAGAAAGTCTCCAGCATAGCAGAAATTGCATATCAAAAGGTAGCCCAGCCAAAATGAAAGGCCAACAGAGGCATTTCTGCTGAGCATGTCAAGACAGAGTCAGGTTTAGTACAGGAATACGCTGAGCCCACCAGGGCTTTCTTCTGTTTCTTTGTGGTAAGATTATACTGGGCTAAGATTATACTTTCCTGTTAAACAGTAGTAGTTTAAACTAATTTCAGTCTTTTTAAACATCCTATAAAAGTCATCTTCTGGTTGTCTTTGGAGAAATTTTCAAGGTATTTAAATTCTATTTTGTGATAATAAGAAGAAAATTACTTTAAGTCATCTGGTCCTAGCAGGAAGTCTCCACAATTTTTTTTGTTATTGTTGTTTGTTTTGTTTTTTTGAGATAGGATTTCTCTGTGTTGCTTTGGAGGCTGTCCTAGAACTTGCTCTGTAGACCAAGCTGGCCTCAAACTCACAGAGAGCCACCTGCTTCTGCCCCTCGAGTGATGAGCCACCAACGCCCGGTTCACAATTACTTTCAATAAAAATTTTTTAGAAAGAAAAGATAGTATGGTCAAGTTGATACTATAAGCAATAATGTTTTATTTAAGTACATTTGAATCAACAAAATTGATTATTCCTTGGTAATGTGCTAAATGGACTAGTAAGATTTTAGAATCCTGGGCTTGCTTACCAGGTGTACAACTTCTACGTCTCTGAGCAGGTGACTTAACTTCTTTTAGCATCATTTTCCTAGACTTAAAATCAGCCCACTATCATATTCATTTTATGGACTTATGAGAATTAAATGGCATCTTGTATATGCTATATTCAGAGTACTATCTAATCAGTGTTTAATAAATGGTAGTTACAAAGTTTTTTGGATAACATGGTTCTTCTAGAAACCCACTCTTTTCAATGTCAAAGGTCAATGCCTTGACCACAAAATCACTCTCTTAGTACTTTCTCTGTTCTTGAGAGAAGATTTAAATTGCTTCTTTCTGAGAGTGACCAACTTCCATTCGACGAGTTGGATCTAGCAAAGGCCGTGCATGCTGTACTGTACACATCTGTCCAAGTACTTAAGTTGTTTCTTTTCCTCCTTTGTCTGTTAAGAGCAGGGTTCCCCGCTTCAGAGTGCCAGCAGATGTTTCTTTATTTAAACTATATTCACTGAGAGGAAGGAAAGAGAAGCAGACACACATAAGGAGGAAAGAGGTCTGGGTCATAACACCACATTTATTCAGAGGCCACCATGCCAGGAAAATTGTGCACAGCAATTGTAATTTGTTTTTTCCGTTTCATTTGATTTTTTTTCAAACAGGAATTTCTTGTTTCCTTAGATACTAATTAAATCTCAGTTACTGAGAACCATCCAGTAAAATTTCAATGCTGTGGTATTTGATCAAATACTGTATTTATTTAGCTCTTTAACAGGAAATTTAGCTTTCAATGCAGTGCCTGCTTTTGTCTTTAGGTGTGTGTGTTTGTATGCTGTAGACTCAGAAATGCACACAATAGAAAAGATTAGGTTTAGAGTAGTCATTTACATTTAAGTTGTGGAGTTTCTTTCAGAAGCTTCATACATACCATGTTGATGCATGGAGTAAATTATATTAAGAGAACTGTTACCATTTTGAATATACTGTTACTCCATCTAATGATGTAACCAATGGACTGTCTTAACCTGGGGTCTATGTTTATGTTCAAATTGTTCTGAGTCATAGGTTTTAACACCAGCTATCTTAGCATAAAGCCAGAGGAAACTGGGTGAAAAAAGTAAAACTAAGTTAAACTGGTAATTGGCATTAAAAAGAAAAAAATCTTTCTGAACTGTCTGGATTGAGTGTGGCTTTTATAACTAAATGCAGTCTCTCTGATCAGGGAGAACTGAAAGTGAAATTGGGATAGATTACTGTATGGAGGAAAACTTCTGGAGAACTAGAAAGGTAACTTTAGCGCTGGATTCAAAATCCAGTCTTTTTATTGTTTGACAGTTTCATATATTGATACAATGGTTTTCAGTCATTTTCACACTCAGTTTTCATCTCTCACTAGCCTCCCTCTCTCACTGAAGCCTTGCCCCATGACAAGTCCTGCTCTTGCTTGCTTGTCTTTTTTTTCCATGTAGTTTAATTAAAGCTTGACTGAACATGGGTAGGAGATTATTTCATGAAGCAGGGGTGACATGCATCTCTCCAACATCCATTAACTGCCAGTACTCCCTCGTGGGTTCATAGAGCTTCATTGGTCCCTCAATCATCCATGATCAAATGTTAATGGGCCCAATCATGTGCACGTCTTGTACAGGTAACCACAGAGGGAGTGAGTTCATGAGTACAGAGGCTATGATATGTCCAGAAGATGCATTTGTATGTTGCCCCAACCTCTGGCTGTTATATTCCTTCCACCTTTTAGGACTGCTCTTCTGAAATATTTGGACTTTTGATGAGACTAGAAATAAAATGGTCCACCCTACTTAGTGGAAGCAAATTGATGACTTGAACTTGAATTTAGATGATGAATTATAGAAATATTCACTAATCAGGAAACTAAATACTCAGTTGCCTCTCACTAGCAATTACTAGGATTTTTAAAGAGCTATGGCATGATAGAAAGAGCCTTTGAAGGTAGGCAGAACTGACTTTGAATTATATTTTTATGCATGCACTTTTGAGGCAGTTACATAATCTGTTGATCTGAAAATGGAACTAATAGAATATATGTAAACTCAACTGATAGATAAAATACTAGAATTTCAAAGGAAAATAAACAATTTACAGAAAAACAAAACATAAATTACCAAAATAAATGAAAAATTTACAATCTTACTAGCAATAGAAATACGTTGGCATTTTGTACCAACCAGCTTAGCAAAACTGGCAAAAATAGCTGTGCAGCGTTGTCATGTATATGGTAAAATGAGCATTTCTGTATAATGCTGGCATATAAAATGACACAATTTTCTGGCTGTTAGTTGCAAAACAAATTAAAAGTTTTCAAATAGTTCATAAACTTTGATCAAGAATGTCCCTTCTAGAATAGAGAAAATTTACACAATGGAGTACTACTCAGTGGAAAAAAAACAATGGAATATTGAAATTTGCAGGCAAATGAATAACTAGAAGAAACCACCCTGAGTGAGGTAACCCAGTCACAAAAAGACAAATATGGCATGTAATCACTAATATATGGATTTTAGACATGGGTCAGGAGAGCACCAGCCTACAATCCCACTGCCAGAGAATCTGGGAAACAGGGAGGACCCTAAGAGAGCTATGCATGGTTCTCCAGAGAAGGGGAATTGGGCAGGATCTCCTGAGCAGATTGGGAGCATGGGGAGAAGGCAGAGGGAGCTGGGACAAGAGAGGGGAGAAGAAGCGGGGAGAGGAGGACATGGGGGAGCAGGAAGGTTGAGTCAGGGGAAGAATAGAGGAGAGCAGGATGAGAAATATAATAGAGGGAATCTTTATAGGTTTGAGGAGAGATCTGGCACTGGTGAGATTTCCAGAGATCTACAAGGATGACACCAACTGGCAAACTAAGCAATAGTGGAGAGGCTAACTTAACCTGGATAATGAGGTTGACAACTAGACTATCCTAGAGCCTTCATCCAGTGGCTGATGGAAGCAGAGGCAAACAACCACAGCTAAACATTGAACTGAACTCCTGGAACCCAGTTGCAGAGAGGGAGGAGTAATGAGCAAAGGGGTTAAGCCTGGGATGGTGAAACCCACAGAAACTGCTCATGGACCCCAGAGGGGTTGAAAGGCCAGCATGGGACTGATCCAGACCTCCTAAATATGGGTGTCAGTGAGGAGGCCTCGGCAATCTATGGAGCCTTGCATAGTAGATCAGTATTTATCCCTGGAATGCAAATGGACTGAAGAAGCCCATTCCACAAGGTGGGATGCTCTCTCAGCCTGGACACATGGCGGAGGGTCTAGGCCCTGCCCGGGATGATATGACAGACTTTGGAGATCCCCTGGGGAGCTGAGTGGGGACTGGATGGGGGGTTGGCCTGGAGAAGAGGCAAGGGTGAGGGAGCTGGGATTGACATGTGAAACAAGCTTGTTTCTAATTTAAATTTAAAAAGATAAAAAATAATGTCCCTTCTAAGCAGTTAACCAAAAAGAATACTGAGAAAAACAATAAATGTTAGCTCACAAAGCCACTCATTTCAAAAGTGGATAAAACAACAATTTTGGAAACTCAAAGAAAGGACCAGCAATGGGAAAAAGTTCAAATAAATTGAGTTGTTCTTCTTGTGACATATTTTTAGATGTTTAATTATGTGAGGATATATTCATAATGTGAAAGCAAGAAAGAATAAATAGCATTAAATATCTTCCCAATTTACAACTGATCATACATTCTATTGATGAATATATTTGTGTGTATGTATCATTAATTATATAATAAGTATAACTAGTTTGTCATGTATATTTAGTGTATAACATATTTGAAAAAACAAAATTAAGTAACTTATGAAGCAAATGCAAGAAAGCAAGTATTTCAAATGGATAATTATGAAGAAATTACAAATCATCCTTTCTGGTTGTTTATGTTGTGTGTTTCTGTGGCTTTCTAAACTCTTAATAATTAGCATGTTTTTGCAACTGAAACAATGCAGGGTAGTTGTAAAGGTTAAAAGAACTATAATTTCCTGAGTCACTTAAAGAAAATATGTGTGCAGTTTCTCCATTCTAAGTTTTGTGGTTTATTATGTTTACTTATAAATCCAGCCAGAATCTGTATATCATCCCACTCCCTTAATTCCAGTTCCAGGCCTATACATTGTTCTTATTCTGCTCAGAAATGGCCAAAGTCAAGACTCACTTTACTTCCCTGTTCTCTTCCTGTCTCTGTCTCTCGTCTCTCTCTCTCTCTCTGTATATATATATATGTATATAGATAAATAGATAGATATAGATATATAGAGATATATAGCTATAGATATGTATAGAGTGATAATAAGAAGATAATAAGATTAGATAGATAGATGATAGAAGATGATAGATAGATAGATCGATAGATATTTCAATATCACAATTAAACTAAAGAATCCAGGATATGCAAATTAAAACAAGATTGGAATCTCATATAATCTATCAAAAGGACTAAAATTTAAAATAATAATGTTGTAACACCAAATGCTGACAAGGATTCAGAAAAAGTGGATTGTCCACACATTCTTGGTGAGAGTGTAAAATTGCACAGTCACTCTGGAAAAGACTTTGGCCACTTCTTATAAAAGTAAACATGCAATTACTGTATTGCACAATTGTAACATGGGGCATTTGTTCCAAATGAATTAAGACATTCACAGAAACTATCTGCACATGAATATTTTTAGCAATTTTTTACACTATTCAAACACTGGAAATAGTTCAGAATTCCTTCAACAGGTGAATACTTTTTTAAAGCACACATCATAAGCACACCATGAAATACTACTCAGAAATTTAAGACAGAATGTACTATCTATATATGTAACAACTTAGTCTCCAGGAAATTAGGCTAAGTGAGAAAGTCCCTAACAATCCCTACCACTCATATACTGTATGTTAGATATTATTTATCTAAATCAATGACATGGCAAAAATTTGAGAAGTAGTTAGTTGTTATTAGGGTGTGTAGACTAGAACGTGGAGGCAAGTGGTGTATGTGATCATAAAGAGGTAGCTAAGTAGTTAACAGAATAGCTGTTTGTTTTATTCTGGCTGCTTACCCATCAACCAAAAATGATAATAAAAAAGTAGAGAATTCAGTATATGCACATGCACAAATGAGTTCAAGTAAAAGCGGAGTACTCTAAGATTGATGGAGTGCATCAATGTCAGTTTTCTGTTTATGCTATTATAAAAAATTATGCAAAACATTTACCATTGTAAGACACTAGGGTGTATATATAAGAAAACTGTGCATTATTATAAGCACATTTGTATATTCAGTCAGCTCGATATGAATTTCAGCTAAAGAATCAGGAGATGCCCTAGTAATTACTTGTATATAGTCCATGACTATGTAGACATTCTTCCCGTATCATCACAACTCAGTGTGTATAAATGATGTATTCTGGTTTCTCATTACCAGAAAGCCTAGCACAGATTGAGCCCATCTGTCTTGGTCTATTGAACAGGAAATTCCTAAATATCCTGCTATAATACTTTATTGTTATAAGAAGAGTTTGAGAACCTATTTTCTGAATACTACAAGAATATAGAAAAGAATATAGAAAAGATATTTCTTAGTTTCTAGATATTATTGAAAATGCTGTGTCATACAATTGAAGGGGACCAAAGAGGGGATGGGGATTTCACTCCATGGCACAGGACATGTCTACCATGTTACCCTTACCAGAAAAGCAGTCTCATAGACCTGATTGGAAGTCCTAGCTTTGTACTACTTTAGGCTTTATGTTATTTAATACCAGGTTCTTCCTTCCTTCCTTCCTCCCTTGCTTCCTTCCTTCCTTTCTCTTTCTCCTTTTTTCTTTATTTTTTGAGCCTTATCTAACCTGGGACTCACTCCATATACCAGGATGAGATCAAACTCACAGGTATCCACGTCTTTGCCTCCCAAATACTGAGATTAGTGTGTTCTACAATACCTGGCCCTGTTCTTTATTCCATAAATAAACATGATAATATGTACACCATAGGGCTCTTATAAAAATTAAATTCAGATAAAAATTCATTAGGACAGTTTTACAACAGAATAAATACTCAGTAATATTACTTGCTTTTCCTATTTTTTAATATTCTTTCAGTGCTCAGTGTCGATGCTAGTTAAGTACTAAAACACATGATAGAATCAAGAGATACTTTAAGACATTAGTTTTTTAAGACTGCTATAACGAACAATCACAAACTTGGCATCTTAAAATGACAGAAATTGATTCCTTAGCAGTTCTAGAGACTGAAAGTCTGGAATCAAGATCAAGAATGGTTTCTTGGGTGCTCCAAAAGAAAGAATATCCCATGTTCCCCTCCTTGATTTTGAACATTGTCTACAATCGTCCGGACTACTTGACTTCTAAACTCATCTTTCTGATCTTTGTCTCCATCTTCAAATGGTATTCTCTCTATGTGCATTTGGTTCTGAGACCACATTTTCCTATTCATATGATGATATCAACCCCACTAGTCAAGTACCACATCCTACTTCACTCTAACATGTTCTTAAATTGATTGTAACTGCAATTTACAAGACACAGCTCAATAAGACATGAGTGATTCACGAGTCCTTAATAAAGACCTGGAAACCTGTGACTGCATAAAGTCATCATGGAGCTTTTTTATATTGGTTCAGTAATGTAGGATTGTTTATTGAATAGTAAAGTTGCTGTGATATACATTTAAGTGAAAATAAAATTAAAATGTTACATGTAACATGTAGTATGTACCTATAAAAATAACTAGTTAGTAGATGATGATGATGATGAAGATAGATAGGGAGGTAGGGAGGTAGATAGATAGATAGATAGATAGATAGATAGATAGATAGATAGATAGATAGACTGGCCAACCGACCGACCTTAACTTTCTAAAAGAATCCATAACTGGAATAATAGTAAGATTAACTTGGATGGTGAATGGTACTTTATTTTTCTGCTCCTTTATAAGTAATTTAATTTTTGAAATTAATATTAGTTATTTGATTTGTTGCTGTATAACTTAAGAATTTTTCAGTTTTGAAATATTAGACATTAAAGCTACTGGGTTTTTTGACACTGAATTTTGCCAGTTTCATTGGTATATAATATCCTCATAATTATTATTAGATGCAACCTGGACTCCTGAATGCAAATTATAATATTGAACTCTACTCATTTTGAGTCTGTTTCTGATAATAGTAGGCCTCAAATGAAGTAATTCTTTCATTCCTACAACATATTGTTAAATTTTCCTTTTCAAACTACATGTGAATGGAGATCAAGAAAACACACAGGGGAAACATTTTCAATTTTGTATTTGAAGGTCTTACTTTCTTTTTTGCCATTATTTTTATTTTTTAATTTCATTTTACATTCCAACCACTGTTCTCCTTCCCACACCTCTTCCCGCCCCCCACCTCCTCCCATTCCCTCTTACCTTCTCCCCAGCCCACTTCCAGTCCCCTCCTCCTCACTGGTAAGGGCTCCCAGGAGGAGTGAACATAAGACTTACTTTCTTACATGAAAGAAGTTTGCCTTCTTATGAGAAATAAGAAACATTTATTTACATAAATTCATTTTCCCTAACAAGAATAAATTAAAGATATTGCTCATAATTAGACACTTAAGGATCTAGGAATATGTATCCATCACTATAACCTACAAATCAGATAGCCCTTGGTGTATTTTGTATTATTATTTATCTTATATAAAAGTCTAACAAAAAAGTAATAAATACTGAGCCTTAGAACTACAATAAAAATTATTTACACTACAAATTGTATGAAAGAATATATGTAGGAAAACAAGATTTTACGTATGTTTTAGAAATTCTCCAGATTGTCTCATTGATTTGAATTTCCTCTGTAGCAATTCAGAAGCTCCATTTTAAGTAAAAGTTTAATGCGTTTGAAAAGTATGGCACTGATCATCTAGCCAATCCATTTCATGCTCTGTGTCTTACACACTTCTACTTGTTAGATGAGATAAAGGCTTTGTTTCAAGAGGCATAACTGATTTCAGGTAACAGTATAACATTTGTTATGAGTGCCATCATTTGAAACAGTGTCTTAGAGTTTATATTTAGCAATCTATCCATGAGGAGCTTTAGTTTTAAGCTACTTGTGTAGATGATTTCATTTCAATGAAGAATAACCAAAGAAAGATACACATTTTGCTTTGAAAACAAGAACAATGCTCTAATGTAGAGAAAGTGGAATGCTCCCTCCATTGCTGGTGGGAGTGCCAACTTGTACAGCCACTTTGAAAAACAGTATAATGGTTTCTGGGGAAAATGGGAATAAGTCTACCTCAAGATTCAGCAATTCCACACTTAGGCATATACCCAAAGGATGCACATTCATACAACAAGGACATCTGTTCAACTATGTTCATAACAGCATTATTTGTAATAGCCAGAATCTGGAAGCAAGATAGATGCCCTTCAGCCAAAGAGTGGATAAAGAAAAGATGGTGCATTTACACAATGGAGTACTACTTGGTAGAAAAAAAACAATGGAATCTTGAAATTTGCTGGCAAATGTATAGAACAGAAATACAAACATGGTATGTACTCATTTGTATATGAATATTAGGCATAGAGCAAAGGATTACCAGCCTACAATCCACACCTCCAGAGAAGCTAAGAAACAAGGAAGACCCTAAGAGACATACATGGTCCCCCAGTTAAAGGTAAAGGGACAAGAACTACTGAAAAAATTGGGAGCATGGGGGGGAGGGAGGAAAGAGGAGGGAGGTAGGAAAAAGAGAAGGAAAGAAGGGGAGGGAGGAGGAGGGATCAGAGAGAAATGGAGGAGAGCAAGAAAAGAGACATGTCAATAGAGGAGCCATTATAGGTTTAAAGATAAATTGGACATTAGGAAATTGTACAGAGACCCACAAGGATGACCCCAACTAGGATTCTAAGCAATAGTGGAGAGGTTACCTTAAATGCCCGTTTCCTATAATGAGAATGATGACTACCTTAAATGTCGTCCTAGAGCCTTTATCTAGTAGCTGATGGAAGCAGAAGCAGAGATTCACAGCTAAGCACTGAGCCAAACTCCTGGAATCCAGTTGTAGAGAGGAAGGAGTGATGAGCAAAGGGGTCAAGACCATGGTGGGAAAACCCACATAAACAACTGACCTGAGCAAACGGAAACTTATGAACCCCAGTCTGACATCTGGGGAACCAACATAGGACCAAACCAGGCCCCCTGAATGTGGGTGTCAGCTAGGAGGCCTGGGCTGTCTATGGGGCCTCTGGAAGTGGAACCAGGATGTATTCCTAGTGCACGAATGGACTTTGGGAGCCCATTCCCATGGAGGGATACTTCCTCAGCCTAGATATACAGGGGATGGCCTAGGCCCTGTCCCAAATGACTTGACAGATTTTGATGATCACTCATGGAAGGCCTGACCCTCCCTAGGGAATGCATGGGGGATTGAATAGGGGGGTGGGGCATGAAAGGGTAGGAGGGAGAGGGAACTGGGATTGATATGTAAAATAAGGTTGTTTCTAATTTAAATAAAATTTATTTTTAAAAAAGAAAATAGCAAATCAACCACTTTTCTCCTAAGCACTATACATCCAGCATTGCACTATGTCAAGTGGCTTCAAACAAAGAAAGGGTCCAATCTCATTGGGAATGTCTGGGACTCCTGCTTTTGACTCAACACACTTAACTGGTAACCTATACAGACTCTCAAATACTTAACCTCTGCATGCTTCCTTGAGATTTGTATGTTTTCACTGCAGAACTGTCTGGCTGTTATAGTCTCACCCAGCTATAATTCCAGATAAGAATCTGTTCTTCTGGAGCACACCTGTTTCCCAAAATACTAGAAAGATGACAGAGATGCTTCATACTATAGGCAGAAAACCGCACCCTCCATCTGGAGAACAGGGCTTTCCTGACCAGGTACTGAACTGATCAAATGAAAACACTCCATGTCAAGGTCACTCAGTTATCAGGCACAACCGTTGCACCACTTCGAATCTGCCTTGGACTTTATGAAACTTCCCAATCCATTGGAAGGAAAACCAATAATTTTTTTTGGTTTTTTTGAGACAGGGTTTCTCTGTGGCTTTGGAGGCTGTCCTGGAACTCACTTTGTAGACCAGGCTGGCCTCGAACTCACAAAGATCCACCTGCCTCTGCCTCCCGAGTGCTGGGATTAAAGGCGTGCGCCACAAACGCCCGGCGGAAAACCAATAATTTTAAGACATATTTTAGGTGTCCTTTCAAACAAGTGGTCTTCCAATTTGACAGTTTTGTATAGATTTAAACTGTGGGAATCCTACAAGTAACTGAGCAATGTAGTTGGGCCTAATGGAAAGCAAACATTCTGCCTTGTCAGAGGCATAATTCTATCTGTGCATACACTTTAGTTTGCTTAGACTCGTAATACAGCAAAGCTGGATTTTGTGGCCAGTTTCAAGAAGCATGTTGAGGTGCACTGGCCTGGGATATACTAATAATTTTCCAGACTCTGAAACATATGCAGCTAGAATCATTGTTTAGTAAGTAACAAGAGCAACTCTAGACATAAACCTCTAGCAAATCCACATCCATACATCCATGCTCTTTCATTTTTTTCTCATAACCAAAACCAACACCAGAAGCTATGGTCTTGTCAAAGATGTTTAGGAAGGAGAACCTGTATAAGTAATGATGAATAGTGCAAGATATGTAGTTCAACTGCTTGAGTTCAAATATTTACCCTCACATTCCTAAGTGTTATAAACTCTATCCTCTCCCTCCCTCCTTCTCTCTCTCTCCCTCACTCTCTCCTTCCTCTCCTTCCTCTCCCCCTCCCTCCATCTCTCCCCTCTTTGGTGAGTCATCATAAAGGGCTGGTTAAGCAACTGTATGATAAAATGCTTTACTACAAACAACAATAAATTCATAATCTAAGAGATTAAAAAAGAAGAAAGAAAACAAAATGAAACAAACAGAAAAAACACCTAAAATACTCTACCCAGAATACACAGCCAAGCTTTCAAGACAGTGGGTACATGATCTACCCCACCTTCTTGCCACCATGTTCAAAGCACGACCTAACACTAACAATGTTCTCCATTGCATATTCCTATTGAATGACTCCATGAACTTAAAGGCCACTGAAAGATTCTCCCTGTGTTTGCTCTTTTGAAATGCACAGTCTCTGGAGTTTATCTTACTGATATCAGAAACCATATTTTGTTCCTTTCTTGTATGGCACATAACTTCTACACACACACCCAAGACAGAGTGCATGTCAGGCACTACTGAGACTTCAGTTTATGTTCCTCTTCTCCCCCTCCTCCTCCTCATCATCATTATTATCCTTCTCTTCCTCCTTCTCTTTTTTTACATCTTGCTTTCTTGTCCCCCTCCCATTTCCCCTTTAGCTTGGAGTTTGGTCTGGAAGCATGTGGAACACTTAAGCTGAGACAATTGCATCAAACTAATGCAATCATATTTCTGGCTCACAGCCCAAAGTGTGGCAACTGTGGGGAAAGCCATCCAGGATCCCCTTTCTCTGGGCTACTCAACAAGAATGCTTGTTCAGTGACTTTCTTGGCAAGTGAAAACATGATTTTAATTGCACCATCATCCTGACTCCCTGGGTATAGATCTTTGCCAAGAGAGTTTGATTGTTCTCCAAAGCCAAAGTACAAGCATTTTAAAAGCTGCTTAAGCATACTTTCCAACAAGCAATATTCTGAGAAAAAATGAATCTAAATTATTCAGGCCATGAATAATAGGAATCCATTTCATTTTCCAGAGATATTAGGTACATCAAGTTTTATTCTGCTGTCACATAGATAGATAGATAGATAGCTTGATAGATTGATAGATAGATGAGTCCTGAGGAATAACTCAGTTAGTGAAGTGGGTTCAATCCCAGAACCCACAGACAAAAGCTGGTCATGGCAGAACATGCTATTAATATCAGCACTCAAGATGAAGAGACAGGCAGATCACTGGAGCTATAGAACAGCCAGCCTAGCATACTTTGGGAGTTCCATACCAATTTGAAATTTTATCTCAAAAAATGAAAAGGGTGCATGGTGCCTGAGGAATGCAACCTGGGCTTGTCCTCTGGACTCTATATGGACACAGCACATGTAAATATGAACCTGAACATATTTTGTTTGTGCAAAAACAAACATGCATACCCACATATGCTTATATACCTACACACAGAAAGGTGATCCCGTACCATTTGTCATATCTGACATTAGCTGATCTAGGAGACCTCACTGTCTCTCATTCCTAGAGGGAGTGCTACTTTTCCCAAATAAACAGGATCACAATGTCTTTTCCTTCATGCTCTTCCTCTCATTGTGGAGGTTATTTCCTATAGTAATAGAACTGATTAATCAATCATGTGTTCAAATAGGGAGGAGCAACCTCTATAGCCCTCAGACATAATGGAAATATTTCACACTTGCTATCTTCATGAAGCAATATGGCACTCTAAAGGAGACAAACAGACCAAGAAACAAAGTTCAGAGAAACTATACCATTAAGATGGGCAAAGGAGTAAGACTGGGCTGGTTTAACCCACAGAAACAGTTGACCTGAACAAGGGGGAGCTCTTGGACCCCCAATAGATGGCTGTGTGGAAAGCATTGGACTGACCCAGACCCCCTTGATGCGGAAGTCCTGTGTATATGTCAATAAAGCATTGTTGGCCAATAGGGAAGCAAGATAGGTGGGACTAGGAGTCCAGGAGGATTCTGGATAGGAGAAACACAGGGAGTCAAGATGTAACCTCCATAGGAGTAAGAAGCCCGGAAACTTCTCCGGTAAGAGAAATACTTAGATCAACAATTATGGGATAAATACTTAAGTCAGAGCTAGCCAGTAAGAAACAAGCAAGGCCAACAGCTTCATAATTAATACAGTGTCTTGTGTGTTATTTGGGGACTACAACACGGCAGAGCCCAGGCAACTGGCATGGGGGGAAAAAAACCAAAGCAACTGGCTAGGCAAAGGCTTCCCTTTACAAATGGTGATCGGAAGTGGGATCATGAATTTCCACGTAGAATGACAAAAGCTTTAAAGGAATTTTAGAAACAAAAGAATGGAGAAAAGCATGAGTTCTTGGTAGCAGCATTTTTCTCAAGTGGACTCTGTTTTGCTAGCGACAAGCAAAGACTCACTCGACTTGCTTAAGGGAGTCCTCCTGACTCAGCATAAAAAAAAAAAACAGCAAGGTTATTTTAAGAGGCTCTGCTAACAATTGAAAGGTATGTACATACAGCTGGAAGTGGCAGTGACCACATCTGTAAGCTGGAAGCTTTTGCTGGATCTCAGCATAAACTGAGACAGTGGGCTGGAATCACGCTTATGCCCTCCATGTTGGAAAAATTGCAGTTTAAACAGCCACGGTTTTAACAGATAAGACACGTGGCCAGAAAAACATAAAGATTTACAGTAAAGTCAGACTTGGATAAAGAAAAACCTCTAAAGGTTTATAGTGTGTTTAAAAATATATTTAAGAATGAGAGAAAACAAGAAATGGCATAGTGTTAAAGAAGTAGAGAAGCCAGCTATAGTGGCCCACGCCAGCAGGAATTGCTGCAGAGGCAGAGGCAGGAGGATTTCCAAAGAAAAATCCTGTCTCCGAGAAAAATAAATAAAAGTAAAAGAAATAAAATAATAATAGATAAATAAATAAGGCACGTAAAGATGGAAAATGCACAGAGAGTCTGGATACTGTACGCTATTGTGTTTTTCAGTTTTTTGATTACTCAGGAAGGAACAACTACTAAAGTATACTTGATTATAAATGCTGCTGAATTAATTCAACTTATATCTTTTGAAAATGCCTTGACTTCAAAATTTAAGTATAGGGATATGTTACTTTAGAAAAGAGTTTTTGTTTATGTTTCTTCAGAAAATGGAAAGCTATGGATTCCTTCCAGGCTTCTGTGGTTTGATGAACCAAAACCCCTGGAAGCATTGGCCCAAGTGATTCAACATCTAAAACAGCTAAGATGATACAGCTTTACAGACCATGAAAATAAGGACTTATACAGATTTCTGAGTTTTGTCATGATCCCCATGATATGAACAGCAACCCCATTCAGCACGAAGCAGTTTGGAATGAGCAACGTCCAAATCCCCATATTGTTTATAAATCTTTGTTTTCATTTGAGTGGAATTGCTTATAATTGGTTAATAATCACAGCCAATCTCTTTCTAAAGGAAAAAGGGGATTATGGTATGGAAATGAGTACTTTGTATTGGTATGGTTTTTCATTTATTGGTACAAATTCAAGGTCAATTTTGTGATGTGTATATTTCTCTTTTGATTAAGTATTGTGTTTATACTAATCTTTTAAAACATAATGCATAATTAAATACAGACTATAGATAGTTACTTATAATAGGCAGGACTTATAGTTAGGTAAGTTAGGTTTTATAGATATACAGAAATATATTTGAGATAGATAGACAGTCTTCAAACCTTTCAAAGACCTTCAGAAAATGGCACTTAAAATGGTTTAGGGTTTTTCTTGACAATGAGAAATGTCTGCTCCTGGCATTACCAATTACGTCTGAGAGGAAGATGGACATCAAAGAAACTTGTTATGGAGTTTGCTTTCAACATGGCAACATTAGCCATTTGGGCAAGAAACTGCTCTTGCCTGGACTGCTGGACTGTTGCTGTATAAACTGAATATGCAGGACCCACAGGAAAGTGACTGCTGAACTCAAATAGTCCTTTAGGGTTCCTGCTTCATGGAAGAGTCTACAAGACTTTCTGAGGACACAGAAAAATGACTGACAGACTGCTGATGCAGATGGACAGTTTGAAATTTCCTGCTTTGCTGAGAAGTCTTCCAGACACACTGTGGCTTATGGGCTGAAGTTGGATGCCCCGACATTACAGAGGAATTTCGGGTGAATGTCCAGGCAGTAAGATGTCTCTGTCAATCCTAGTGTTTATATATTATCCTTCTGTGGTCTTTGATAGAGTTGAAGGCAGATAGTTATAATTATAGTTTTCCTTAGTTATGATAAAAGATAGGCTACATATAGAACTTTGGACTCACAAGGATGGGATGGATGATATTTTCTTTAAATCTTGCTAAATGTTGATAGACAAAATGTAGTAACTATGTTCTTGCTTGATAGCTGTTCTGTTATATATAATTTTACTATGTTGAAATTAAGACCTTTCTTTTTGTTTATACAGAAAAGATGAGATGATGTGGAAGTCCTGTGTATATGTCAATAAAGCACTGTTGGCCAATAGGGAAACAAGACAGGTGGGACTAGGAGTCCAGAAGGATTCTGGGTAGGAGATACACAGGGAGTCAAGATGTAACCTCCATAGGGGTAAGAAGCCCGGAAACTTCTCCGATAAGAGAATACTTAGATTAACAATTATGGGATAAATACTTAAGTCAGAGCTAGCAAGGCCAACACCTTCATAATTAATGCAGTGTCTTGTATGTTATTTGGGGACTACAATGCAGCAGAGCCCAGGTGACTGACGGGGGGGGAACCAAAGCAACTGGCTAGGAAAAGGCTTCCCTTTATACACCCTGAATGTGGGTGTCAGTGAGGAGGTCTAGGTAATCTATGGGGACTTGGGTAGTATTTATCCGTGGTATATAAGTGGACTTTGGCTGCCCATCCCACAATGAGGGATGCTCTCTCAGCCTGGACCCTTGGAGGAGGGCCTAGGCCCTGCCCTGGATGAAATGACAGTTACTGGAGACCCACCATGGAGGGCCTCACCCTCCCTGGGGATCGGAGTGGGGATTGGGTGAGCCACAAGGGGACCTGGTAGGGAGGACTGGGGGAGGAGGGGAGGTAAAGGGAGCTGGGATTGACATGTGAAACAAGATTGTTTCTAACTTAAATAAAAAAATAATTTAAAAAAAGTTTAGCAGAGAAAGCACCAACCATAGATACTTGTCTTTGTTGATCAATAAGTGTTCCAGGTTCCCATGTAGAGCTTCTATCCAAAGCCCTGCTGACTTGACTCATAGGCTTACCTGTAGTAACCTTTAATTGGTGTGCTTACCACATTGCCACCTCCTCTGCTAACCCAGACGCTGAGACTGGTTGTTCATCTGCTCCATCTTGGCTCCCCATTCAGAATTTCACTAACCTGTCCATTCTTTCCTAAGACTACATCATAGCATCATTTGTTTTTTCTTGCTTCAACACTCCCAGTTTAGCAGCTTGTTAAAAAAAACGTACTATACATCAGATGTTACAGCAGGATAATACCTGTGAGATATAGGAAATTACCCGGAAGTAGAGATAAAGACAAAGTACAGATTAACAGATTCTCCCAGATATAGCAGTAGTTTAGTATGTGTGTTTTCCCTATAGTTGAAATTCCAAAAGTATATAAACACCTTATTTGTTATCACAACTCCTTAAAATATTTTATATACCCAATTATGAACTTGCCATAAGTTTTGACCAATTATGAATTTGCCATAAGTTTTGTGAATGTTTTGTGCATCCTTAACTCACTATCAAAATGTGTCATAGTATCCTGAAATTATCTATCTAGTTTTAAATGTGGAGCTGTTACTGCACATTCTTTTCTTAGCACCTACATGGAGGCTAACACTCATCTGTAATGCCATTTCTGGGAAATCCAACATTCTCTTCTGAATTCCATGGACAGTGCATACACATTGTGCACAGACATACATGTAGGCAAAACACCCGCATACATGAATTAGAAAAAAAAACTTTACTCACGTTGCTTTCCTCTCATTGATACCCTTGTGGCAAATTTCCACCATTAATTTGTCTTTTATCACAATATCATAATATCATGACTTTAATTGTTTGCCTACCCCAAATTCATATACTGAATTCCTAAACTAACTACCCCAAGAATAACCCTACTTGAAAGTATGCTATTTACAGCAGTAATCAAGATTAGGGTAGGCCCTAATCCATTATGATTGATGTTCTCATTAAAAGCAAAATTTTAACACAAACACACACAGGAAAAAAATGCCTTATAAAAATTAAGGAGATCAATGTGATTCTTCTTTACTCCCAAGGAATTCCAGAGATTGCAGACAAATCACCAGAAACTTGGAAAAAAGGAGGAAACCAATGTTTTATCACAGATTCCAGAAGGAACCAAGCCCGTGAACACAGAAATGTCAGGTTTATAGCCTCCAGAACTGTGAGATAAGACGTGTTTGTTTTTATTCAGCTTATAATGTGTTAAGGCAAAATTGGAAATAGATATTTGGTTTGCACTTGTAGCTTTTTTTAATAATGAGATTACATAAATATGTGCTGACTTTCCAGTTTCATTCATAGCACAACTATTTTGAGATTCATCCATGTTTGAAAATATCAATAGTTCTTACTGTTTAATGCTGAATAAATCTCCCTTTGTATGGAAATAATACAAGTGGATTGCCCATTCACTTGTTGAAGGGAATTTGGGCTATTTCCAGTGTGGAGTCATTAAAAGTAAAGATTATGTAAGGACATGTACTTAAGTCTTTATAATCAACATATGCTTTTATTTCTTACATAACTGCCAAAAATGTGGAGCAATTGAGTAATAGAGGATATATGTGTTTGAATTTTTAAAGTGCTACTAAATTACTTGCCAAAATATTTTCCAAAGTATGAATTTACATTCCTACTAGCAGTATATGTTGTTGTCAGTTCAAATACAGTTGCCAATATTTAGTATTGTCAGGATTGTTTTGATTTTGGCCATTATAAATAGGTATATAGTAGTATCTCTTACAACTTCTACTGGGGAAATTCCTAACGAACAATAACTTATAACGTTTTTTTATAGCTATCTCTCACAACTTGCACTTCCATAATGAAAACTGACCTTGAAGTTTTCTCATGTGCTTGTTTGCTATTGTGTATATTCTTTTGTGATGCATCCATAACAGAGATTCCCCCTTTTTCTGATTTCATTATTCTCATATCACTATTTTTTTATAATTGCTTAAAAATGATGGGTACAATTCCATGATTCACTGTTTCATTTACAAATGTTTTATTTGAATCCTTGGCTTGTATTCTCATTTTCTTGGTAAGATCTTTAGAAAAACACATTTTTTAAGACTTTTATACAATTCTGTTTATCAATTTAATTTTATAAGTTATACTTCTTATATCATACACAGGAAATCTTAATCTGAGCCTACATCATAATGTTTTCTCCTATATTTTCTCTAGAAATATTTGTTTTTCAGTTTTTACAGGTAGGTTTATGAACAATTTTGAGATAATTTATATACCAGACAATGCATGGAGTGGAGCTTATTTTCTGTATTTGTTGGTATTTAATGATTTTAGGATTATTTGGGTTTTTAAAGTCTTTTTTATTTAAATTAGAAACAAGGTTGCTTCACATGTCAATTCCAGCTCCCTCACCCTCTCCTTCTCCCTCTTCCTCCCATGCCCTCCCACCAACTGCCACATCCCCCTCCCCCAATCCCCACTCATTTCCCCAGTATATTTTACAGCTAAAGTGCCTTATTTAAGTTAAAAGCAAGCTTGTTTCACATGTCAATCCCAGCTCCCTCTCCTCACCCTCTCCTCCTCCCCTGCCCTCCCCACCAAGCTCCCAAATCCTCCACCCAATCTCCACTCTGATCTCCAGGGAGGGTGTGGCCCTCTATGATGGATCTCCAGAGTCTGTCATTTCAGCCAGGGCAGGGCCTAGGCTCTCCCCCAGGAGTCCAGTCTGAGAGAGCATCCCTCATTGTGGGATGGGCACTCAAATTCTATTTGTTAAAGTACCTTAACCTTTACAGTGGTCAATTGCCTGTTAATTCTCATATGTGAGTCTTCCCTCTATCCAACTGAATAATTAGCTATCTTTATACCAAAACAACATTATTTTGATTGTTTTAGCCTTATAGTAAATCCAGAAATATAATGTTAGTCACTGTGGTTATTTATTTTTCATATTCAAAATTTGAGTTAACTCATATTCCCTTAAATTTTCACATAAAATTTAGAAATTAATCATCAATGAGTTTTTACAGAAAAACATTTGTAGTTTACAGGGAAAACCAATGAAGAAATTAAAATTTTTCTTGAAATAATTAAAAGTGGAGACACAACATATAAAAAGCATTAGGAAAGCAAAAAGTACATTGTGAAGAGGGAAATATACAACATTCTATATGAATATTTAAAAATTAGAATTTCCTCAAATAAACAACCTAGTATGGCATCTGGGAAACTAGAAAAATAAGAACAAACAAAACCCCAAATTAGTAGAAGAGAAGAAATGATAAAGATCAGAGCAAAAGTAAATAGAATAGGGGCTAATAAAACAAAAAGAGCAATGAACAGAGATGCTTCTTCAAAAAGATACACAAAATAGATAAATCATTGCCTTCCATAGCTAAGAAAAAGAGGGAGACAATTCACATAAATTAAATTAGAAACAATAATCAGACAATATAACTCACACAACTGAAATTGAAAAATCACTACAGAACATTAAAAACAATGTGTGTATGTGTGTGTGTGTGTGTGTGTGTGAGAGAGAGAGAGAGAGAGAGAGAGAGAGAGAGAGAGAGAGAGAGAGGGAGAGAGAGAGATTTGGTATTGTTCTTTGGTTTGTTTGCTTGTTCAGCTGTTTTTAAAGAGACTGTGTGGGGGAGAATGGAATTGAGTGGGTAGAAGAAGGGGAGGATCTAGGAAGAGTTGGGAGGAGGAAAGTGTGATCAGAATGTATTACATGAAAAAATATTTGAATTAAGAAAAAAGCAATCATATGCCAACAAAATGTAAACTCTGGTTTCCATGCTGCTTTTGCCAGGTAAATGTAGCTATCATCCTAATAAAAGAAGTTTTTCTTTACAGTAAATGAAAACCATTACAGGAAGCCAGAATTACACACAGTGGATCATGGGGAGTCTAGCACCATTGGATACATCTGTAGCACAGTGTCTGCATCTGTGGTTCAGGGAACATCAAGGAAGAGGGGCCAGAAAGATTGTGAGAGCCTGAGGACAACGAAGTCTACTGTGAGACTGTGTCTCCTAGAAACGCCCAAATAAACAAGTTCAGAACAATAACAATATCAAAAGACATATTAACACAGAAATGTGATAATCTGAATGGTTCCCACCCCTATGGAAAGAACTTCAGAATCCAGAACCTCTGAACGTGGGTGTCAGTTAGGAGGCCTGGACAATCTATGGGGCCTCTACTAATGGATCAGTATTTATCCCAAGTATACGAATGAACTTTGGGAACCCACTCCATATAGAAGGATACTGTCTCAGCCTAGACACACAGGGGAAGGCCTAGGCTCTGCTCCAAAGATCCCCCATGGAGGGCCTCCCCTCCCTGGGAAGCAGAAAGGGGATGGGATAGGTGGTTGGTTGGAGGCAGGGGAGGAGTGGAGAAAGAGGGAACTGGGATTGACATGTAAAACAAGCTTGTTTCTAATTTAAATAAAAAAGAGAACTTCAGGCTGAGAGAGCCAGAATAACCTCTTACAGGGATGAGCATCCTAACTGGTTACCCAAAGCCAAGTGGTCAGCCCTGAAACCATATACATGCACACAAACGACAATAGATTTAACTGATTTTATTTTACATCTGTGCATATGTACCACTAATCATTAAAGAAAAAGAGGGTATCAATTTGTGAGGGGGGGTTATGGGGAAAAGTTGGCAGGAGGAAGTTGTGTGATTATATTTTAATTAAAAATGTATTAAAAGTGTAAAGCCTAAAACTATGAAAAATCCTAGAACCCACAGGGCAAACCACATTAGCTCATTGGAATGTCATGGAAATTTTTTTCAACAAGACCTTCAAGGCATAAGATTAATTTTATAAAAGAAAAAGACATGAGTTCTTATTCCATTTGGCAAATAATTGAAGTCTATCCTAGCTGTCATTTTTATTTTTACCTTCTGATACTCTTTTTATTTTCAGTGTTGTCCTGCTCTAATTCAATCTCTACCTTGGGATAAAGCTTTAAATATATAAAAACCATTCTTAATATACTCCTAATTAAGCCCATTAATTCTCTATTCTGTATGCCCTGCATCTCTTTGAAACAGTACCTAAATGTTTCACAACTTGGTGCTTGTTTCCTCCAAATTAATCTCTACTCTTGTTCTTTGCTTAACATTCTAAGTTCTAGCAACCTCAAATTTAAGGTTATAATTTCTCCAAAATAACACTCAGCATCAGCAGTACCGTACATATTTTTGTTGAATTCAGATCTATCCCTTTAGCTAGGTTCAGTTCTAGCAACTGCTCTTTCTATCAGGTCTACCCAGTTCCCATACATAGTGTTGCACATTTTCCTTTCAAGTTCTCCAAGATTGATTTATTGCTTTTCTCTAGAATTTACTGCGTTACATTGTTAATACCTGTTTACATTTTCCCAACATGCTAAACTGAGTATCCCAAGGGCCAGGATGAATTTTGTTTTTATTAGAACCTGTAAACTCAGGCACCTGTGCTTAACACATTGTGCATCTGCATAATAAATACATGGTGAGTGAAGAAGAAGAGCTAAGTAGATGTTATCTAAGCTCCTTTTCTAGCTATGTAAATATTTCCCCAAATTAATTAATTAATTCCCCATCTGCCTCCTAATTTCATAATATTAGCATACCATATGTATGGTTAATGTTTTTCTTTGAGTCAACACCATTTTTTAATTTCAGTATCTACTGTCCTAAACAAGAGTACCTGTGCATTAAGAAATTATATTCTACTTATGGATTTTATAATACTGATTAAATTGAATACACCTCAAATTATCATTCAGTTTTAAAATACTTATCTATCAATAACAGTTGGCTTACAAAACAGTCAATGATATGCATTGCCCACATTAGGAGCCACTGAGCCACAGAATTCAGCATTTTTATCCCTCACCTGTAATCAGACAAAACTAGTGGAAAATGAACACCATAGTCCAGGTCCTCCAACCTACAGCCAAGAATGTGCCGACCTAGATTAGATTGTACATCCATGGATACCCTTCCAATGGATGGATAAAAATGCACTAAAGACCCAGAGGGAGAGCAAGAAGCGTAGCTTGCTATAAAGCAGTGAATTTATTATTACCAGGTCAGCATAAACGTATGAGGAATGCAGAAAGTATTAGGTGGAATGTAAGGTGAGCATCAGCTGAGTAAGGTGACTCATATCCTCTTTCAGAAGCTCCTAATAGAAGGTGACTAAGAAAATCACAGTAGCTTCCAAGGTAGCTTCAAGAACTACTCAGTAGTTTTTCCCTGGATCTTGCCCTTTAGTAAATCTTATGCCTGGTGATTTAGCCTACGGCTAGTGTCTGCTTGTCATACTCCATGTACAGAACCATTCATCACCAAACACTGAATTTCTGAGTTATCCTCTTCTCTTAGGAAATGCAGAGAATTTTTTTCAAAGTGAGAGAAAATGATAGACTATGGAAGCACATTAAGGTACTGAGTACAAATTTGTGAGTTAAAAGTTTCTGAATCCTCACCTTTGTTCTCCCGCTGATTCAGATTTAGAAAAACAAGCCTCTTCAGGAAGTTTCCAGAATAAACATTTACCTTGGTTTAATTCAGGGCTAGTCTCACCATTAAGGACTATTTTTACATGCAAAAAAGTGAATATGTTGGCATTCATACAAAATGGACACCGTTTAATGAGGCCTTTCAATGAATCAGCTCAGCAGAAACAGCGGTTCTGGACGAATTCTTTTCCGGGACCTATCCTGCTGAAATCCTTGTTCTTAGTTAAGTGACTGCATATTTATGATCTTGTTTTAATAGGTGTTATTGACTTGGCCAAAATTGTGATGTCCCAAGTAGGATCACACCAATGTAAATTATGGAGTACAAAACTGGACTCTTCTGAGGAAATTCCACTATAGCACTCAAGGATGCAGCTTAGTAAATCTTGCCTTGCTATAGCTATCAGGAAAAGTATAACAAAATTTTTTTCTTTTACTAATATATCCAAAGAACTTGGGGAAAGTCAGGATTAAGACTTGACTAATGCACTGAATCACGTACATCTCTACCACTGCCATCATACATATGCTTGTACATTTCCTTCCTAAATTTGTTAACCCTAAATTGTAGAAGTCCTAGCTATTTCAAAAGTTTGCATGTAGAACACACTAACTATCTTTGTGCACAATCTGAATAAGGCCAGTCTCATCAGATAGTGCTAGTGATCCTGTATTTCTTAATCTATCAGAGTTTCAACATAATTGATGATCATTGATGTGTAGTTTGTAGCTTTGTTTTAAAGTTATGTGAAGTAGATGAATGATCCTCAATGTATAGTTTCTGGACCAACAGTATCAGAATCATTTAGCAATGAACTACCAATGCAAATTTACTTGGCCTATCCAGAGCTACTATTAAATTAGAAATTCTGGGAGTACAATCTATCAGTCTGTATTTCAGTAACCATTGTAGACATTTGCTTTCATCACATTTCACCCAATAGATAGCAGTATTTTACTGTGATGTGAGAACACTACTACCTTAGTCCTGTTGTTTCCATGAGGTTGGTCTCACTGTAGTTCTATGCATATCCTTTGCTTATATTTCCAGGTAGTTCATAACCTCTATCTCCATCTCAGTTTACCATCACTTTTATCGAAATACTACCCACAGTTAATATCCAGTCTTCATTGTCCAGGAAGTCTTCCCTTATAAATTTACATTGTCCTCTTCCTTAGCTTCTATCTAACACTTTTTATAGTAGTCAGGATATAGCAAAACTCTGAATTTTACTCCCTTTTAAAATTAGTCCCTATGTCTGTCTCATTTTTTCACCTTGATCCAAGAAATGGAACCAACATATTCTTTTTCTCATATCACGGGAGGTTGTAAGGAAAGAATAAATTTAATCCTTTTCAACTGCTTTTCCAACAGCGTAGTGATTTCTGAAAGAGGTCAAATGACAAAAGATTAAATTATTTTCTTGATTTTGTTTTCCTTGAATTAAGATGAGGAAACCGCTGATGAGGAGGATTGTATAAAAATGCCTTTAATATTTCCAACCCATGTACATAACTTTCCTTATTGTTATAAAATGTTTAATATTACACTCCTGTGTAGGTCATATTTCCACATTGTTATAAATATGTATGATATAATGAAGGGAAGAGGGAAATGGTTTTTGACTCATGGTCATGGAGGTTTCTTTCCATGGTCAGCTGGCTTCATTGCTTTTAGGGAAAGATGAGGTAGACTATCATGACAGAGAGCAAATGGTAAGGCAGTGGTTCTCAACCTTCCTAATGTTATGATACTTTAGTACAGTTCCTCATGTTGTGCTGACCCCCAACCATAGAATCATTTTCCTTGCTACTTCATAACTGTAATTTTGCTACTGTTATGAAACATAATGTAAACGTCTGATATGCAACCCCAAAGGGATCGAGACCCACAGGCTGAGAACCAATGTGAGGAAAGATGTTCACCTCATGGTGGACAAAGAGTAGAGAGACTGATAGGGACTGAAAGAAGACAAGATACACCCTTCAAAAGCATACCCAGAGTGATGTATTTCTTCTGGCCAGACCCCCTCTCTTAACAAGTCATTTGACCTTTAATTTATCAGTGGATTTAGTAAGCTCTTTAATGATATGATTGCCTTCAATACATGCACCTTTTAGTAAGACATTTCATTCAAACCACTACATCATCTCTCAGAATTAAACAAACTTCAGATGGATTCAAAGAAGAAATCAGAGGACAAATGGGACAGGCTTGTCAATGTACCTTACCGTAAGAAATTGATTGTGACTTACTTCACAGTATCCCTCCTTAATACTTCAAAGGTAATTCAGAATGTCACTAGTTAGCAACAACTTTTAACTAATGTGTCTGGAAAGGTGTGAAATGGAAATAAACACTCAGTTTCACACCTATTGAAGTCTTTTCCCACTCACGGGGAAAATGTGAGGTTATGTGGATCATGTTTTCTATGAGAAATCAGCTCTACGAAGAAGTACTAATAAAGTTAATAAAACTTTACTCAACGGACTATTGAACAAGCATAAAAATCGCCAAAATGAAAGGTAAATACACTCTGACTTTTAAGATTTCCTCTCAAGAGTCTCATGTTGTCTCACTAGGTGTGTAGCTCAGATCACAAGCCAATGTTGGTCAAATCTGGGAGGTTCTACACACTCAATTTAGAAGATGTTTGTTTTTGTCTGAAAAGGGGAATTTACTTACTTTCTGAAATCCCTAGGAACTCTGTGAGACCTTAGATGATATCAGACGTACAGAACTCTGATTTCAGTAGAATTAAAGTATTTATTTTCTTTTGCTTTTTCACAGGGTCATATGGAAATGAGTATCTCATATGGGTATAGGTTATTGCCTGAGATTAAATGAAAATTGTGGGGGCCAACTTTCCATTGTAGAAACCAATCTGGATAACTAGTGAAAAATCTAACAGAATTAGAGCATTGTATATTATTTTACTGATATTGTAACTGACATAATACTATACATGTAATTAGCAACTTATCTAGCTGTTTGCATTATTAAGTCAGATACTTCACTGAATTAATCATTTAACAAACGTATGGTTGATCCTATCTGATATTATCAACAGAAGAAAAGAATAATATCATTATTTTAAGATGGTCCAAATTTAAGAAAAAATAATTTTTAAGGGAGAAGCACTCATTGGTAAACAGTACCCATGATTTCATAAAACTATCAATGCAAAACATAAACGAAATAAAAGTATTTCCCTGGTCTCTTTACATATTAGTTACATAAAATAGAAATATGCCCTTGGATCTTGTTAATTTTTAGTTGATATTTATTATTGCTTCTTCAATTACTAATATTTATTATGCCTGATGATTATCCATGTTTCTCATAGTAAAACTGAGAAATGGAAATCAGTATCCCCATTTTACAACTGAGGAAACTGGGAGTGTTGTGCCCAAATTCTGAACCACAATATCACCAAGAGGCCCATTTCGATGCAAAAACAAAGAGTCTTTTATTGTAGTTGTTTAATGAGCTAGTCCTATTAGCTTAGGCCTTTCATCCATCCACCGTATGGCTGGAGAAAGAACCAGAGAAACTGCAAGGCAGGGATCTTAAAGGGCAGCAAAAGGGGAGTGTCTAGGGGTATAAAACAGTCTCAGGGTTGGTGCATTTCCATGCTTGGGCAACCTTCCCTGTGTTGATTGGTCAACTGGTTGTTATGGCCAATAGGCCCTCCCAGGGCGGTTGCTATGCTCTGCATGTCACTGTTGTGCACTTGTCTGTAAAGCACACCCAGAGCCACAAAGCACATCTCTGCCAGCTAACTTCTGATTGGTTCCTTGCCATGAGAAGGGCGTCTGACCTCCTAGTGACCAGGACAGGAGCAGCAAGGTCAAATGAGCACATGTCAGCCTGTCATGGCTGCTAAAACGGGGTAGGAGGAGAATGCTGTTCACTTCAGGAGTAAAAGAATTTGAATGATTTATCTATTCACATATCTCATAAGGGCTGGATGAGGAATCCTAGTCCATCCGTACTGTTTAACTCTTACTCTGTGTTGATTTGCCTTATAGCACCTTCCTTCTAATTAAATCTATTTATACATACTAAAAAAGAAATTTAGGTTTGAGTGATTGAAAAGAGGCACTGGTTTTAGAGACAGACAGATATTTATTTATGTATTTATTTTGTTGATTTATTTTTGTGGTGCATGGGTGTGTATGTGTGTGTGTTTGAGAGAGAGAGAGAGGGAGGGAGGGAGGGAGGGAGAGAGAGAGAGAGAGAGAGAGAGAGAGAGAGAGAGAGAGAGAGAGAGAGAGAGAGAGAGAGAACATGCACGTGTGGCAGTCAGAGAACAAATTTGTTGAGTCAGTCCCTCTTGCTTCTGCCACCATGTGTACTGTGTACTACAGTTTAGCTGATTCTCCTGTCTTTGCCTCCTATATCTAAGTAGGAGGACTACAACGCAAAACACTCCTTTTACACACACGTGAAAGGTATGAGCAGAGAAAATTAAAACTCTAATCAAATAATAGAATAAAAGACAATCTCAGATCTCTATGACTGCAACAATTAGTCAATCCTGAGTTGACTGCTTCTCTTGAAGCCAATCAAAAGTGGATCTGGCTCCCCCATGTTTCTCACATTCCTGGGGATCTCACTTATTTCCCTTGCTCACACTGCAATTCCAAACTAAAATTCCCTTTTCCTGCTCAGTGCTTTTGTCTTTTAAGAGGCATACGGTCTAGTCATATCAACATTCCCTTCACTCTGATGCTGTATGTTAACCTCTGACCCACTTCTTTCACGAGAATGGTATTCTAAGGTACTTTAAGGTCTCACATCCATGCATCATCTAAAAGAATTCAATGATCTGGTGCATAGCTCACTTCCTATTTTCAACTGAAGGTATCTAGATTTTTTAAAAATATTTTCCAAACTGCTTCAGCCACACACTCCTCTGGTCTCGTCTGAGTATCACCATAACACAAAATTGCTTTAGTTATTAAGCATTAATTTAGACATCTTACCAATGAACCCTCCTAAGGCAGCACACCTCTGACTATTACTATTTTTTCTGAGTATACTTGGTCTCCGACCTACAGTCATTCACATCCTCCCTTTATCTCAGTGTACAATTTGTCTCTTGTTTTCCTTCCTTCTCTATCTAGTCGGAACAACATGGGCCTCCCTTCAATTATGCTTTTCCCTGAGTTCTCAACAACCATTTGCTTTTATCCTTGAAACACATATCTCCTATTAAAAGCTGACACTTTTTATACTGCTGCACCCACGAGGTGGAGTGCTAAATTTGGGGACAGGAGATGTACAACCATGCATAGGAACCCCTGCAATGCCCTACTGAATAGGGCTTCAGTTTAGATCAGAAATTCTGGATGACACATTCTACTATTATTCTTGGGAGCAAGTCCAAATACTTTTTTTCAAACCCTCACCACCACCTCTTTCTTTGAGCAGATGACATCATCTCCTACTCACCAGAGAAAAACCAAGGTCACTAGGCAGAAACTTCCACGACTTCCTGCCTCCAGCTCTACAAATTTATCTGCAACTGTAGCTGTTCTTAAATACTTTCCCTCCTCACAACTCAGTGGGAAAAGGTATTCCTCCTCCTACTCAACACTTGGATTCCTTGACAACCTTGCCCTCACTGTCTTTTTCCCTTTAACATATGAATTAAAGTATTTTCAGTCTAAAGAAAAACTATAACAATAGGATCAAAAACCCCCAAGCCCTAGTTTTTCTCTAATTTGCTCTGCCTTTGCTCTCTTTCACTGACAGTCCTATGGCAAACAATAGGCTGCCTCCACATCCTCAAGCTGATTCAGTCCTCAATATCCTTTCATTTAACTTCTGTTCTAAGCACTGCGACCACAAAGGCTCAATCCTTAGTTTCCAAATTCACTGGACTATTTTGATCAGAAGACTCCTTTATCCATTGCAATCCTTTATCCATTCACAATCAATCAAAACACTTCCTCCCCCTTGTGACACTCTCCCTGTTCACCTAGCAAGCAATTAAAATCTTTCATGGGCCCCTTCTAGTATGAGTCCTTGACTCGTTTTTTATTCAGTACATCCTCATTTGATCTGTATCCTACCCAAATTTTCTTTTCTGAAATCCAAATGGATGAGTCCACAATGTACAGCAACCACCTATATCTTAAGGTGTGGAAGCAGGCAATTCCCCCACTGTCTCCATCCCAGATTCACCCTTTCTCTTCTAATATAGTCCATTTTGTATTAGCGCAATCATGCACCCAAGTTTTAAAAAATTACAGCATTATCCTGGTCATCTTCCCCCTTCCCTTCTTCTAATTATTTATTAACTTATCTAATTTGTTTCCTCTTCTTCCTTCCCTGCATATAAGTCAAGACCTGAACATTTGTCATCTTGACTAATAAAAGTCCCATAAATACTCTGCTCACTTCCTTTTCTCTTTCGTAAACCATTCCCTATAGAGCATTCAAAATAATCTCACTAAAGACCAAAAATGATTGTTATTTAACAGCTTGAACCCTTCAGTGTCTGTGGGCAAGGTACAGAACAACTTCAAATCCCTTCAAAGAGGAATGCAAAGCTTGTGTACTAGTGTTTTTCATCTGTTTCCCATAACTTGCAGCCATTTATAGGCACTCAGGAAATTCTTTCAGAGTTGTATTTGAAAGGGGACATATAATCACTTTACCAAGTGAATTGCTTGCAAGGAGCCTTAAGACAGTGAAAACACCAGTTTTTTTTAGGACAGCATATAATGTAGCTCATCATTCACAGATCACAAAGTCATCTGACTTTTTAGCAACTGAATGAAAACAACCAAGGAGCAAAGCTCTGGGCTTTTAAAGACGTGGGTGGAAGTGAGATACATTTCATGCTTCTTTCTTCAATTATCCTTGGAAATACTTGTGTGGCATAGGAAAATGACTGGCACTTTTCTTCTCTTGGAGCTATGGGAGGTAACATTTAAAAAGCTGAATTTAGGTAATGTAAATTACCTTAAGAAAGTTTTGGCTATCTCATTTTAAATGCACTGAATTTTTAAATGTCAATACCAATAAATGCTTTTCATTTTTAGAATTATAAAAAAAGGATTAGTATTATTGTCACACACTTTTATTTGAATATTGAGATTTTCCCACTAGCTATGTGGCTTGAGGCAAATTATTTAACACCTGTGAATTTCAATTTTCTATGAAACGTATATATTAATACTCATAGGCATCTTATGATGGTTAACAGACACAAATACTTATGTAAGGAACTGTCTAGTATATAACAGAAGCTCCAAATAGTCTCCATTTCTTTGATACTATATTATCATATACTGCAATACTATCTAAGACAACTTAATAAAAACTTTCTGGAAAAAAGAAAACAAAGACATAAAGAACTCATAGGAAAACAGCAGATTATTGCACAAAAAAGCAATAATTTAAATTTGACATAAATCTAAGGTATTAAGGCACAGAGGAAGGGAACTAGCCTACAACCAATTTAATTTTAAAACTCCTTTTTTAAAATTAACTTTATTTATTTCACAACCGGAAAATAGCCTCCCCTTCCTCCTCTCATCCCACTCCCTCCCCCACCTCTCCTTTGCAACCCCCCTTCTTCAATCAACCCCTCCTCTGTAATCACTCAGAAAGGGGAAGGCCTCCCATGGGCATCAGCAAAACATGGTATCAAGCTGCCATAAGACCAAGCACCTCCCCTTGTATTCAGGCTGGGCCAGGTAATCTAGCATGAGGAATGGGTTCCCAGGAGCCAGCCAAAGCACAGGGAGAGCCCCTGCTCCCATTTTGAGGAGTCCCACAAATAGACCATGCTATACAACTGTTATATATATGCAGAGGGCCTAGGTCAGTCAAACTCTTACACATTCTTTTCAGTATAGAAACAAAGTCAAAAGAGTTAAGGAATCTTAATCAACTCTAAATTAATAGACCATTAGCAGTCAGGGTGGCAGATTTTATCTTTGAAGTGTCCATATTCTTAACTCCTGATCTGACTATACCTCTAAACTCCAGTGTCTTTATATTTTATCTTCAAGGAGCTAATTATTAAATTAGGTACTGATTATATGGAATTCTACCATCTACATTGTTATTTAGAACACAAACCATGCCACCTCTAACATCTATGCTTCTCTGTTGCTGATGTAACATAAGCCAAAGACTGTGAATATGGCAAAGAAAGGGGGTTCCTTTGTCCTTCTAAATTTACTTTGTCCTTCTACTCTTATTCTGTGAACATGATTTTATTCACTGCTATCAAACAGGAACTGGAGCACATTGCAGAATATGCCTGAACGTTAAGAATACAGATGATAGGTAGATGAGAGGTGGGGGGAGGAAGACAGGTAGAAGGAGGGGGGGGTTATGGAGTAAAAATGAAATCTATGAATGTATCTGGAAAGTTAGCTCCTGGGGCTGAAAAGATGTCTTAGTGTTTAAAAGTATATACTACCACCAGCGTAGTGGCTCACAACCATCTGTAACTCCAGTTCCAAGGGATCCGAAACCTCCTTCTGGCCTCTCCAGGCACCATGCACGTATATTGGGCACATACATACATGCAAATACTCATACACATTAAACAAAAATAAGTAAAACAGCTTTTTAAAAGTTTACTTCCTAAGATTTTGATGTACAAGATTGTGTGAGGCAGTTCTGGAGACGCACTTGATTTGTCATAGAAGTACTCCAGTCAGGTGGGCAATGTTGGGCATACTAGGAAGGCACACATCCTGAGTGCCAGAGTTCAAGAGATGGAGGACTTGTGAAATTTTAACATTAAAGTTCCCATTTCCCCTTTTCTGTTTCTTTGCCAGGCCACACACAAACTGCAACAACCAGTCCAGTCATGAAGTTCTCTAGACCAGCGTCACTAGAAAAAGGAAGCCTGTTCTATTTTAGATCTGTTTGGACCCTGTAATCATTCCATTGGGTGATGGTGGGCTTGGGAAAATACGAAAGCTCGTTGGGGCTGTGAGAGGAAAGAAGGGGAAGGGACCACACATGGAAATCAGCAAACAGAGTGGCTCATCCAAATAGCATAGTTACCTTCCACTTCCAATTTGTCTTCTACATGACCATTAGGTGTCTTTTTCTAAGAGGCAAGGTTTTGTGCTCAGAAAACATAAATTGGAAAATAAAAAGTTATAAATAAGGGTAATTTTTCTTGCTGAGAACAAATCCTTATTGTCTTACTTTATTCAGAAGGGCACCAGTGGAAGAGATATTTTTAAAATAGCATACTGGGTGAACCTTAGACTTAGCAAGTGATATGAGGTACAAATTCAAATCTGGGTCAAGGGAAGTTAGAGTTGAAGAAAATGTTGTATTCCTATAAAGGTCCGCTGAGAGGCCAGTACTTTTTCATGTAGAATATGGGTCAAACACTGATGTTGGATATTTTTACTTGTTTTTCTGTTTTCTTTGTAATTTTCCTGACTCTTATCAGGTACTTCTTTAAAGAAGAAGGAGGAAGAGACTTATTCATTCCACAATGACATTTTTAAAAAATCAGCCTGAAATTTCTTTTCCTAATCCTACTATTATGGGGGTTCTCAACCTTCCAAATACTACAACCCTTAAATATATTTCCTCATGTTGTGGTGACCCCAATATAAAATACTTTGGTGCTACTTCATAACTCTAGTTTTGCAACTGTTGTGAATCCTAATGTAAATATCTGATATGCAACCCACATGGTGAGTACCACTGCACTATTGCAAGTCATATTATAGGTTTTACACTTGGTGTGAAATAGGTCATATGAAGCCTCTCCACTTCTGTCTCTCTTCCTGGTCTGTTTCTATCACAACAAGGAACTGAACAGTAAATTAGTAAGTAAAGCCAATCCCCTCAAGGTAGGAAAAAATACAGGGGATTTTCCCTGAACAATGTAGCTTCCATTCTCATATAGGCATTGTGTAGTATGCACAATTTATCCATTTGTATGTTGTACTCAGCTATGAGGTTTAACTATTTATAGTTAGTCATGGCTGGCTCCTCTCCTAGCTTATAGAAAATAATAACATATAGCTGACAGAGCTTATTTGTATGATCTCGTTCTGTTCATTGGGTGGTTTGGAAGTTAAGCCTAGGTTTTCTAGTGGCATGATTGGAATGTTAAAGATGATAAGAGAATCAAAGTGTAATTGCTAGGTCAAGGCAAAACAAAACATAATAGTTAGGAAAGGCTCTGAATCTATTTCTTGCCATTCTTTCAACACCATATCTTTAAATATTTAAGTGATACACAGTAATCACACATATCAGTAGAGTACATCATCATAGTTAAATTCATGTCCATCCAGATCCTGTAGTGATCATATCAGAATAATTGATATATCTATCACTTCAAACATTTGACATTTATTTTGGTGAGATGATTCAAAATCTGTCCTAACCTTAGGCCTTTATAATTTATTTGTTTTATTTGCTTGTATGAATGCCTTCCTGTGTCTTTTATAAGGACAATTCAATATGCATTATGTACTTTGCCCATACTTAGCCCTTCCTCTCCTACTAGTGTCCTTCCTTCTGCTAATCTACGCATACACACACATGTATACACATAGTTTCTGTTTCTATATAAAATCTAGGATTCACAAATGATGGTAAGTGTGTGATATTTATTTTTCTGTGTCAAGATTATTTCACTTGTCAGGAATAGTGATGCACATCTTTAATATCTTTAATCCCAGCACTGAGAACTAGAGTTAGCCAGCCTGGTCTACATAGTGAATTCCAAGACAGCCAGAGCTACAAAGTGAGACCATATCAAAAAAAAAGAAGGAAGGAAGGAAATAAGGAAGGAAAAGAGGAAAAGAGAGTGAAAGTGTGTTTCAGAGTGTTTCACTTAATATAATAACTTGAAGTTCCATCATTCTCCAACAAAAGAACAAAAGACATAATATTGTCCTTTATGGGTGAATAAAACTCCATTGTGTATATGCATTGTACAGCATTTTCTTCATCTATTTGCATATTGATAGATAAAAATGGTGAGTCCATAACATGGACATTGTATATAGTGTTGCAACAAACATGGAGCTGCAAATATCTCTTTGAAATTAACTTAGTGTCCTTCATACATATGAACAAGAATTGTTTATGGTTTTATATTGTATATGGTTTCTCAGTTGCTTCTGACAAGGATTTGCAGGTCTTATGAGAAAATGATATATAAATTCAGAACTATTAGTGACAGGTTTAAATATTCTATCACAGAAATGAGGCAAAGTGAATAAGATTCTCGTAAACAAGTGAATGAGGGGCTGGAGAGATGGTTCGGCGGTTAAGAGCACTGACTGTTCTTCCAGAGGTCCTGAGTTCAATTCCCAGCAACCACATGGTGGCTCACAACCACCTTGAATGAAATCTAGTACCCTCTGCTGGCCTGTAGGCAGAAGGCTGTATACACAATGAATAAATAAAAAATATTAAAAAAAACAAGTGAATGAATGCAGTTTTGGGGTTTCTGGATAGAGAGATGAAAATGGAAATTTGATAGTTTTATCGAACTTGCCCAATAGTTAAAAAACACGAGTATTTTAAGGAAATAGGCCAAATGTTTTATGAAAAGTAACTATCTATTCTGTGATAAACTCGGGCCTGAAAATTCAGCTGGGGATTAATAAATATTTATTGTATGAATGATTAAACTTTTAATGAATTTTTTGACTGTGAAGAGTATGATTTTATTCTTCTTGTAGACTAAGGACTAATCAATGAAATACAGTAAGTAATCAATGATAGTGGCCTCGATATACAAAAGAGAAAAATACATTCTAGGTAATAATATTTAATGAGTTAATCTTTTTCTTCATAAAGAGACCCAAACCTTGAAAGGAGAAGAGTCCTGTTTAGGGCCATGTAGCTATTGACTAACTGCAAAGTTCAATTTGGTTTTTTATCTCATATTCTATACATCCATGCATAACCTCTAGGGTTGTGTGCTAACAACTCATCACTGACCATTATAATATTTTGGTAAGGTAGAGATTATTTATTTTTACTTTTTAAATTAAATATTCATTTATGGGGATGGGCTACTCTGTGCTATAGCGAGTGTGTGGAGGCCCGATCAGAAGACAATTTGCAAGAGTCAGTTCTCTTGCAAACATAGCTACTCCAGATCAAACACAGGTCATCAGTCTTGAAGGCAAGCATCCTAAACCATCTTGGAACCCTGATATTGTGATGGATTTTCACTTTTAATGAAGAACTTGTGTTCCAGAAAGTCACGTTATTTACCAAAAACCACTTAAGTCCTGTGTGAAAAAGTGAAAGTTTGAACCTGCATCTATTTGAGTCCAAGATCAATTCTCTTCCTACTGCTGTTGTCCCTCAGTGCAACTGTCCAGTGAATAGCAGTTTTTTCAAGACAAGTAATTTCCTCTGGCTGTATGCAGAGAGAAAGTGATGTCTCTACCTCCAACCAGAAGAAACACCCTGGGAGCTGAATGCTTCTTTTCACCAGATCAATAGAGCCTCTTCTTATAAACCATAGCCTGGGCCTTGGAAACCCTTCTCTTAGAATGAATTTCTCACCACAAAGGCATTCCTCACCAAGGGATCTGTTCAATACATGAACAATAACCAAGAGTTCCTATTTTCTTAAAGGACAGATTGTAGGCCTATAAAAACCACAGGCTAAAGGCAACATTTTCAGGAAACTTTTTAGAGACATTTTATAAAAATGTTATTTACAGAAACAAGGCAAGGGGACTTGAGAGGAATTGAGAGTCTTCCAGTTTTATTCCTTTCACAGTTCTTTTCTCTGGTTCCCGGACTTGTGTATAACTAGGCCTTTTCTGACCACTCAAGAAGTAACAGATTGCCACAATTAGTACCTCACAGACACTTGCTGCTCATTAAGCAAAGATTTGAAGCTATTTTCATTTGTTTTTCTTGAGGCAACCAGTGGACAAATATGAGGCAAGAGTGAAGTACTTGCACAGGGAGAGGAATTTAGAGGCATACTCTGGAGAAAGTGAAAATGACTGTAACTTTCTTCAGGCCTTGTCCATTCATGAAGCCTCTATGAATGGTTCCCGAAAACAACCTGGAGGGAAATGCCAAAGTAGTGGATTAATGTAAAACTAGGAGCCATTAATCTCCTATCCAGGACTCTTGCCTTGAACGCCCACCAGAATGGATACACTCACTGATACTTGGGATTACTTGCTGAGGTACCACCCCAACCTGAAGCTGCAGGAGCTTGGGAGAGCCCTTTCCCTTCCTCAGGATGTGTCCCAGTCAGCGCCAGGCTGCAGAGCAAGGGAAAGTTTATATTCTATAGCTCTTGCAATCTTAAGGACACAAGAACCTTAATGGTGACCTTGTCCCTGGGCACTGTGAAGACCAACTTCACCCCTGGGACAAAAAGAATAGAGTCCATCATGCAACAGAGTCACATGACAGTAGTTTAGATTAGGCTAAAATTCACTATATAGCTCAGGCTTGTCTGAAATTCTGAGGCTACAGCAATCACATACAATAGATATTCTAAGACAAATTCAATTTCAGGTACTACATCCTAGCTCTCTATAACTTTTTATAAAATTCTCATTATACTATTTTGCCTAGAGCATGGAGACAGAGAGATACTTCAATGGTTAGTAATACATATTGCTATTGCAGAGGACCTAAATTTAGTTTTCATTACTTATGCTAAGTTACTAACAACCACCTGTAACTCAAGTGTCAGAGAATCCAACACCTTCTCCTGGCTCCCATCGGGAACATACATACATGTGTACTTAAACACACTCAGGGATATATGCATGTACACATAATAAAAAGCAAAATAAAATCTTTTTGAGAAATCACATTGACAATCACCACTCACACAAAGAAGTATAATATAAGTCACTTGATAGACCATAGACCTGAAAATTAATTCAGAAATTATAGTCAATGGCACCTGCCTTCCTTGCAGTACATCTCTCACAGGACACTCCCCCTCATTCTTTCACATAATAATCATTTATTGAGCACCTGTTATTTTCCAGATGAATTATGTAACAAAAGAAATGTTTTCAATAGGAGAGGCAGAAAGACAAATAATAATATAGTTATAGACAAAGTACTATTGCTAACAAAGAGTATAGAGCAGTCAGGCAATTATGCCTGAGGATAATAAGAAATACTTAACATCTAAACATGGATTTAAATGACAATTTAATACATGACAAGCCTGGTTGGATTTAAGGCACATTCCAAGAAACAGAAACCATGCCTGACATTTCTCGGGTGGCCAAGAACCCGAGGCAAGATAGGCTATAAACCTTGGGGAATATTAAATACTACTGTTCTGCTAAAGGAACAAAGCAATAAAATGACTCCTAGCAACATTCTGCTATATTTATGGATCAGTGCCTCACTCAGCCACCATCAGAGAAGCTTCTTACAGTAGACACCAGGTAACACAGAGACCCACAACTAGACAATGTGAAGAGAGTGTGAGACTTTGAAACACTCAGTCCCAAATGGGATGAATTTATCAAAACATTCCCCTCGGGCCTTAGGGAACTATGTAGATAAGCAAGGTGGAAAGACTGTCAGAGCCAAAAGGAATCAATGACACCAAGGAAACAGTTCCTCCAGACACAACAGGACTGATGCACAAATGAACTCACAGAGACTCTGACAGCAATCTTAAGATCATCTGTACATGTTCAAGTCAGATAGAGTCCCATTGCTGAGATGGGGAGATATTCAAAGTTCCCATTACTAACCAAGAAGTTATCTGCAACTGATACCCATTTGAAAAGGAAAAATTATTTTTCTTCAATGGAGTCTCACTGGATATATATAACACACTTGAGGGTAAGCCCTATAATCAGCAGTAGATGGCCAACACAAAAAGAAATCAATGATATTTTAGTGGACTTTTGTGTCATATTACTTGGGCTTTTTTTAATTTTACTGATCCTTTGCTTGGCTTCTGATTTCATGGTTTTATAGGTTTCATTTGTGTGTGTGCTTCTTGAGCTTTTTTGTTATATTTTTAATTCTTTTTTCATATTTTTATTTGCCTGTTTGTTTTTTTAAAGAAAGAGAGAAAGAAGACATGCAATTAGAAGACTGGGGAAATGGAGAGGATCTGGAAGTAGGTGGGCAAAGGGAAACCGTGATCAGAACATATTGCATGAAAAAAACTTTAAGTAAAATCAATACTTTAAAAATAAGATAAATAACAAGTAAACAGTAGATGTTCACAACTTTGTTAGATACTGCCATGACTTTGACATAGCATAACAGTGTATTTACTTTTGGTATCATGGAAAACCTGAGACTAAGCATTTATATAGAAAAGAGGATTATTTAGTTCCCAGTTTTGGAGGCTGAAAGTCCAAGCAGCATAGTGCTCATTCTGACAAGGAACCTGCCGCTTTGTGTATCACTTGTGGAAGACAGCATAATGGTGAAAGCACACGCAGAAGTAGCAATTACCTGACAATTCAGAAAGCCAGAAGAAGGCAGGTGGAGTGAGGAGCAAGCCTGCTCTGTTACATGATAGCTGACTCAGAAGAGCTGACTTAATATTTTTTCAGTGGCACCACGCTACTAACTTCCAATTAGTACTCTCCTTTCAAAGATACTGCTTTGAAGACCAGACTTTCAATGGATAGGCCCTTAGGGGACATAATCAAAGCATTGCAGTGCTTATTCTAGTCTGTCATTGATTTCCATTCTGACAGTGCACATAATATTTCATTTAATACCTTTATTTTCTAGAAAGCACAAAAATTCCTCCTTATAAAATAATAAGTCAACTCTCATACCGCTATTTCCTACAATAATATATTTCTACATGTAACAACCTTTTTCAAATATTGCCACCTATTCATAAAAATAACTTAAAAGGCATATTGTACACATACCATGCATAGTCATATTCTAGACAACTAAAAAATATGATGTATAAGTCTATGACTATTATGTATACTAAACACCCATATATGCACAAGCACGTATATATAGAAAGCAAGCTCCATGGTGACTGTCAAACATGCTTGAGCACAGTGAAACATTGAGGCACAATAAGCATTGAAGTTGATTGTTAAATTCTGGTTTGAACTTTTAAAAAAAGGGAACAAAAGCGTTTATGAAAAAGGTTCTGATGCTTTGTATTTTATAATTTCATTTTAAGAAATATTAATTTAATTTCTTTTTCATTTACCATCTAGTCTTTTAGTAAAGATGGCTATTTCATTAGCTTTAATTGTGTGCCCTGTTTTTCGACTTAGTAAAAGATTTTCTTATTTGTTCTTTTTACCACTCACTGTAGCTCAGTCCCAGCTTGCTGCTGAGCAGACGCATGCCATTTGTCACAGAGGGCTGAGAAAGGTAGAGTGCACAACTCATAGAAATCCATCTCAGTTTTTAAGAACAGCTAATCCTCAGGCATGCTTTGCTTTAGCGGGGGGAGGTTTGCCAGGCACTCCCTATACGGAAACTTAAAAATGAAGCCAGAAATGGCCCAGAGCAAACTGAAGTTGTTACAACTCTAAGTGTTCCAGTTGAACAAAAACTAGTGAATTAACAGTGGAGTAAAACCCCTCTATGATAAATCGGATAGCACGACTCATCTCCTTTTCTCTTCTTGAGATTAATCTGGGTGCAAACTGGAAGAGTGGTCAGAAAATAGATAATTTCTGGTTACTATGTAAGAGCTAGGCACCTTCTTTAGTCAAGAGACGGCCTATAGCGAAGGAGGACTCCAAGAACACATTCATCTCTGCTTAACCAAGTGAGAATGTGTTTGTCCTTCAAGTTCTGGCCAGCTCACAATTCACGTTTGTTCAAGAACAGGCAGCTATACTTTTTCCATATGAATTCCAACTAGCTACTGTTCATTTGCATCCCCTCCCTCATCACCAGCCATCCCAGTTCCTCTGAGGTTAGCTGACCAGCAGCTGCAAAGAGACCTTTTCTTCATGAATGCATAATTGGCCATTGATGAATGAACAGGCACTCACTCAGTCTACCTGACCTGGGGGGGAAATCCTGACCATCATCCCAGATGTCCATGTTGGTCAACATAATCTCCATATAATTTATAAGGTATTAAATATCAAAAATAATGGATCTTTTCAGTTAGCATCTTGGCAGATGATGATAGCAGTGTATTTTATTTGAGAAGCCAACACAGACTTCTCCCAGTAAAACTGCAAACAGAAAACTGTGAGCATTGGCCCGAGATCCTCCTAGAAAAAGGCTGCCATTATACTCCATTACAGTTGAGGCTATGTATGTGCCTCCTGGATGGCATCCAATTACATAGCACTTTCCCCTCCCTTCTTGCTCGCTTTTACTTTTTTTTCTTCCTTTTTAGTAAAAACATGTTCTCTGAATGGCTAGACAGTGGTTTATAGTAAAGAAATAGCTTACAAATCGACTACAGGAATGTGTGCTAAAAGGAATAGGAGCTTTTCAGAATTACCAGTAACAAGATACTTCTTTGTAGTTAACTTTATGTGCTATGTGACATGCCATATGGACTGAAGGTTCCAGTCTAATATATAACTCCAAGTGCCAGCAAGTGCCAGGGAAGACAAATTAAATGAGGGGAAACTGTGAAAGGAAAGGTGGAGTTATTTACTTGGGACCCAAATACAGCTTAAGAGTTCTAAATATACTCAAGACATGTCTTTCCTTGAGCTCTTCCTTTAACATTTTATTTGAGAACTCCTGTATTCTGCAGAAAACACTAAAAAAGAGTGGTGAAAGCAATTTATCTAAGAAATTAAGTTGTCAACTGGGTTGTAAAACAAAGATTTTGCTCTTCAACATTCAGGTTATCAGGAATAAAGGAGTTGGAAATGTTGTTGGATTTAGAAAGAAAAACTTCTTTTTCTTTCAGTTTATTCAAGGAATAAAGTGAAAGGCAGTGGAGTGTCTAGCAAGGGTTCTAATATCAAAGAGACCTGACTTCTTCTAGACTTTCCACATCTACTCATTTCAAAAGTATGACTTGAGCATCTATTTGTATTGGATACTATACTAAAAAGGGGAAAATTTGGTTTCCTTCAAGAGCTTATATTTTATTGAGAAATTGGCAACCAATGAAAAACAATATCAGAGGAAACAAAAGAATATCAGAGAGAGAGAGACCTGTAAAGAAAATTAAAATCATGCACCATTTTAGTTAAGGTTTCTACTATAGACTGGATGAAAAGGTAGCATCTGAGGTGGAATGATGAGAATCATCCACATATATAGACCCCCTGGGACAGTGTTAATCAAAAGCAACAGCAAACACAAATGGACTAGACCAAGAAGGAGTTTCTTTCTCATGAACAGAACAGCAACTGGTGTATGTGGGTTTCAAGGTGAAGACAATAGTGGTAAGACATGATGTTGAACCAAAGGTAAATGCCTGATAGTAGGGTTCTTTTCTTAGTTTTGGGGTGTACTTCATAGCAGTACTAATTTGCTGGCGTTAAGACTTTATGTGGAGTGGGCTCCCAAAGTTCATTCCTATGCGAGGGATAAATATCGATCTACTACCCAAGACCCCATAGATTGCTGAGGCCTCCTCACTGACACCCAAATTTAGGGGGCTGCATCAGTCCCATGCTGACCTCTCAGCCATCAGGATGGGGTCCAAGATCTCCCCCTTGTTCAGGTCAGCTGTTTCTCTTGGTTTCACCAGTCCAGTCTTGACCCTTTGCTCATCACTCCTCCCTCTCTGCAACTGGGTTCCAGGAGTTCGGCTCAGTGTTTAGCTGTGATTGTCTGCCTCTGTTTCCATCAGCCACTGGATGAAGGCTTTAGGATGGCATATAAGGTAGTCATCAATCTCATTACTGGGAAAGGGCATTTAAGGTAGCTTAGATTGCCAGTTGGTGTCATCCTTGTAGATCTCTGGATATCTCACTAGTGCCAGATCTCTCCTCAAACCTAGAATGACTCCCACTATTATGGTGTCTCTCATCCTGCTCTCATCTATTGTTCCCCCGAATCAACCTTCCTGCTCCCCCATGTCCTCCTTTCCCCTCCTCTTCTCCCCTGTCTCTCTTCCAGCTCCCTCTCCCCTCCCCCCCGCATGCTCCCAGTCCACTCAGGAGATTCTGCCCCATTCTCCTTCTCCGGGATACCAGCATCTTTTGGGGGGGTTATTTAAATTAGACAGATAATGTACTTAGGAAAAGCCCTAATATACGTGTGCATGCAGTAAGCCTTAGCTATTGTTAGTTTCTATTAGAAAAAGGCTCTCTGCATGTCTCACTCAGGCTTAGTATCCAGTGACTCTTAACGTCCTACTCCTGTTTAGATCCTGCTACTGCAGTTTATTAACTGTGCTATATGACAAGTTGCTTAGGTTCCCTAAGCGATAATTTTTCATAAATCGCAATAAGAGTATCAATGGATACATTGAAAATTCTGGATATGCTACTTTCAGACATATGTTGGTACTTTAAACATATGAATACTGTTATTATCATACAAACGTATTCTGCTTTCACATATAAGAAGGAATAAGCATCCATTTTATAAAATATTTTTTAAAAAAGTTGGAGAAATGTTTTAGCCCTCCTCTTAATGGCTAAAATTCCACCATTAAAAACTTATTTCTGTTGAACATGGTAAAACATATCTATAATACTAGCACTTGGAAGGCTAAAGCAAAAGGACTGTGAGTTTATGGTCAGCATGAACTATATAGTGAGACCCTGCCTTAAAAACATGTTCCTTCTTATACTGTCGTCTTCCCATCAAGAATGACACCAATTGGCAATCTAAGCAATAGCAGAGAGGCTACCTTAAATGCCTTCTCAGATATTGAGATTGATGACTACCTTATATGCCATCCTAAAGCCTTCATACAGTGACTGATTGAAGCAGAGGCAGACACCCACAGCTAAACACTGAGCCAAACTCCTGGAACCCAGTGACAGAGAGGGAGGAGTGATGAAGAAAAGGGTCAAGACCGGGATGGTGAAACCCAGAGAAACAGCTGACCTAAACAAAGAGGAGCTCATGGACTCCAGACTGATGGTTGAGAGGCCAGCATGAGAGTGATCCAGCCCACTAAATTTGGGTGTCAGTGAGGAGGCCTCAGCAATCTATAGGGCCTCTGGTATTTATCCCTGACATACAAATGGACTTTGGGAATTCATTCCACATGAAGGGATGCTCCCTCAGCCTGGACACATGGCGCAGGGCCTAGGCCCTGCCACAGATAATATGACAGACTCTGGAGTTCCCCGATGGAGGGCCTCACCCTCCCTGGGGATCAGATTCGGGATGGGATGGTGGGTTAGGGGGTTGTTGGGGGTGAAGGAGGAGGGGAGGAAGAGGGGGCTGGGATTGACATGTGAAGCAAGCTTGTTTCTAAGTTAAATAAAAAAAGCATGGTCCTTAAATTGGAAGCCCAAGGGAGGGGGAGGAGGAGGGAGGTAGGAGAAGGAGGAGAGATGAAGAGGAGGGGAAAGGAGAACAAGAGGGATCTGGAAGATTGAGTTGGGGGATGAACAGAGGAGAGCAAGAAAAGAGACACATCAATAGAGGGAGCTATTATTTGTTTAAAGAGAAATCGGGCACTAGGGAAATGTCCAGAGATCCACAAGGATGAGTCCAATTAAGAATCTAAGCAGTAGTGGAGAGGCTACCTTAAATGTCCTTCCCCTATAATGAGATTGATGGCTACCTTAAATGCCATCCTAGAGCCTTTATCCAGTAACTGATGGAAGCAGAAACACAGATTCACAGCTAAGCACTGAGCCTAACTCCTGGAAGCCAGTTGTAGAGAAGGAGGAGTGATGAGCAAGGGGTCAAGACCAGGCTGGGGAACCCACAGAAACAGCCTAGCTGAGCAAGTGCGAGTTCATGGACCGCAGCCAGACAGCTGGAGAACCAGCATAAGACCAAACCAGGACCCCTGAACTTGGGTGACATTTAGGAGGCCTGATCAGCCTCTTGTGCCTCTGGCAGTGAAACCAGTATTTATCCCTAGTGCACAAATGGCCTTTGTGAGCCCATTCATGCATGAAGGGATACCCTCTCAGTCTAGGCCCTGCCCCAAATGATGTGACAGACTTTGATGATCCCCAATGGACCACCTCACTCTCTCTGGGGAGTGGATGGGGAGTGAGAGGGGCTTTGGTGGGGGGCATGGGAGGATGGGAGGGAGAGGAAACTGGGGTTGATATGGAAAATAAGATTGGTCCTAATTCAAATAAAAAACACAAAAAGGGCTGGAGAGATGGCTCAAAGGTTACGAGTACTAGATCCTCTTCCAGAGGTCCTGAGTTCAATTCCCAGCGACCACATGGTGGCTCACAACTGGTTATCTGTAGTGAGATCTGACACCCTCTTCTGGCCTGTAGGGATACATGCAGCTAGAACACTGTACACATAATAAATGAAATCTTTTTAAAAAATACAGAAAAAAGAAAGAAAAAAAAACATGTTCTGTACCTGGAAGGTGGTGGTGCATGCCTTTAATTCCAGCACCCAGGGAGGCAGAGGCAGGCAAATCTCTGTGAGTTTGAGGCCGGCCTAGCCTACAAAAGGAGTTCCAGGACAGTTAAAGCTACACAGATAAACTCTGTCTGGAAAAAAAACAAAAAAGAAAGTCCCTTAAAATCCATAGCTATGGATGTAGAGTACGTACTTAACTGATACACCGAACTGTGATAAAATCAGATTCTACCTTACTAGTCCCATGCTTAGCTTAAAATCTTTCAGTGTTTTGAGTCTCAATTTTCTCACCTACAGAAACTGACCTTCCTCACCTGACTGACAGGAAGTTATAAAGTGCTTAATATAATATCTAATATGTAGTGAACACCACCATCCACGTAACCCCAAACAGATAGGCACCATTAGTTCTAACTCAACATGCACAAGCTCAGAGTTTCAGTATTAGAACCATCAGGGACTCAGAGGTGATTAGTCCAGCCTATCCTTTTACAAATAGAGGAACTCAGACAGGATGTGGGAGAGAGATTTGCCGAAGTGAATAGGAGAGCTGAATATAACAATACAAATTTGGGCTTTTAGCTGGTCTCTTTGACACAGCACTGAGTAATCCAGCATTCAGATCCTTCTCTGAGAGCATGCTTTACTGAAAAGGAATGGAGGCATAAACAGTCAATGTGTACACACTCAGTTTCATAGGCAACTTCAATACAAATATTAACCAGCATGAACAGTGTACCATGAATCTGAATGCTGTATGCTGACTTGTATTCTTTCAGTTATGCACCCCTTGAGTGGTAAAGCTTGAGTGGCAGCTCAATCTGCTGGCAAAAGTGAACACAGAAACTGTCAAACCAAAAAGCTCTGTTCTTGTCTTTGATGGCACCTAATCAGAAAATAAAAATTCCTCCCCTCAAAACCTCTACATTTTGAGTTTTTGATGTGCCTGAAGAGAACTGTAGACTACACTACTTTCCATGAATGTGGTACCTTTCATGATTCTCAATGAAAGGAAAGTACTTGAAAAGCCATTATACCTGGACACATTTGTGTGCATGCCTATGAATATGTTTTGTCCATCAAAATTCTACTTTATTGCATTCCCTTTCAACCATTCTTACAACTCTGGATGCTGAATTACCACCTTTTTATTACAGCATAGCTATTCAAATTTCTTAATTCTTTACAGCCCACACTTATATTAATAATTTTTTCTTTATGTGTTTAAGGGGAAAAGAGAGGTGAAAAGAAAAAAAGGTGCATAGTTGAGGCCCTAACAAGGGAGGCTGGGACTCAACAGATGGGTTGCTATTTTACTGTGTCAATCATTTCTCCCGATCACAACCTCATTGGCACAATTTTATAGTAGCTTGGATTAGCCAGATGCCATTCCTAAGATGCAGCACGAACAGAAAGAATATAACCAATAGGAGGTAAGGAAGGGGCAATCATTCATAAACCGCTGCCACTGTATTAACAGAGCTTCATGGATCATTCTGTTACCAGGCAGAGGCAGTATTTCTATAGGTGAAATACTGGAGGGTATGAAAGGGTATAAAACAAGTCCTTGTATGAAACTTGGGAAATCATACCAACACAAGGTATAGGTAGGGGCTTAGAAGCAGAGAAAGAAAGTAGAAGGGAACAGATGTAAAACAAGTAGCCTCTGTCCCAATGGTTTCTGAGGACTTGGCCTAGGAGGTTATTAAAAGAAAGATTGTTTCCACTTTAAATATTTCCTAGGTTTGGTCTTGCTGATCATGATGTCAAAAAGACAGTGACTGCTATCATTTCCTGGAACTAGCACTCAATAAGGACTTATAGTGATGACAGTTTTCCATGAATGTAAGAGGAATGAATACAAACAGCAGAAATTCCCCGTGCTACCAACCTAGAGCTACCACTCACTCTAGCTATCAATCTATCAGCCTCACCACTCTATTCTGCATTCGCAGGTAGCTATTTTGCCTTAACTTTCACCAGGGCTGACAGTCAGTGTCCTTAGATATCTCATCAAATCCTAGAAATCATACTCAAAATACAGTTTGGAGGCTGGAAACCTGGCTTAGTGTTTAAGAGCACTTAGTGTTCTTCCAGAGGATCCCAAATACAGCTCCCAACACCCACACAGAGAAGTTCACAACTATCTGGGTGTCCAGCTCCAAGAGATCCATCTGATAACGTCTCCTGGACTCTGAGGGGATGCCCCACCACATGACATATACAAATACTACTAACTCATACACTAACATAAATAGTTACCTTGGCTTAAAACTATATATATAGTCAGATATTCTTTGGTATCCTCTGGGGAAACTAGTTACAAAATGCTTCATGGATACTAAATTCCATGTATATTCAAGTCCTTAGAAATTGTTTGACCCATACACATCCTACAGCATATTCAAAACCATGTCTGAGTTGCTTGTGTTTCCAAAGACAGTGTGCATGCTACATAATCTTTATACTGTATTGTTACAAACTGGTAATAAATATGTCTGTACATTTTCAGTACAGATGCAATTCTTTTTTTATCTTACATGAGTTGAATATACGGGTGTGGAAACATGGATAGAAAACCAATTGTAAATCAAGACCTAGTTAGAAAAGTCCGAGGAGGTAGTAAATATTTTACAATGATGACTGAAAAGTCCCCGGGAACTTCTCATTTGCCAGTTCTGCATCAGTCTTCAGACAGACTAAAAAATAGCTGAGGTAACTTGATAGCAAATCTATTTTAATAGGTTCCTCCCTTTATTTATTTGTTTGTTTGTTATTTTTTGCAAGATGGTATTCCTTTTTTCCTTTTTTAAATTTAAATTAGAAAAAATTCTCTTCCTCCCCTCCTCCCCTGCCCCCCCAGGCCCCTATCCCATCCCCTTTCTGCTCCACAGGGAGAGTGAGGCCTTCCACGAGGGATCTTCAAAGTCTGTCATATCATTTGGAGCAGGACCTAGACCCTCCCCCCATGAGTCTAGGCTGAGAGAGTATCTCTCTGCATAGAGTGGGTTCCCATAATCTTAACGGATGGAAAGAAGATTAAAGGATAGATACTTTTGAATGTCCTAAAAAACAGAAAATTTAATAAATCCACATTGACCAAAGTATAATAGCATAACAATCCAAATGTTTTATTATACTTAATAAACATTTTAATGCAAGTTGTAATTACAGCTGAAGGATTACCAATATTTGTAAATGTAAAATAAATTCAATTTTACATTTAGGTATACGTTACAATTTGTTGGTTACATTATTCACATTACCATTTTTATGACTAGCAAGGCATATTAAATATAAAATGGAAATTAACCAAAAGGAAGTGAAATATGAAAAAGTAATCAACATTATACATGGAAATTATATAAAAGAAAAAACGGTTAACATCCAATTAATGATTTGATAACATAATCCTAAAAATTCAGAAGTTTAACAGCTAAGAGTATAAAGAGTTCACATATACTTCAATATTACAAAAAAGGAAAAAAGAAAAGAATACTGAAGGAAGCAAATAAGTTTTCATACTTTGAATACTAGTTTGACCTTACAACGTTAACCTAACAACTGAACTTATCTAACCTAACCTACTTTTGCCTAACTGAGCCTATGGCCTTATATATTCCAACTATTACCTTTCTTTGCAAGACAATATAATGCATAGTTATTTTTAGGATTTTAAATCATGAATTCATTTTACTATTGTTCTATTGTTTTAGCAACCTATTTTTTCCAACTAGTTCCTAACTCAAGCACAAACTCGGCAGTCTTTAAAGCCGTATTGTGTTCACTGATTTTTACTATAACTTTTTTATTATTTATATGCCTAAGTATCACCAGACAGAAAAATAGACTAAGGAATTTCAAGAATTTTCTCATTGTTTTACAGTTCTTACCATTTCCTCATTGTTCAGTGATTTTTAATTTGACCACTTTCTGGCACAAGTTCAACAATATACAGAATTGGTTATTACTAAAGGTTTACTTTAAAATTCTGGCCATTTTTAATTGCCACATTTTCTACTTATTTTTAAACAGACTGGTGCACATTTAAGATAAATCTACTATATATTAGAAAAATGAAAATTGTCAAAATTTTTGTATTTGTTGTTTGAGTTATAGAAAGGATTCTTCATAAATTTTAGATGATGTTTTTATTCATTCCCTCTCTGACTTGGTGCCAGTTTATCAGTTTCCTAGCTCCATTTATTGTCTGAAAATTACAGCACTTGTTAAATGCTATAGAAGCACAAAAATGAACCCCCTAAATTTGGAGGTGCTTGATTTGTTTTGCAAGGGTTTGTTTTAGAAGTTGTTTATTTTACTCTAATCCTGTCCTGACCCAGACACAATTTTAGCAGATTTCTAATTGAATTGTGTTAAAAATGTTTATTAAAATGGCATAGTGTTTTTAAATTTACAGAACTTCAAAAATAGTGTTAGGAACTATTTTTGTTATTTTTTTCTTTTTCTAGTTTTGTGAGGTTTTTTTTTGTTTTGATAATTTTTTTGTTTCTTTTATTTTACACATGTTTTTTTCAATACGCTCCTGACCTGAGCACAAATTCGGTAGCTCCCTGGCTACATTGTGCTCCAAAATTTAACAGAAAAAAGCATATATTTCTAAGTTACAGCTATCTAACTGCACCTAAAAAGCTATTAGTACAAGCTATAAGATATCTTGCTGCTATTATTTTGTTCACTTCTCTTTTCAACTAGCTCCCGACCTGGGCACAAATACTACAGCACTGTGGCTGTATTGTGTCCCAACACTTAATATGAAGAATAAATATTTTCTACAAGCCAGTCTACACCCCCATAAAGGATAAATTGAAGTTTTAAGAAATAATGTAGTGTTGCTTAAAGATTTTTTTAATTGACACTGCAATTGTATGATTTTTCCATTTGGCACCTGCCAGGCACATATGTAGCAGCTTTCAAGATAAACAATTTCATAGGAAAATACTAGTACTGTTTTTAAAAGAAAGTTTTGAAAGCTGACCTGAATTGGGGTTATATATGTATAAATGTTGTCTATTTTTCAAAATTTCTTACCCATATTCATTTGAAAACACTTTGTTTTCAAAAATCTAGATAAAATTTGCCAATCCTTTTAAATTCAATACATTTCTCTTTCTCAATATGTCTTATTAACATTAGGTAAAAATAAGTTCTTTCAGTAAAATAAATTCCATGATAGTTTCAAAAAGGAAAAAATACCAGCATATATCAGTAGTAACATAAACATTTTTAAATAATCCCTGAATTTGTTCTATATTTATAGGCCCAACCCAATTACCAAAATCACTGGAATGTCTTCTTTTTAAGTTTTAAAGTAATCCCCATATCACTAAAAGTCAAAAAACACTAGTCATTTATATAATAAAATTTCAGCTCAACTAAAGAGTCTGATGATCTGTTTTGGTTGCTGTAATTAGACTTGACCTATAATTACTGAACAAAACAGATTATGTACAATAAGTGTTCAAACAAATGTATCTGACTGTATTTGGTACATTAATCTATTTTCGGCATCATTAGCTTCATTTTTTCTCTTATTTATAGCATAGAAAAAATCATAAGAGACACCAAAGCTGAACCTGAAAGACAATTCTCGTACCTAGAAGGTGGATTCCAGCATTAATTCACCACCATTATTTGTTGTTTGATCACTAGCTTCCTCTTGAATAGCTGGAAGGGAAGGCTTTGGTGTCAGAGGTGTCTCAGTCTTAAACAAGGACTCCATCCTTATATGTGTATTGATATAGAAGGATTTCTGAAAGGACTCAAGGGTGAAGTAATAGATAAAAGGATCAAAGCAACAATTCAGAGTTGCAAGGCACAAGGTAATTGGGTACATGATCTTTGCAAACCTTTCCAATAAGCAATTAGTAATGGCTTGGGAGCGAACCAAGGCATATAAAAAGAGAACAGAGTTGTACGGTACAAAGCATACCACAAAAACTGCCATATGCACTGTGATCATCTTCAATACTTTCTTCTTGTTGGTTCCAATTTGAGACAATGTTGCAGGCTTCCGGAGGGTTCTCAGTACCACAGAAGAGCAAGAAACATTCAATATCAAAGGAATGATAAACCCGACAACTTCAATGAATATGGTGATCTTGGACAGGTATGTCTTCCAGACACGTTTGGAAAAACCCTCAAAGCAAGTGGTGGTCGCATTGTTGACATTAGTAGTGGAGAACAAAGAAGCTGAAATACCACCACTGAGGACGAGGATCCAGACTCCAGCACATACAATGGCAGAATTCCTCCTGGTCCTAATGGTACGAGATCGGAAGGGATAGACAATGGCTAGGAAACGATCCACACTAATGCAGGTGAGGAAGAGCATGCTCCCGTAGATGTTGGTGAGGAATGCAGTCCCTGAGATCTTACAGAGGGTGTCACCAAAAGGCCAGTGGCGATTAAAGTTGTAAAATATTTTGAAAGGTAGGGTACAGACAAAAAGCAAATCAGAGAGGGCCAAATTGGTGATGAAAATAGCAGTCTCACTTCTCATTTTCATGCGGAAGCAGAAGACAAACAGAGAGGCACTGTTGGTTATTAGACCCAGGATGAACACAACACTGTAGACAGCACCATTCAGATTATACTTGAAGGAATCATCAACAATGCAAGTATTATTGGCAGTTGCATTGCCCAACCTGGGTCTGAGACTTGAATTTAAATCTTGGAATTGGAAGTCAATAAATCTTCTGTCACCCATGGATTTTTCCTCAGAAAGCCTGCTAGTTGCAGGGGTTCACCACTGTGAGATTAAGGACCAGTAGAGAATGCTTTCTTCCTATAGGAAACAAGATAGAATGAGTCACCAAATGTGCCTTCCCTCCAAGATTTCTGTGGAATAAAATATATTCTGCTCATACAGGCAAGAAAGTATACACATACTATTAGACTTGGCAAGTACATTTTGGTTACATACCACAGGTGAATAGTACTACAAAGGACATATTGCAGAAATGAGAGAGATCACACAATACAATAAACATAGCATCGCAATGAACATGAATAAGTTGTATGTTTCTCAAGAGAAAAAATTAATCAAAGAATCCCTGATAGCTAAGATGCCTCTAATGTGAAATTTGTAGGCCTATTCTCAACTTTCAAAAATACATGTTTTATTTGATTCTTATAGAAACATCATAAGGTAATCACAGGTAATTATCATTTCATAAAAGTAGAACCCACACTTACAAATGTCAAAATTGGAAGAGAATGTGAATAATGTATTGAAAACCATAAGTCACATCTTCGATTTATTCCTAAACCATAAACTTTTCAAGTCACTCAAATTTGCACTTTTTACTCTCCAATATTACTAAAATACTTTGTCTGATTATAAACTCTTTTGTATAAGACATCTGTAGATGTGAGGCCTCCAGTGCATGCTCCAAAAAGTTATCAATAAACTATTAAAGCAATTTATTGGCTCTCCTTTTGATTCTAAAGCAGAAGCTCAGAAGACATATATCAGTTCATTAAATCTTCTAGCTAAGTTTTTTCACTGCTCTACCAACACAAAATGAACTCCATGTTTGTTAAGAGAGAAAAAGATTATGAAGTTTGGTGGTTGGGGTGGGAGTTGGGGAGGAATTGGGGCAGGAAAATATGATCAAAATACAATGTATGGAAAAATTTCAAGATTAAAATAAATAAGCTTTTTTCCCACTATGTCATATCACATGGCTATTCTGAAGAGATTAAAATATCAAACTCATCATTTCCTTCCTGCACTACACAATTCTCTTTCCATCTATACCCTAAACCTAGCACGTATATGTTCCTTTTCTTTGCCCACTGCATATCCTGTCAGCTATATCCGTGCATTCATCTGCTAAAATGACCCTGGTCAACATCAACTTTTCTCATCAAACACAAATGACAGTTGGGTGTGGTGGATCATGCCTATATCCCCAGGCACTTGGAGAGACCTAGGCAGGAGAATTTCTGTAAGTTTCAGGTCAGCCTGGACTACAGAGTGAATTCAAAGTCAGCTTAGACTACATATTCTGACTCTGTCCCAACATCAGATCCTGTCTCAAAAATTCCAAATGGGATATGAAACTTGAGGACCACCAGACCAGCCATCCTATACCTCATTGTACAAAACCTGACTCAGTCATTTAGAGGCTTTCTTACCAATACAGTTTTTATTCATGATAGCAATTAACTCAATTGTCTGTTTAAATACTTAGGCCAACAGGGCTTGAAGATACATGTGGAAATTCTACCAACTTTCTCTTAGGTTAATAGCTATCACTGGTTAGTCTGTCTTTCAAATGTGTCCCATAATACACTGTGGATAAGTAACTGTTGAATGATTCTTTTGAGTGGGGATATGAAATGAAAAGTGGCCTTTGTTTCCTCACATAGCCAGTAATGGGTTTTCACATGATTATGTTGTAAAATACAAACGGCTGTTTTATGGAGTGATTTCCTTTTCACTCTTCCCTTCAAGACACCAAGGAAACAAGTATGTCTTAAGGAAGGGAATAGAGGAGAAATCTGATAGAAATACAGAGGACTGAAGTCACCTCAAGGAGTGTCTGACTTGAGTAAAAAATACTTAGCTTGAGAAATAGTCACCCCTGTACTACCTACCCAAAGGGAGCTATGGCTTCCATAATATGGGGTAAAAGACGCAGAGTTATCATTTTAATAGTGTCCCAGCTACAATAGAAACTTGCTATCCTGAGTTGTCATTCACTAAGTCTTTATGGAATCATTCATCTAAAATCATACTCCTTCTTGGCCATTTCATCACACAGGTCTATTTCAACTTTCCCCCCAAGCAACCTTGATGTACAAAAGCAAAGTGTAGTGGGGCCTTGACCAAGGGAAGTCCAACAAATAAAAATAGGCAGGGGAGTCAACGAGGAGATGAAAAATAAAGTATCAGAGAAAGACAAACAGAGGAATGGAAATAAAGAGGGGAAGAGGAGGATGTAAGGAAAATGGGGCTTTTCCAGGCCTTCTACTTTGTATTAAGAATCCTGAAAGAGATTCCTCTAATCCCCTCCTCCCTACTTTATCTTATCCCTTCCATGTTTCCTAGATGGAAGAATAATTTTCAATTGCTGTATTTAAGAACACTGAAGACGATCAGCTGACACAGAAAGAACCTGAAAACTCCCTGTCGACGGTGCTCATAGCTACAGACACAAGTTTTTGTTGTCCCTGTTTTTTATTTACACCCATATTTCTCCAATGCAGTAGTAGAAGAAAAATGTGAATGCCAAACTTCTCAGTAAGAACACTATTTACATTTTTAAAAGTTCATTGCTGGAAGAAACCAAGAAGACAGTGAAAGAAATAATTTCTTATTAATGTAGTCATATATGTTTAAGAATGTGAGGCTATAAAATACATTAAAACCAGACTTCATTCATAATCTCTTGCATCTATCTACCTTATACAATAAACACTTCCAGCAAGTTTATCTTACTTGGTAAAGGTATTTCGCATTAGGCTTCTCACATCTTCCTAGAGTCCCTCCAGTTTCACGTCCTGGTTATACCTATGCCTGGAGCACCAGTAGCTCCCTGGCTATGTCTTATTTTCTACTTTCTGAATAGCTGAGTTTTGTTTCCTACTTTTACATTCAGTTTTTCATGAATACAATCATTTTATTTTATTTCTTAATTCACATTATTCTAAATTTAAAAATCATAAATAATAACTGATTTTTATTTATGGAATGCAATGTGGTTTATAAATGAATCAATGCGTATTTATATTGCTGCACTATAGGGTGATTAACTCAAGTTGATTTATACATCCATCACTGTACTTCAGTTTTATATCCCCCCAGAACATACACACTACACCTACAGCAGGCAGTCTGTAAACACATGACACTTCGACTCTGTTGCTTTGGGTAATCAAATCCTGTGGGAGAGAAAGGACCACAGACAAGAAAGCAGTACAGTCTCCCTCCTAAAGAGAGGGCATGGGAAAACTGACACTATGGCCCTATTCATAGCTCTCCCTTACTTGAACACACACCACCTTTGCTGTCTAGCAGGGAGGGTGTGGCACTGGAAGCAGAAAGCTCTATTTCTGACTCAGACACTAGTTTACTCTGTAACGTGGCTATACTGTTTTCTCTTTCCTGTATAAACATTGCCACTGAGCCTCGCAGCTAAAGCTAGGAAGAGTCAACAGTGCTATGAGTAGTTTGATGAACTTGCCAGTTTCCAGCACTACCACTAAAGAACCTTATAGAAGTCTGTTCCTCTCAATCATGACTACAAATCTCTCTATTTATTGGCATCTTTGCTTTGTATTAGAAATGTATCCTTCTGCCAGATAGTAGATGTGCACTCCCAGCACTTGGAAGGCAGAGACAGGTGCATCTCTCTGAGTTCAAGGCCAGTCTGGGCTACAGAGAAAGTTCCAGGACAGGTTCCAAAGCTACACCGAGAAACCCTGTCTCAGAAAAATGTATCATTCTGCTAATTCCTTGCACTTCAAAAATATCCCATTTGGGTTTGAAATCTTGACTGCACAATTTACTCATAACAGAGAAATCCTGGAAGGTGGCCCCATTGAATATTACACATAGAACTCCAGTTTCTAAAACTGAGAACAGTATTTGCCTCAAGATGACTGTGACGAAGAATAAGAAATATTCAAGAAACAGGCCTGTTTCCTTTCCTTAATGTCTGATATACTGTCCACTAAATGTACAGGTTGACACTACTCGAGTGTTCAAGGAGATAGACAAAGAAAAATCGTCTACATAGTCAGTGATACTACTATAAGCAGCATCATACTATTGTCTTATGAAGATGCTTGTAGCCAATTATTCCAATGTAATTGACTAAAAGTGGGATTAGTGTTGGTATACATATTTTCATTGATAGTGGTCAGAGCAGAGGTCAGCTGGATATTGATTAAGAAGAAATTGAAAGGGGTGACAAGATGGCTTAGCAGATGAAGGCACTTACCATCAACCTTGACAACCTGAGTTCAATACCTGGTGCCCTATAGGGTAGAAGGAAGTAGTCCTGACTTCCACATTCACTGCGGTATTCACACACCCACACACACACGCACACACACACACACGCAAACAGAATAAAATGTAAAAATTAAGAAAAAAGAAATCTGAGGATAAGGTCAACAGGAAGAAGTATAAGAGAAGGTAATGGGAGTGAACATGATCAAAATGTTATATATATTCATGAAAATGTCACAGAGAAATTGTTTTGTACAATAAATAAATAATAAAATATTTTATAAAATAAAAAACAGAAAATATGTCCATCAATGGTTTTTTAACTTTTTGACCACCTGAGCCCATTCAGAGAGTTCATAATAATATCTACATTTTTCCTTTTTGTAGATTTTTTTGATGCCTGATAATAATGGCATATCCCATGATTGGAATTTGGGGGATGACTAGAGGAAAGAAAGTCACTTTTCTGGTCCCTCTAGGAATTAGTAAATATATAGATTACTTCATAGCCTGCTAAAATTTTAGAAATTCTGCTAAAACAAACTTATAAATTCTGACATAATGCGAATACTCTAGAAAGCCTGACATACTTTGTTCCCAGCCAAACACAGTCCAGAATTCATTAAATTAAGGCCCATAAGGCAGAGTGTGCTCACATTGACTTCCTTTGCTCCATTTTAATGAGGGTAGTCCAAGTTCAAGTGCTTATGATCCCTACAACATTTGCTTTTTTTCTGCTCTGGTCAAGTTTCTGAAATAGAGTAAGCTGAAGCCTATTGTATACTTGACTATACACATGTAGTAGTGAATCAAAGTTCAAAATGCACAAATATAAAAATAGAATTCAAGCTGGGTGGTGGTGGCACTTGCCTTTAATCCCAGTACTCAGGAGGCAGACACAGGAGGATCTCTGTGAGTTTGAGGCCAACCTGGTATACAGAACGAGTTCCAGGATATCCTCCAAAACTACAGAGAAGCCCTGTCTCAAAAAAATTAGAATTCAAGACCATTCCTTTGGTGCAATAGGAACTACATCCAGACTTTTGCTCCTCAAACAAGTAGTTATTAACAGATAAAAGTCCTGATAGCAACAGTGTAGGCCAAGTCACAGGCATAGGTCACACCTGGTTCCATTGATTTTCCTTTGCACTGAATCTGTATCAATCTTATATTTTTTAATACAAATGATATTTCTTTTTAAAAGGCTTATCAATATATGACCTCATTTTCACTAAGATTTTTAAGCTATTCTGTACCACTAGCCAACTAATGTGAAGACATCAAGAAATGGCAGAATTTGATCCAATCTGATCAGAACTGGCCTTCAGTGACTAAATTCAACATATTTGTTTTTCACCAAAAGAACTAATATATCCTACTAACCCTTCACCTGATGGCACAGGCCAATCCTTAGAGAATTTTGTGGTCTAGTGCTCAATATGATGAGACCAAAGATTGCATCAGAACAACTAATGCAGAATTTTCCCTAGTACCTAGTTAACAGAGTAAGAAGACTACAGAGAAATTGCACAATCTAATATGATGAAATTGTCTAGAGTCTTAAGCTTGGCATTTCATCTCAGTAGAAGCCGCAGACATTTACAGAATTCTATGAGGTGTTCCTAAAAGATTTCATTTCCAGATTCTGCAGGACTCATGAATGCCAGCAGGACTCAGCTTTATCCCTGTATCCAAACACACAAATCAATTGGCTTGAAAATAAATTAACTTGCTATCCTTGGATACTAGAAATGATCATATGAATAAAAACATGCCTCACATCTATCTATGCACCTTTCTATCTATCGCATCTATTATCTCTCTATCATATATCTACTATCTATCATCTATACGTTAATGACAAAGAGGTATTGAGTGAAAGAATCAACATTCATCTTTCAACAAAACTGCCTGGATTATGATAAGTACCAACAACTCCACTACTTCCTCTATTTATTATAGAACTTTGAATCACATGTTCTGTAATAATATAGAAGCACTGCTAACAAAAAATAGAAGAATAAAGTGGAAAAGGTGAAATCTGAGCAAGGGTACTCACATTAGTCCAAACCAAATTCTGGCACCAAATTTATCTGCAACGTGGATAATCAATGAAATTATTGAAGTCAGGCGTTCAAAGATTTCCTTAATTGAGTGCTCTGGAATAGAATGTCACAATACTTTTCCATAAAGAAAGTTTCTCAATAAACTGTAGAGCAAGATTATATAAAGTAGAAGAAATAAGTACATAATATAAACCAGAGTATATAAGAAGCAACTTATTTCCAGATGATATTAAATATCTGTGATTTCATTATAACACAACTGAAATTAGCAGTTATTCTCCAAACCCATCCCTGCTACAGATATATCTTATTAGTGGTATTGACTGAAGCTAAAAATTCACAGGAGTAACTTTAAATTGTTTAAAGATAAATAGTGACAAAAAGCATAAAATATTCACATTCCTATACATTTAAAAATAAATGAACAAAGATTTCTTTGGTGCCCTAAAGTTCCATTGGTATCTTTTTTGTTGTCTTTCTTCTTTTCCTTTCTTGTCCTCTGGCAACAACTGTTATGATTGGACAAAAGATAAAGGAAGGAAAACTGGGACAACAGGTGAGCACTCCATTGCTTTGTCTCTAGCCTATGAACCCCACTAAATTTCCTTACCTACTGAACTGTATGAGAAAGGCTTCCACTGCTAGGTATTTGCATACTTACTAAAACTCATCACATCTTGATGAAGAATCCTAAACATACCTAACATGACATATACGTACATTGAAAATCACAACTATACATAACATGCTCATATAAAACAAGATAGACGCCATGCTGGAATTCTTACAAGTGGCACCTACATTTAGATCCTGTTCATTGTAGTACTTATAGAACATAATTGTCTGCTAATCCAGACTGATACTATTCTTATAGTCAACCCTCTTTTGAAAAAACAGACTGCACAGCAACTCTCTTGAAATGATTTTTCTTCATATAAAACAGTAAGACTGTTGGGCAACTTAAAATACACAGAGATCACCTTATTACTAAAGAGAAATGATTTTCATTGTCCTCCAGAGAGCACTATTCCTGAAATGAAATCAATATAATTTTATTGGTTTGCCTTAAAAGAAAACAGAGATGTTAGCATTTCTTTTATGTGCCTTTCTTAAAGATGCAAACTATACATAAGATTTTTTATTTGGAATACAAGAAAATTAGGAGGTTAAATACCCAGAGTTTTCTTAATGCTATTGATTCAACATCCCCATCACAAGCGAACTGTGGGGTAGTAAACAGAAGTTATTTTCTGGGCCTCAGTTTCTCTTCACTTTCCATATTTGGCACTGACTGAAAGAAGTCTTCAACTGGTGCCATGGCAGTGCCTGCACTGGCTGTTCCTGTCTGTCAATTATTTTCACCTGCTTCTGCTTGTCATGACAAAACACACACACACACACACACACACACACACACACAAAACTAAAAGCCTGTAATAAGAGTCATTAATTTGTATTAGTCCTAATGAAATAATTGTTAAGCTTATTTGCATGTCAGAAACACATAGTATTAATTACTGTCAGAAACTTAGAATTTCAAAGCAAGATGACATCTACATCCTAAAGCCTTCCTTATGCCCTCATCTTCCTGATCCTCAGTACTGCCTATTCAACAGACCTATTACCTTTAATTGTGGAGGTCTCAACTCTTTAGTCCTCCTACCTGTTCACCTTGCCCCTCAAAATATGGGGTAAACAGCCTACCCCAGAGCATCAATAGACTCTACAGAATCAATAGACTGCTTATGCACTGTTCTTATCATTCTTTATCCACTAAAATCTGAGACTGGAATCCCAGTGTTGAGTGGCCTTCCATGAAGTTTCCAATTTTCAGTACCAGCACTGACAATTACAGGTTTTTCTCTTCCTCCAAAAGACCAAGAACAGATAGTGTATGATGACAGAGAATAAAAGGCAGTGACCAAATCACAGCAAGGGCAGCAAACCTCAGTGCATTCTCTCTCACAAAATGAACTGAATAGATCAAACTTTGTCTTTGCCTGGCCCGAGTGTTGCATCTTCCCAGTCTTCTCTTTAACTTAAAGAATACACATTCTGAAAGGCTGCCCTGACTCTTCCAAAAGGGCTTTCATTCACATCTCTGATTGGCAGCAGGAGGTACTTTAGAATGTAAAAGCCATGAGGCTTATCAGCTGAACTCATGGTTTGCAAGAATGCAAATTCTCATTTGCAACAAGGCAAAGCGATTTAGAAACTATTTTGATGGGGGAAAGTTGTTGGAATTTTATTCTGAAAAATAAACATGTGGCAAAGCCTGTGTATAATTTCGATTTTAAGTTATTATTAAGGTTTTATGTTATTTGATGAACAAGAAAGATGGCATAATTTGGCAAAGCAACAAAATGAATAACACCAAGTTTTGACATACATAAGTTTTCGATTTCTCTGGTCTTTTCCCACACAGAAATCATAATTATATTGCTGTATTCCTCCCAAAACAGAAATTATCTAACACACATTACTACTTAATTCAACAAGTCTTTTCACTAAAAATATTTAAAATATTCAGAATATGCCAGAAAAGAATTCTAAAGATGTCACATTGTGTTGCATTTATGGCAAATACCAATTAATTTCACATATAATAGAAAATTCTATTTATGCTAGAATTAAGTTTTCATTCAAACATGATTCTTCGTTTATGGACAAGTTCATGAATTATTCAATATAGCAAATGTCACATTCTCCATAAATCAATTAAGCATCAAAGGCATGTAGTGTATAGTTTTACTAGAAGAGACCCCACCATAATAAAAGCCACGTTAGCTCACAATCTTTTGTAAACCAAAGAAATATAACGCTAACCAAAAGACTTTCTAACTTGTTCTACCCTGTGATTTTCAATCAGCTCTTTAGGACTGTGTTTACATGAAACAGCCTGAAAATCCTGTCTCTCTTCCACTGAAACAATATCACTGCCAAAACAATAGAAATTCTTTTTTACCATTCAACACGATGATCCTTGTTCAAAACTTGAGAGCTGAAGTCTAACTTCTTTTCCCAAACACTCAAAGCATCAGTGTTTCGATTGAAGTTTGTTACACCATCCCCCACCCCCAAACGCCAAAATCAAATCTTTCTCAAAGAGACTTACCCCAAAAAAGAGTGTGCTAGATGAGAGAATGTGCTCATGCCTGTAGATAGTTAGCTAATAAACATGTAAACGGGCAACTCGCACTTTGGAAGTGCATATTTTTATCCATTAAAAAAAAAAAGAAAAGAAAACAGGGAAAGGTTAGCCCAGCCCAAAGGAGCAGACTCTGGGCTGCCGCAGCTCCTTACTGCAAACGGCTCATTCTGAAAATGTGAGCTTATTTACATTTATCTCTTTCCCTTTGTTAAGAACTAGCCCTCTTGAATGCTGTTGCCCGCATGCCTTTAACAAACAGGACACAAGAAAAGGCCCAAAGTCCTTGCTGGAGCCGAGGGCCGCCGGGGAACTCTTGGGGGTCTCAATAGGAAATGCTTTTCATTGGATAAGGAGGCATTATTAGGAGCCGTGATCCCGCCCAATCCCCTGTGCTTCATAGTTCCCTTAGTCACCATTCGCTGGACTGAAGAAGTTTTTCCTTAAAGAGCATTGCCCAGGAAAAGCAGTTTCACAGTCAAGAATTAGTGGCTTAAGTGCCACTTGACAATATGAAAAGTGTCTTTCCTGACCAATTAATTCACAGAGAAAGCTTGTGTGCATGTCTTTGCTGAAGGACCGCTACCCTCTTACAATTCTAATGAGGAGGAGGAGGAGACAAAACTCCAAACTGGGAGGAGCAGCCCATGTTTGCTCCTATTTGTTTAAATCAAAATCACAACAATATTAGCAAGAATTAAGAAGATAGCAGGGGGAAAGTAAATGGAAAGGGGAAATGAATAGTAATCTCACTATGCATAAATAAGTTTCTGTCACTCTCCAAAACAAAATTCAACTCCATACCATAGGTATTTACTGAAGGCAGAAAATGCCCTCAGACTGTCCTGTTGGAGAGGCACTGGGGACCCAGAACTGCAACACTTGCCTTTCATGCTTCAGGGAGTGTTCTATAGCAAGAAAAGAACCATTTCTCTATTTAAAAAAAAACTGCCTGGCAAGAAGTCTAATTACTTTGAAATTCCCAAATTATTAAAAGGGAAATAAATAGCACAGATGCAATCTGTTCACTGGGAGCAGTTATCTTCGATTGTACCCCACAATTCTAGATGATCTCTGTACCTTATAGGTGGACTGGCTTGGTCAACCACACAACTTCTCCTGGCCCCCCAGTTTTCTTTCTTTCCATTCCTCTCCCTGATCCGAGTTTGTTGTGGAAACATCCTTTTGTATCCCTTTCTCTACTACCAACACCCTCACCATCCTTTTTTCTCTACCTCCACACACTGCCAACATCACCACCAACAGCAACGCCCTACCCTTTCTTAGGAATGAAACTCCTTGGCAGGCATAAGTTGCTTCCTATTTCTGGGCAGAGTCATGCCTCTAGAGGAATGGGGGAACCTGTCTGCTTTATAACTTCAATCCACATAGTTAAGCTAAATCTCAAATGAAATATGTCCCAAGCTTGTTCATCCTCACTTTCTCTTCAGACCTGTGTTGGGGCTCCCCTTACTAAGCACCTAGGCCTGTAACAATTGGTTGTGTAGCTGACACTAGCCTTACTGCTTGTAACTAACTCTCAAAATCCCTTTTATATAGCTTCCCCTCCCACAGCCTTGCTTTCTGTTGCTCTCTGCCTAGCTCAGGTTAGTTCATTTCTATCTCTTGCTGGCCTTGACTAGGGCTTCACAAGTTATCTTCTTGTTTACTCTGGACGTAGACCACCCTTTGGTAGGCTCATCAGTTGAAAAAAATCAGTCTCCTAGAAAACTTCACACTCTAGCTGAAGGGGAAAAAACATGCAAAGTAGTGAGACACCAAAGAGATTTAAAAAAACTCTTAGGGGGAGGGTGAGTTCTGAGGTAGGTCAGAGAGGGAAAACAAAAATCCAGAGTTAGGGCCAAAGAGCTTCCCAGATAATGTGAGCTTTGAATAGGATCTTATGGATGACCAGAGCTTAAGTACACAAAAACAAAAAGGGATAACTTTCCAAGCTGTTTGTGAGAAATGATCAAATTCAGAAAATGAGTAATGACAGGAGATAAGGAGACTAGCTGTGAAGAGAAAAAGAGAGATAAGGAGAAGAGCCACTTGGGAAATGTTTTATTGTAGCACTCCGTGCAATAGTGATTTAAGTAAGCCTTCTACAGTGATGCTCACTGTCTCTCAGGAAGATCAGCTCACTACCATTCCTCTCCTGGTATAAATATTCCTCAGTCTTTTCATCTGGTGGGATGCAAGCATCATTCTGATTAATCTCCCAAATGACTTCTTAGAAGGTCTTCAATATATGACATGTTCTCAGAGTATCACTCTCCGACCAAACTTTGGTTTCAGACACTCACTTGTACCTCCTAGAATGATTTCTAATTTCTCTCACCATGGACATTTCCAATTCTTATTCCCTTCGATTGGGATACATTCCTCATCCATAATACTTCCTTCAAAACTTGAATTCCCTTTCCGATACTTTCCCAATAATCATGCTTTCATTTCCCTAGTTCAGGCCAAATATTCAATTTTATGCCTGATAGTATGACAGATGTTTGCACTCTATCACAGACATAAGGTCCTATACTCTATGTGATTTATTTGCATAACACTTGGATATATTGCCGATCTCTCCTAATTTAAATTCCAAAGTTCCGTATGTGCTTATTTGCAAATTAACATTCACAGAATTCCCTTTTCCTGACCCTTCTCTTGATTTTTTTTTAAAAAAAAACTTTCCAGTTAAAATCCCAGGTGATTTCATACATTTTCAGACTAATCCACATCAAGGTGTTGTCTTAGGCCAAACAGCACATACAAATAAAGAAAAAAAAAACTCATATTGACAAGAACCTCTACCATCCCCCTTACATATTGCAAACTCTGTAGTCTTGCTTGCTTTGGTATTTGAAAGACAGGAGGGGGAAATGGGAGCTTTTTCAGGATGTTCTCCAAACAACTCCAGTTTACAGCCACATAACTTAATCCAAAATATCCTTTAAAACAGGCCTTCATTGAGTTGCTGATGCCTGTGCCACAGGGGTGGAGAACCAATATGCAACTGAAAAAGTGCTTTCCAAAATGGTCTGGGGAAGTACATGGTTCTCTTTTTATCTGTTTGGAAGAAAAAAATGTAACTGGGAATTTAAATATTTAAATCAAAACATCTAGATGCTTAGGGCCTTCACACTCCAAACTGAAATCCATTTTTCTTTCGGCCAACAATATCAAAGGACTGGGTGAATTCACCCCAAGTGTCAATAGCCCAATACTAGGCTAGTTTCCCTAGAAACAGTACAAATGGAACCGAAGGATTTTAACTGTGATTATGAATTAAAGTTTTGGTAACTTTTAAAATCTGTAAAGAAACATAGTGCCTATGCAAATCCTAAGCAGTCTTCTAGGGAAAGGAAGCCAATTAATTACTAACTTTGCATTAATTAGCTTCACAACTTTTCACAAATACCTTGAAACCTTTCAGAAAACAAAGACTCCTATAGCCATTCTTCTTTTGTATATAGTCTTCCTTTGTTTCAATTGGAGGAAGGGATCAAGAGGTCAGATTCCCAACCAGTTCATTTAGGACACTGCATCTCTGAAAGAACAGGAAAGGGGTTTTCAAACACAGTCTCTGGAAGTTTTTTTTTTAATCTCATCCTTCCTACTAAGTCACCTTCATCTCTTAACTGTGTCTCAAACAGATGCGCTTTTATTCTTCATAACTGAGTATCATCAATAAGTTTCCATTGCTTAAAAGCAAGGTTGGTAAATATAGTAAATGAGCTTCTGAAACAACTCAAGCAAAGAGCCTGGCAGCCTTGAATGTTTGGTACAGTCTAGAAATATTGCAAGGTAATAGTAATCATGATGATGAAAAGAGAAAACATTTCCAGGCAGTATTTTAAGAATGCTATCCATATCTGTTCCCTAATATACACAACCCTCTATGGTGTAAGTACTATTCTTCCTATTTTATGCCTGGGAAAATAAGGTGCAGAGAGGTCAGGTGACTTTCCGAGACTCACACAGCTACTAAGTTTTCTTTGAACTCTGATAATTTTTACCTAATCATCATAATCACATTTTCCTTGGATAAAGCCTTCAGATCTCTGCTCGCATGATCTTGTTCAGAAACAAATATCAGGAATATACCCTTTGTAATGCAAACTGCTCACTAGAAATTGAGAAATCGCAATAACAGAATGTGTAGCTGAAGAACTTTTCAGTGGTGTTAAAAATAAAAATAAGACCCTTCAGGATCTGGTATGAGAGCTGAAGTCCCTAACTGACTTCTCTTTAAACCCAAATATATGTTTTTTTTTTATTTTTATTGATTAAATTTCTTTTTCATCATTTTACACATGTAGATAATACATATTAACAATCTCACCACCCACTTTCTCTCTCCTCCCTACTCCTCTATCTAGCTTCTTTACGAAATCCTTGCACACATTCATGTCTATTTGTTTGGTTTTGAAGCACACTGACTTTAATCAGAGCCATCTGAGTAACTATGAGTTTGGAGGTGTCTGTTGCATCCTGGTGGGCTCAGCAGTGGGTACACAAATAATAACAATAATTATACTTCTCGTATAAACTACCAACAAGCATCAGTTCAATATTAAGGTGCTGGGAGTACTGTGAGCCTCTCCTCTCTCCATGATTAATTGTTGACAGGGACTGACTTTTGTGTACCAATGAATGTAACTGCAGTTGTTGTGAATTCATAATTGTAGTGGTTGTGTTGAGCCTAGAGGAAGGCAATTCGCAGCCCTTCACCCTATCTTCTGGCTCCTGCACACTTCCTACCTCTTCTGCAAAGGTCTCTGAGACCTAGAGAGGGAGATTTAAATTTCTTATTTACAGCTAAAACATCAACAGTTATTTATTCTCAGCATCTTGGGCAGCCATGAGTCACAGCATTCACTGCCGTCCAATATAGAGAGGGGCTTCTCTGATTAAAGCTGAAAGTAGCATTTGCCTATGGTTATAAACATACATATATATAGATGGCAGTTTGATGCTATTTCAATTTAGTCAAATAATGGTAATAAGATCCTCAGACATGACTTGCTAACCAGACTTACACTAAATGGCACGGGTTCTTTTCCACGGAGCAGGCCTCAAATCTAATCAGAAAGCAGTTGGGCACCCCTACAACATTTGAACCTCTCTCACACAGATGGGCACATCTCCTTTTAAAGTAACTCTTTATTAAATAAAAAACAATCTTATTTTACATACCAATCCCAGTTCCCTTTCCCTCTTGCCCTCCCACTCCCCCCCACCATCGCCCCATCCCACCCCTCATCCACTCAGAGAGGGTGAGTACTCCCATGGGGAATAATAAAAGTCTTGTCACATCATTTTGGGTAGAACCAAGCCACCCTACCCCCCCTACCCCCACTCCCCCACCCTCACCCCTATCTAGGCTGAGAGAGTATTCCTCCACAGACAATGGACTCCAAAAAGCCAGTTCATGCACTAAGGATAAATACTGGTTCCACTGAGATGGGCACATCTTGCCTGTCCAGTTGGTTGGGTTTGTTTTTTCACAGCATTCTAAGCTGCGTGAAACCAATGATGCTTTTCTCCTCCAGCCACAGACTGACTTTTAAAGATGGTGGTGAGAAGTGGGATAGGGGAGGTGGGAGTGTGGGAGGGAAAACTATAGGGTTACCTAATATAACAATACTAATGAACTGGTCTACTAATCAAGACTCAAGTAATCTAAAATTATATTTAGTAAAAATGTGAAGCAGATTTGGATATAAGCTATATACTGGAAAACTCAGAATAGCCACAAAAGAAAAATGCAGTAAAAAAAGACACCAAAGGCATAAATGAAAACAGTATACTAGAAAGCAACCCTAAGGATAATGAGAGTAATATAGGACAAAGGTAGTTACAATATATATATATATATATATATATATATATTTATGAGATAAAATTCCTTAATCCCAGCACTTGGGAGTCAGAGGCAGGCAGATCGCTGTGAGTTCGAGACCAGCCTGGTCTACAAGAGCTAGTTCCAAGACAACCTCCAAAACCACAGAGAAACCCTGTCTCTGGAAAAAAAAGAGATAAAATCCCATGCAAAGATAATGATTTTAGCAATAACATTACATATAACTGACTACAAAATCAAACTAAGTGGACAGATTGTGAGACTGAATTACAAGACAAGATCCTAGGCTCAGTAGTACAGGATTTGTCTAGCAAGCAAAGGACTTGGTTCAATCCTTAACACTCAGGCAAAATATATATAATAACATGTCTGTAATCGTAGCACTCAGGAGGCTAAGGCGAGAGAATTGCCATAAGTTTGAGGCCACCTTGAGGGATGTAGTGAATTACATGCTAACCTGAACTACAGTATAATATCTTACCACAAAATGACTAAAAAAATTATACCTAGATGTCATCTATAAGACACATACTTTAGATTTAAAAAACAAGAAAATAAGTAAATAAATTAAAAGTAAAAAGACAGAGCTGGTCATTGGTGGTGCACGCCTTTAATGCCAGCACTCGGGAGGCAGAGGCAGGCGGATCTCTGTGAGTTCGAGGCCTGCCTGGTCTACAAAGTGAGTTCCAGGACAACCTCCAAAGCTACAGAGAAACCCTGTCTCGAAAAAACAAAAAAAAAAGTAAAAAGACAGAAAAAAGTTCTTAAAATAATGACCAAAAAATGAGCTAGAATCTGTATATTTGCATTAGGAAAATATATTTTAAAATAAACAAAAAAACATTTGTATTAAAGACAAATTGATATTCTATGATAAATTATTTGTACCTATAAATAAAGAAACAAGATATAAGGCAGCAGTTTACATATGTGAAGGGATGAGTAGATAGTTTAACAATATTGAATAAGTACTTCACCACTTTTAATAATGGATAGAATGATGACACAAGAGATCAAGAAAGTTCTAGAGCTGGGCGTTGGTGGTGCACGCCTTTAATCCCAGCACATGGGAGGCAGAGGCAGGCAGATCTCTGTGAGTTCGAGGCCAGCCTGGTCTACAAAGTGAGTTCTAAGACAGCTTCCAAAGCCACAGAGAAACCCTGTCTCGGAAAAAAAAAGAAAAGAAAGTTCTAGAATATTAAACAGTCTTAAACAACTATAAATATACTATGAATATGTATAATGTAATACAAAATAGCAGCAGATTTACATATTCATTTCAAGTGCACATTAAATACATCACAGGTAGACCACATGATTAGACCAAAGAAAGTAAGTTTAAAATCATGAAAGATGTTGATAATCCCAGTGGAATTGAATTAGAGGTAATCAACAAAAAGAAATTTGCAGAATTAAAAGCATGTGAAAATTAAAAAATATATTTCTAATTATCAGTGTATGAAAAAGAAATTATCATGGAAAATTCAATTATTAAACACGAAAATATATAAAAATCCTAATAATGCAGCAAAAAATTCTCTGGGGGAAATTTATATCTGTAAATAACATATTAGACAGTAATAAAAAACTAAAAAATTTCCTACCCTTTCACAATAATAGACAGATGACAGATAAGTGATTCATTGACAGATAGTTATAGATAAATGCAAAGTACTCAAATCCAAAGAAGCTTCATGAAAAAATTAGTAATGATTGTGCATAAAGTAATAAAATATTTAGAAAGAGAAATGGAAAAATTCCTGTGTTGCAGAATATTATTTTAAGATAGGTTACTCAACTAGACAAAGAATAAGAAGGAAAGAAAAGATATACTGAAATAAAGAAAGATAAAAGCTCAGAGGCAAAAGGTAGACGGCATAATTTAAGTTAGAAAAGCTGGCTAGAAACAAGCCAAACTAACGCTGGGCATTCATAAGAAAGATTAAGCCTCCATGTGATTTATTTGAGAGCTGGGTGGTGGCCCCCAAAGTGCCAAATAGTAAAGAGCAAAGACCAGTGAGTAAAAAGAGTAAAAGCAGCCAACAACAATCATGAAATTAAAGTTACTTGTTTTACTAAATCAGCAAAATTGACAAATTTTTAGCTAGTCAAAATCAGAGGTGGAAGAGTAAACATAACTATTGTGCTTAAACAATAAAAGTATAAAGGAATGTTACAAATAATTGTATATCAATAAATTTAAAACCTAAGGAAAATAAATGCTTAGAAACACGCAAAATACCAAAATTAGAGATAAACAAAAAATGTGCACAGATAAATACAAAAAAGAGTACAAATTAGTGTTTTAAAGGTTGCAATAAAGCCAGGCATTGGTAGCACATGCCTTTAATCCCAGCACTCGGGAGGCAGAGGCAGGCAGATCTCTGTGAGTTCGAGGCCAGCCTGGTTTACAGAGCGAGTTCCAGAACAGCCTCCAAAAAATACAGAGAAACCCTGTCTCAAAAAACCAAATAAGTTAATAAATAAATAAAAATAAATAAATAAAGATTGCAATACAATAAGAAAGTTAAGGAACAGATGTCTTTACTGATAGATATCCAGTCATTTAGGAAATAATTAAAATCAATCCTCACATCCTTCCTTAAAATACAAGAGGAGACCTGCCCTTTCCTATACTGAAACAGTGCAGGAATGGATGGGAACAGGGGTGGGGAGGTGGGGGGAAGGAGTGGGGAGACGGACTTGGGGGAGAGAAGAGATGGGAAACTGCAGTTGAGATGTAAAATAGATAAATTAATAAAATTAAAAAAATACAAGAGGAAGGAACATTCAATTCACTCTGTAAGGCTGCTGTTTGGTTTCCTCAATATCAAAGCAGATATCACAAGAAAGCTACTTATCAATATCATGTGTGAATATGGCGTGGGACTCCTTAAAAATATGGAGAAATGGGGCTGAAGTGATGGTTCAGTGGTTAAGAACCCTGGCTGCTCTCCAAGAGGACCCAGGTTCAATTCCTAGCAACCACTTGATTTCTCACAACCACCTGTAACTCCGATTCCAAGGGATCTGAAACACTCTCCTGGTCTCTACAGGCATTCATGCACATAGTACACAAACATGCATAATACAAAATAAGCATAGGTGTAAAATAAGTATTTTTAAAGTTATCAAGAAACATACAAAAATGTTATGTTTCATTACCAAGTGAGGTTTCTATTGGAATACAAGGTTGTTTCAACATATGAAAAATCGTTTTTACAGAATAAAGAACAAAGTATATGATAGACTCAATAACACGGCAAAAATAATTGACCCAATTCAAAAGCTATTTGAGAACACAACACTAAACAGACTAAGTATAAAACAGAAACTCAATAAGTTGAATGGAATCTTTAAAAAAAAAAGCCCAGAGCTAATGTCACACTCAAAAATGACAGACTGAAAGCAGCCTCCCCGAAATCAACAAGAATGAATGTCTCTTTTAAGTATTTTACTCAATATAGTGCTTCAAAAAATAGAACAATTAGGCAACAAAAAGAAATATCAGCCAGGCATTGGTAGCACACGCCTTTAATCCCAGCACTCGGGAGGCAGAGCCAGGTAGATCTCTATGAGTTTGAGGCCAGCCTGGTCTACAGAGCGAGCACCAGGATAGGCTCCGAAGCTACAGAGAAACCCTGTCTTGAAAAAACAACATCCTTAGCCATCTGGGAAATGCAAATCACAACAACTCTGAGATACCATTTTACTCCTGTCAGAATGGCTAAAATCAAAAACACCAATGACAATTTATGCTGGAGAGGTTGTGGTGAAAGGGGAACACTCCTCCACTGCTAGTGGGAGTGCCAACTCGTACAGCCACTTTGGAAATCAGTATGGAGATTCCTCAGAAAAATGGGAATAAACCTACCACAAGACCCAGCAAATCCACTCTTAGGCATATATCCAAAAGATTCATATTCATACAACAAGGACATCTGTTCCACTATGTCCATAGCAGCATTATTTGTAATAGCCAGAACTTGGAAGCAACCTAGATGCCCCTCAACTGAAGAGTGGATAGAGAAAAGGTGGTACATTTACACAATGGAGTACTATTCAGCAGAAAAAAAAACAATGGAATCCTGAAATTTGCAGGCAAATGGATGCCACTAGAAGAAACCATCCTGAGTGAGGTAACCCAGTCACAAAAAGAGAAACATGGCATATGCTCTCTCATATATGGATTTTAGACAGATCTGGGGAGTGCCAGCCTACAATCCCATGACCAGAGAGTCTGGGAAAGAGAACCTTCATTCAATGGCTGATGGAAGCAGAGGCAGACTCCCACACCTAAACACAGAGCTGAACTCAAGGAATCCAGTGACAGAAAGGGAGGACTGATGAGCAAAGGGGCTAAGACTGGGCTGGTTTAACCCCCAGAAACAGCTGACCTGACAAGGGTTAGCTCTTGAATCCCAGACTGATGCCTGGGAATCCAGCATGGGACTGATCAAGAGCCCCTGAATGTGGGTGTCAGTGAGGAGGTCTAGGTAATCTATTGAGCCTTGGGTAGTAGATCAGTATTTATCCCGAGTATACACACGGACTTTGGGCACCCATCCAACAATGAGAGATGCACTCTCATCCTGGACTTTTGGGGGAGGGCCTAGGATCTGCCCTGGATGAAATGACAGACTATGGACACCCTCTTGGAGGGCCTCACACTCCCTGGGGAAATGAGAGGATATTGGAGGGGTTGGTGGGAGGGCATGGGAGGAGGAGAGGGAAAGGGAAAGGGACCTGGAATTGACATGTGAAGCAACCTTGTTTCTAATTTAAATTTTAAAATAAAAATAAATAAAAATACATAAATAAATATCATCCACCTAAGTAAAAGAAGGAATAAAGTTCTCAAACAGCAGGATCTTGGATTTAAAGACATTGTAGAGAGTTTGAAAACAATTATTAAGAGAATAAACAAGACCACAAAGTTTCAAACTATAAAATCAGTATACAGTAGTCAATTTCTATATGCTAGTAATGAATGAATAGTCTGTAAGTGAAATCAAGAGAACAATCCCATTTACATTTACAATAGAAAAATTCCAAAGAAAATACTTGGGGGCTCAGCAGGTGAAAGTACATACTGCTCTTACACAGGACCCACATTCAGTTTCCAGCACCAACATGGGCTGTTGACAACTCCCCGTAACTCCTGTTCCAAGTGGACTGTGCCTCTGGTCTCTGTGAACACTCACACTCTGGTGAACATACTCTGAAAAGTGCTACTTACTTAACTTAATGTGGGCTATCTATCTAAATTAAGAGCCAAAATTATGAAACTCTTAAAATAATCAAGTACAAACCTCTATAATTTGATGTTAGGCCATGATTTCTTAAATACAGCATCAAAATTGTAAAGTATAAGATGGAGTAGTAAAAGGTTAAATGTTATCAAAATTAAAGTGCTGTCAACAAAAACATATCTGCAATTTCTAGAAGAGGAGAATAAATAACATGCTAAAAGAAAAATGGTCATGTATTCAATTACTGTAGCATTCTGGCTGCTTAATAGTTGGCTCTGGTTTCGACACTAGAGATAACCTCGGCATTCACATATATTGTCTCAACACCTGGAAATATAAAGGATTTGCAAACTTAAAAAAAACAGAATCATACACTTTAAGTGAGAACAATTTAGTGATATATAAATTATATCTGAGTAATGTTCTCAAAAACAGAAAAGGTTTAACTAAATAATTCTTAAAATCTACGGGGATTTCAATTTTTGAGTTGGTTGTTGTTAAAACTAAGCAATTGTATTCACATGACTACTCTTTCTTGTCTATTTTGTGTGTGAAAATTCTACTAAATTCTTTTGAAATCAAAATAATATGGCCATTCAAGAACTCCATTATAGTTTCTATCCATAGTTGGCAGTAAATCCACTTGACATCCATTTCCGAGATATTCTCAATGAACAAGATGGAGTAGAAGGGATTGCAAATGACAGAGAATTCAGTATTCGACTCTCTCTCCAACCATCTGACAGATACGAAATCAGAGCTATTCTACATTTCAAGACAGAGGGGAGTCCGGCTCAATGTATCAGAGCAGACTTGAGAGAGGAGACTTCCCAGCCTTGAGGATGAAGAGGCATTTGGTTTGATGAAAGACTACTCCTGACAAAAAAAAAGTTAAACAAAAGTGCAGGCAAGAAAGAAATTCCCTTCAAGGACTACACAACAGCAAGGGATAACTTCAGTTACCATAAGTATTGGAACATCATAAATTATATTTCATTGTAAATATTTGATAGTTCATATTCTCCATCTCTAGTCTCCAACTTATTTGAATCAGTGAGGCGTTCTTGTGTTCCTGCTCATACTACTTTGCTTAAGAGTTGTTAAGGAAAAAAGACAAGTATGGTATGTACTCACTCGTATATGGATTTTAGACTTGGAGCAGGGCACTGCCAGCCCACAATCCCACTGCCAGAGAGTCTGTGGTGCAGGGAGGACCCTAAGAGAGCTATGCATGGTAACAGGGAGAAGGGTTAGGGGATGCGATCTCCTAATTGGATTGGTGGGGGGAGAGGGAAGGGTAGAAGGAGATGGGAGAGAGAGAGAAAAGAGGAGGGGAGAGGAGGACATGGGAGAGCAGGAAGGTTGAGCCAGGGTAAGAATAGAGGAGAAAAGGATGGGAGATACCAGAAAAGAGGGAGCCAGTATAAGTTGGAGGAGAGATCTAGCACTAGTGAGATCTTTAAGGATCTACAAGAATGACACCAACTAGCATTAAGGCTACCTTAAATGCCCTCCCATGATAATGAGAATGATGACTACCTTACATGCCATCCTAGAACTCTCATCCAATGGCTGATGAAGGCAGAGGCAGACACCCACAGCTGTGAACCGAATTGAACTCCTGGAACCCAGTTGCAAAGAAGAGTGATGAACACAGAGGCAGCTGACCTAAACAAGGGGGAACACAGGGACCCCAGACTGATGACTGAGGGGCAGCATGGGACTGATCCAGACACCCTCCCACCGAACCTGGGTGACAGAGAGGAGGCCTTGGCAATCTGTGGGACCTTGGAGAGGGGAGCAGTATTTATTCCTGGCATACAGAAGGACTCTGGGAACCCATGCCACGTGGGAGGATGCTCTCTCAGCCTGGACACATGGGGAAGAACCTGGGCCCTTCCCGGGATGATGTGACAGACCCTGAAAATCCCTCATGGAGTCCCTTGCCCTCCATGGTGAAAGAGGTGGGCTGGAGTGGGGGTGATGGGTTGGGAGGTTTGGAGGGTGGGAAAGGAGGGGAGGGAGAGGGAACTGAAAGTGATATGCGTAATAAGTTAAATAAAAAATATATGAAAAAAAGGAGTTGTTAAGGAAATCAGTTTTTATGGTTCTGTGGGGTAATAAAGCAAAACATATTTTTTGGAAGTCAGAATTGATACAGTGCCCTCAGGAGGTAGTCCAAAAGCCAAATGAGGAAATATTCTAAGCCTTTTCATGACATATACATATATTATATCAAAAGAGTCCCAAGAGAATTTTACATTTCAAGAGTTTTAAATTATTATGTTTCACAATTTAGAATAGTTTCAGGTTTACAGAAGATTTGAACAGAAAGTACATAGTGTTCCACATGCTACCTCCACCCACCAAACTCAATTTCCTTTATTACTAACATCTTGCATTACTATGGTACATGTGTTCCAAGTGATAAACTAATATTGATACATTATTATTGGCTAAAACTCATACTTTGTATTAGTGTTCACTTTTGTATTATACAGTTCTGTGATCTCTGGAAATGCATAATGGCATAACTGCCACTATAGTGTTATTCAGAACAGTTTTGCTACACTAATTATTCTCTGTGCTCCACCCCTTCTCCCTACCCCACACCTTCCTGGAACCTTGGCAGCCACAGATACTTTTACTGGCCTTGTATTTCACTTTTACCAGAATGTCATGTTGTTGAAATTATTCAAAATGTAGACTTTCACACTGATGCTGTCACTTTGCAATATAAATTTAATATTCCTTAGATTTTAATTTTATATTTATTTATGTTACCATATGAATGATATATATATGTGTGTGTGTGTGTGTGTGTGTGTGTGTGTGTGTGTGTGTGTGTGTACCACATGCATATCCAGTGCCAAAGACAGCTACAGATACTCTAAAACTGGAGATATGGATGGTTGTGAGCCATCGTGTGGATGGGGGAAAACAAACCTAGGTCCTTTGCTAAAGCAACAAATGCCCTTAACCACTGAACCATCTCTCCAACCTCCTCTTCATGTCTTTAGTGACATATTTCCATACCTTATTTCTTTCTGACACTGAACAATATTCTATCAAATAGATATATCATTGTTCATTTATTTGCTTGTGAAAAACATCTTAGTTGGTTTCAATTTTAGGAACTATGAAGATGTTTGCTATAAATACCCATGGGCAAGTGTTTTGAATGTAAATTTGCAACTGACTTGGGTAAATCTGTATTAGTGCTATATACTAAGGTAAAGTTGCTTACCTTATCTTGGCTAATTGTGTGTCTAATTAGTCACTAAAGAACACGGATCAGTTATATTTATCATCAATGAGACCAAATATTCTCGGGGAGGAATTTTTTAACTTTTGGTTCCTGAGGCTTTACTCCATCATCATTTGGCCTCATACTCTTGGTCAGATCATGACAGCAGGAGCTTCTTTACTTCAATGCAGAGAGAAAACAGAAAGAGGGGATTTAGTCCCAAGGGACATGCCCCTAATGACCTAAACTACTTTCTTCAAATAGGTCCCATCTCCAAACTGGGCCACAATATTATTAATTATTTGGAGAATTAGTACATCAGTTATATCAGAGCCCTCGTGTCCATACCCAAAGATATGCTTCATTCATCTCCTAGGGCTTTCTGAATCTAATGTATTTAACAATCAAAATTAACCATGAGACCATTACAAGTTAAATGTAGCATTCACATATATAATACCAACATTTTGGTGGCAGACCCATAATAATTGGAGTTCCATTCTGAACTACAAAACGAAATGCTATTTTAAAAAATCATAGATTGGCCTCCACAAAGGATAAATCAACATGTGACTCTCAATTTCTCATGCAACTTTCTTTTGGAATTCATGAGAATCCAAAGGATTCATTTTAAATTGTTTCTTTTGTTTACTTATCCTTTTATTCCCCACCCCTTCTTTGGTTTTGGTTTTTGGAGACAGGGTTTATCTGTTTAGCCCTGGTTGTCCTGGACCTCACTCTAGAACAGGTTGGCCTTGAACTTACAGAGATCTGCCTGCTTCTGTTTCCCAAGTGCTGGAATTAAAGGCATTCACCACCACCATCTGGCTATTTGTTGTTGTTGTTGTTGTTTTGGTTTTTACGAGACAGGGTTTCTCTGTATTGTTTTGGAGGCTATCGGTCCAGCCCGGCCTTGAACTCACAGAGATCTGCCTGCCTCTGCCTCCCGAGTGCTGGGATTAAAGGCGTGCGCCACCACTGCCCGGCCTGGCTATTTTTTAACAGTATAATATAATTACATCATTTGCTCTTCCCTTTCTTTCTTCCATCTCTCCTCCAAAGAATGTTCCTTGCTCTTTTACAAATTAGTGGCCTCATTTTTTCCTTAATTGTTGTTAAATACATTGGTTATGGATATACACACATAAATACAGCCTTCTCAGTCTGTATAAGTTGGCATGTTTTTCAGAGTTGACCATTTGGTACTGGATAAGAAATTGGTGTGTTCTTCCCTGGAAATGACTATATCTCCGACTCTCAGCATTCCTTAGTGCCTGTAGTTATTTGTGTAGTGTTGAGGCCTTTTGTTTTTCCCCCATCTCTTTTACCATGTGAATTGTTCTTGTGCTTGTTCAGCTCTCATTTAGGCAGTCATGTTGGCGAGACTTTATGGATGTAGCTTCTGACAGTCCCAGAAAACACTATTTCACAGCAGACTCCCTGATCTTCTGTCTCTTACAATCTGCCCACTCCCCCTTTCCAGAATATTTATCGATCTTTATGTGCACAAGCTTTTGTATCTGTATCTACTGGAACTGTACTCCACAACTCTGCATTTTGATTGGTTGTGGGTTTCTATAATGGTGTCCATCTGTTGCAAAGAGACATTTTATTGATGATGGTTGAGGACTACACTAATCTGTGGGTATAAGAATAAATATTTAGAATGCTGTTGGAGATTATGCTGATTTAGTAAAATTGTAGTTGTAGAATCTCCTCCAGGATCCATGACTTCACTAGCCCTGGGTAAGTTGGCTAGATTTCCAGTACCAGTCACGATTTTCCTGTTGTTAGGCCAATCTTAAGTCCAATTAGAGAGCCATTGGTTACCATCAAGGTATGTATGCCACTACTGCACCCTTAGGATAATTGTTCCATGATGGCCATCATTATGGTTCACAAACATCATAGTTGTGTAGGACTATTGGTTGCTTTCCTCCTTTGAAAATTTGCATGTTGCCTTCTGGTACCATGAAAGTTAGTCCTCAGGGAGAAAGAATTTATGTCAGTTCCAGCTCAGTCAAGGGATATCTAGGCCCTATATCTTAAGTATGTGGTGTCTTCAGCAATGGGGATTTGCCTTCCACCCCTGGGGGACAACCAAGGGCAATAGAAGTAATCTGTAATGTTTTGGGAATCTCTAGGACAACCCTGACCAACAGCTCAAAATAGGGCTTTCTCATGCCTGGTGTTGGGGCCTTTTTTGACAGTCTTTGGCTCTTGAAGGGAGCATTGTCATCCTACATGAGAAATTTCATTTAAAGGATATATTATTTATATTTATGTTTGTACACAGACATGTATTATAGGATTTTTAAAGAAAGATATTAGTCAACCAAAAGGGCAATAGGCAAATATGTGTCTCAAAAGGAATTAAAGACAGAAACTAATATAAAGATAGGACTTGTGGGAACTAGAATAGGGATAGTAGTGGAGCAGTTATAAGTGGTAACCAGAGTTTTGCTACTTACTTGCTGGTTTGACCTTAAGCAAATGTCTTATCAATCCATGCTTCCCATCCATCCACCAAACGATAATTCTGCTTTATAATTTGTGAAAATTAAATGAAATATTATAGAAAATAACAGAGAAGAATGACTGGTACATATCGAATATTCTATAAATGTTAAACCTGACATTGTTAAATCCATTGCAATTTGTTTGAACCCAATACTCATTAACTTGACATTTCCCATTCTAGATGCTGTCCCATTCTCCTTTTTGTGCAAACTAATTCACTATAACCTTATTCCACATTATCTATCTTTTTCATGTTTAGTTTAAATACTGTCTTTTGGCTTACTACACTTCAAACATGACATAAGTAGTTAATATTAGTATGTCACTGAGAGTCATTCAGCTCATTATAATTCCATTTCCTTATTCATTAAATAATAACAATTTTAGAATCTATGCCATAAACTGTTGCAAGGACTGAATGGGCTATGATTTTACCAAATTATACAGCATATGATGATCCATGAGCATTTGCTGTTATTATTGTGTCAATTCTCAAAGCATCCTTTTGACTTTCTGCTCCTACTGCTAACTGGTTTGGAGGAATGAAGTGACCTATGAATCTCAGCCTACAAATGATTAGCAAGACTGAAGAGACTTCTTTTTTATTGAAATTTTAAATAACTTGTTTTACATGTCAATCCCAGTTCCCTCTCCCTCCCATCCTCCCGCATCCCCCACCATCCCCGCCAGCCTCCCACCCTATCACCATTTCCTTCCACATAGGGGATATCTAGAGTCTGTCATTTCACTCAGGGCACAGTCCAGGCACTCCCCTAAGAGTCCAGGCTGAGAGAGCATTCCTCTTTGTGTTATGGACACACGATGTCTGTTTGTATGCCAGGGATAAACACTGATCCACTGCCCAGGGCCCCATAGGTTGCCCAGGCCTCCTCATTGACTCTCACATTCAGGGGGTCTGTATAAGTCCCATGCTGGCCTCCCAGCTGTCGATCTGGGGTCCAAGAGCTCTCTCCTGTTCAGATCAGCTGTCTATGCTAGTTTTGCCAGCCCAATCTTTGCCAATTTGCTCATTGCTCCTCTCTCTCGGTCACTGGGTTCCATGGGTTCAGCTCATTGTTTAACTGTGGGTGTTTGCCTCTGCTTCCATCAGTCATTGGATGAAGGCTCCAGGATGTTTATAGACATCAAGTTCATTATCAGGAATGGGCATTCGAGGTGGTCTCTCCACTATTGCTTAACTTGCCAGTTGGTGTCATCCCTTTAGATCACTAGATGTCACACTGGTGCCAGATCTGTCTTCTAACCTATGATTCCCTCTTCCCCCTTATTCTACCCCCCACTCAACCTTCCTGTTCCCCCATGACCTACTCTCTCTTCCTCCTGAAGAGACTTCTAAAGCAGTTAGCAGCAGAAAGAAAAAGAAAAAGGATGCTTTAAGAATTTGCAAAATAACAGGAACAAATGTATGTTGTTTACAATAAAATATGTGCAACTGGAGATAATCATATTTGGTGAATTAAACCAATCCACAAAACACAAATATCTATTTTTCCCTTATCTACAGTTGCTAGATTTTATATAGGTACATAAAATAATATTCATGCATATGGCATGAGAGTAGATGTGAAACAGCCTAGGCAGCTGATGGGAAAGGGAGGGAAATCTAAAAGGAGGGCACAGGGTATGGGGAGAATATGTGCAATGTACAATATATACTTGTAAGATAAAATTTAAATAAATGTAATTTGATGATAAGGGTAGGAATTGAGTTCCCTTTTTTAGGTACCATCTATTAATGATGATCATGAGTTATACCCAAAATGTGAGGCTAAAGAAAAAGAAAATAAGACCAGTGGAACATCTTGGGTAGGAGACTTATATTTCCTTTAAACATGAATAAGCAAATGTTATAAATATTTCAAAGTCATTTGCATAGAGTTCTAAAGAGATGTTGAAGATGATAATGAACTATATATGTGTCTAACTCACACACACACACACACACACACACACACAAAACTGAGTTTTAATGAAAACCAGAACTTCCCCTGTAATTATGTTTGAAATGAAGTTCCTTAAGTATGAACTTTCAGAGATGGCTCTGTTTAAGAGAGTTAAGATCAACCTCCTGTCTTTTCCATAATCTCCATCTCAGACGTCACATCTTAGAAAACTGGAGACCAGAGATTAGACATATAACCAATATCACACAGTATATTGCTCAATTATGGTTGAATTATTGATGCACAATTTAATTCAATGATTAACCCACATCATTTTAAAAACCATTTTCTTCACATGTCAAACCATATTTTCCATGTAATGTTGCCAGCCCTAAGTCCATATTAAAACACTTAATTCCATTTCATGATTGTTCAGATGTTGGCACCTATTTGTGACACTGAAGACAGCATTAAATTTAACGTGATTAATACATGAAAGCAAATTAGGCTAAAATAATATAATGAACTTTTCATCTGTCAAAACCTTCTGGTTCATCTAACATCTTTCCACATGCTACACTTTTGCCAATTCTAATGCACAAATCAGTTGCTTTTTCTCCTACTTTCTACTTCTTAATATCTAGATTGACAGATGTCTGTATTGCTTAAAAGGGCAAAACATACTGTTCAACCATCAAAGAATTGGGGAACATAAAAGAAGTATGGAAGGAAAGAATTTAAGAGGTGAAGGGCTCCAAATTTCTACTCGCACCTGAAGAGCTATTGTCAATTGAAAGACACTGAGGGAAGAGCGATAGTCACTTCTCTTTGGGAATGTGGCCACTAGCAAATTGCCCATGCCCTATACATATTACACATGATCAACACTAACTGGACTCTGAGGAATAATAATAATAATAATAAATAAATCAACAACAGTAATAATAAGGATATGAAGTAAGAACAGATGAGTTGGTGGGTCTCAGGGGTAAAGAGTGATAGTAGAGATTATATAATATAAAAATACATTTTACACAAGTATGACTTTTAAAAAATAGCAAAAGTTTTATTTTAAAGCAGTATTTATTAGTGAACAATTTTTAAAACTTTTGTGTTTAATAAAACATATATGGCATGAAAAATGCTAACTATAAGTAAGTCATACTCTGATAAACTCATAGAAACAAAGAACCATCACTTCATTTTGAAGGTTCTACACACTAAATAGCTCTATCTTATCAACTATTCTTTTCCTTTATATATCTATCACTCAAGTCAGAAAGGCTTATTCTCTTCTCTTTTAAAATTTCTTCCATAGTCTAGCCTTCCTAATGGTACCCCACTTGTGATTCCCAAGCTCCTCTCCACAAATTTTATCTATCCAAACCTTGCTAGTTGTCAAAGGAATTTGGTGAAGGAAGAAAAACATGTTTGTTTTTAACTGACTCTATATATTGTACCTTTGGTGACAAATGGTATCATGAATTAGAAGAAAGTTAGGAGGTAAAACCGTTTTGGAGGGGAAGATGAGTTCGACATGACTACAGGACACTTAGGTAGATCATTTTAGTGCATACATGGATAGTCTGGGAATGAGGAAGAATTCAAGAGTAAAGATAAAATTATTAAGTTATGTTCTTAAAGGACACATTTATCTGGGCATGGTGCACATACCGTTTAATCCCAAGATTTGGGAGGCAGAGTCAGGGGGATTTCTGTGAGTTCAAGGACATTCTGATCTACAGAGTGAGTTCCAGGACAGCCAGGACTATATATACTTTGTTTTAATAAATAAATAAATAAGCAAGTCTCCTTTAAACAAAGGGTAACTTTATCACTCAGCAGGTAACTGGAAGCAGTTTCCTGAGAGATATCCATAAAAGAGGAAGGCAGGATAATAGGAGCAGTAGAAAGAAAAAGGCATACCAAACCAATATCACTGATTCAACCTAAGTATCCAGTTTGATTCTACTCTGAAAACGCATTGATGTAATAGTGCAGTATTTTCATAATTATAAATCCACAAAAGCAAAGAGAACAAGAGAAGTGACAACCAGATTTGAGAAACTGCAGTGTAGGTATCTTGCTGGTAACTAATTTCACAGCTGCTGCAAGAATTGTTTCCAGAAAACAAAGAAGATGGGGGAGAAAACCAGAGGGATTGCAGATTTTTGTGACTCTTTGTGAAAAGCCTAATCGAAATCATGAAGCTGACATCTTGTAGATTGAGTAGTGAATTGATGGTAAACGATTAGAGATGTCTTATACTAATTATGACTTCAATAAATCCAGATACATAAGAAATGGATCAAATAAAGCCTGGGGTGTAAAAAGGAGTAAAAGAAGATGGGCACTTGTGAAAAAAATAACTGATACTGGAATATATTTCCTGCTGTGAGAAAAGACACGGAGAGTTAAAAAATTATAATAGAAAGGAGAAGAAGGTAAAGGATGAATGGCTACCAAGACATTAGCTGAGAAATTGAGAGAGTGCTGTTACCTTATGAAAGCCTTAAAAGAAATTAGAAATGTAGGTCATCTGCTTAAAGTGAAGAAGCCAGAAGTGGGGCCCTGAGAAAAGAAATGAAGGTTTGGAACAGCTGCTGTGGGAAATGCGAGCAGGAGCCAGCTATGGATGAGAAAAGGATTAAGGATAAGAGTTGAGGGTCCAGCTGAGGTTGAAAAGCATGCATTTGTAGTGGAGCCAATGAGCATGGATATGCAATTTTCCCCAGATAGGTCTTCAGCAGCCTGGGAACAAGAACAGGCAAAGTGGACCACTCAAGTGAGCCAGGACTGGCCAGGCATTGCCAAAGCTGTGATATGGAAGGTGAAGGAGTCAAGGGAATGGAAAATGCTTGAGTGTCGTTGAAATGGAGTCCAGAATGGGGAGGAAGGGAGAAGACAGGATGTGGCTGCTGGCCTAAGAGATTAAGTAAGAGAGAAAGGAATGGAGCGCCAAAGAAAAACAATTTGATTGATCACAAGGCCATTCCTTGGTGTTTCAGATATAAATCCAGGTGACTATTGCCTTTGTAACCAAACTCTGAATATTTTGGCTAGATAGCTGCTGGTTTTCCAGGCAAGTGCAGCGTTAATAAGGCTTAAATGACTGCTTTCTACCATGAGCTATTTCACTGCTGTGCCCTTTAGTCCTGTTTTTCCATTGTTTTTAAGGTATTTCTTGAAACTAATCTTGGCGAATTCAGCCTGGGTGGGGGAAGGGGCTGAGGCACAATGAGGGGAAGTATGTATTTAATAATTTCCTTTTGTGTATGGCTCTGGGTCTGGCTATGCCTCAAAGACCCTTTACTGTAAGAAACACAAAGAACATTTGGAAGCTATCAAGTTCCTGAGGGTCCCAAAGTGCAGCCTGCCCTGAAAAGAAATCTCGGCTAATCTCCTTTCCAGCCCTCCTCTAGAGGGCAGCTGCTTCCCTCCTCAGTTTGGAAGCCTACAGCTTCTTGTCCACATAACTGTTCACCATGTGTAGCCTGTGATTTTACAACAGTAAAGGGGGGAAGACGGGGTGGAAATATTCATTGAACAGAAAATTTAAGGCCTGCCAATCTCCAACCCATAGAGGCCCCTTCCAGCCCTCTGGATCGTATCACCAGGAGAACCTTGTATTGAAACCCGCAAAGCTACAATGGATTCAAACATATTTGCATTAGCAATAATTACCCTGTCTGCCATAAAGAACATACGCAATTTCTTCGACCCCCAAGTTACGGATAAATGTCCCATAATTCCTGATTCTAGTTTCTTGTTATTAAGTGATTTAAAATGATAAATTTTCCTGGGGGTGGGGTGGGTGGAGGTTCCAATAATTTTACGATTTCTAACTTTAGTTTATGGCAACATAATGTTTAATAGCTACATCTTCCGTTTGCAGAAACAGTTTAGACCACAGAAGCTGCAGCATACTTAGGGTTGTCTTATGGACACTGCTCTTCCTCAGTGCTGGAATACAAGAATTTACCAGAACTCTGCAAACAAGGACTTACTGGGACTTCTCAAATGGATTATCTGTGCTAATGCTTCCCATTTATCAAATGACAACACCCACACATAGATATTGATATTCTATCATTTCTCACTACAAAACTCTGCTCTGATTTTGTGCCACAAAGCATACAAGTTCTGAATGTCTCTCTCCCCATTGTAGCTCTAAATTTTGTAATTTGATCATATTTATCTAAATTAGAAAATAAGTCCAAGGCAAGGCTTTCAAAGGGAACAAATGCTAGAGTTCTGCAAAACAGCTGTTCAAGAAATAAGCACTCTGGAGGTAACCCAGTCACAAAAAGACAAACATGGTATGTATTCACTCATATATGGATTTTAGACATGGATCAGGGGAGTGCCAGCCTACAATCCCACTGCCAGGAAGTCTGGAAAACAGAACCTTCAGCCTGACTGATGGAAGCAGAGGCAGACACCCACAGCTAAACACTGAACTGAACTCAAGGAACCCAGTGACAGAGAGGGAGCATAGGGGTCAAGACTGGGCTTGTTTAACCCACAGAAACAGCTGACCTGAACAAGAGGGAGCTTTTGAGCCCCAGACTGATGGCTGGGAATTCAGCATGGGACTTATCCAGATCCCCTGAATGTGGGTGTCAGTGAGGAGGCCTAGGCAATCTGTGAGGCCTTGGGTAGTAGATCAGTATTTATCCCTGGCACACAAATGGACTTTGGGTGCCCATCCCACAATGAGAGATGCTCTCTCACCCTGGACTCTTGGGGGAGGGCCTAGGCCCTGCCCTGGATGAAATGACAGACTATGGATACCCCCCCCGAAAAGAGTGGTGATTGGGGGAGGGGGAGGGGGCTTGGTGGGAGGGCATGGAAGGAGGGGAGGGAGAGCAACCTTGTTTCTAATTTAAATTTAAAAAAATAAAATGGAAGTAATAGAAAAAAAGAAATAAGCACTCTGGCTACAAATTTTTGTTTTTGATGGGGGATGCACAGAGTTGATTTTGATACTAATATGTGAGTTTTGTTGACAGAAGTATACAGAGGGAAACATTTTTTCTTTTTAAATTTAAATTTAAATTAGAAACAAGGTTGCTTCACATGTCAATTCCAGGTCCCTCTCCCTCCCCTCTTCCTGCGCCCTCCCACCAACCCCTCCAATATCCCCTCTCTTCCCCAGGGAGGGTGAGGCCCTCCATGGGGGTGTCCATAGTCTGTCATTTCATCCAGGGAAGGGCCTAGACCCTCCCAGGGGGAAACATTTTAAGGAAATGTACCTATCATAGAATATGTGTTTTCTAGGCATCTTAAAGCATCCTAATTTAAACGTCAAAAATATGACTGTAAGTTCACATGAAAGTGGCACTGTGTCCATTTCTAAACAAAACTATAGCAATCTTATTTAAAGTGAAGACCTTTGATTCTCTTGGTAGTACAACTAAACTTCCTGAAAAACACTCTTTGAAGACTTATTACAATATTCCATGGAAAGAGATACGAAGACTGTACACGGGTAAGACAGCTGCTTAGTATCTAGTTTCTTTACTAGTTCGAACCTCTATACCTTTTTCTATCTTTGCTCATTCTTTACAAAAGAAACAATATAAAATAATTTTCTCAAAGCATGAATGTAGGATGCATAGTCTCCTTGAAGTTTAAGGAACAAGGAAAATATGTTTTTATTATCCTCCCACGTGGGCGGGGGTGCTGTCCAAAGCAGCTTTCATCCACTTTAGATTCTTACATCTTGTTACTTCTTTCAGGTAAAGTTTGTGACCTTGGCATCTCTTTCCATAGCAGTGCCTTTAGTTTATGAGGTTTCATGCCTCAAAGTGCAGCACACTAAGAAGAAAAAGGTCTTTGAAAAGTCTGACACAGAGAGGCTCTGGACCATAGAGAGGCCCATTCTAAGACTTGGTCATTAAAAATATTCTCTCTTACCATAAACCAGAGCATGCCAGCGGCTAGGAGCCGGTGGGGGCGGTAGGGAGGGTTCTCCAGCTGCACTGTTTATAATTGTAAAGAAAGAAAGACAGCAGTCACTTTGAGATAAATATGCATTTCACAGTTTTTGTCAGGCTGACTTGGCAGCTCCAAAAAAATTAAACAATTTGAATATGTTAGGAAGATTACAAGACTACTATATTTCAAAATGTTTATAGGTTAGTTTTGCAGCAAAAAAGGAACAACTTCATCTAATGGAACGAGGACATTTATTGCAAAGGAAGCCAAGAAGTCTGGTTTTCAAGAATATTTGCAATAGGAAAAAGTACCCAAAAGACAGCCCTTGTTGTAGCAAAGCTGGAAACCTTTTCTGAGTGATTTAAAATGCTCTCCAGTGAACCATGGCCAATTTATGATTAAAAGCAGAAATAAAAACTGAAATAAAACGGCAAAGTGTCTTTTTGGTAGAGTTTTCTTTTTCAGAAATCTATAATAGGTCTGATTTATGTCTTTCCAGATCCAATATGCTGGTAAGTCACTGAAATTGACTTTAAAGAGGCAATTTATTAAGGACTCACGCCCTAACTATAAGGCCATGGTAAACTAGTATTCAGAGTAGCTGCTGGTCCAGCTGGTAGCAGGCTAGTTCAGTACCTCTAAGGTGACAAAGTAAGCATATCTTGACAATGAGCAACTCAGTTCTTAGACCCAATAGGCACTTCTGTGCACAATGTGAAACCTACAAAGACTGTGCTGACGCAAAGTATGTCCCCACAGGTCTTATTTGTTGATTTAAAAATTTACCATGACAGTGTCTACTTGAGGTTCAGGATAATGTTCCAATTAGAATAACCTTGAGACAGAACATTCAAATAACCATAAAAATATTGTAGGCTGATTATGTGCTCCCTGACAGAGGGAAGAACTTTGACAATGATAATGGATGACTAACAGTGTGCATGTGTGATAAAACAGTCGATGGTGGCTAAGAGATAGAGACTCTGAGTTGTAGTTGGGTGCCATTTAATGGAGCTTGGGTCCCATTTAATGGAGCAATCTTCATACATGGGGACATGGGGACTGACCAGACTGAGGTGGGACACCATAAACAGCATCATTCAGTAGAAAGATTGCTGACTTTTGATTTAAAACATACAGCTTTAGTTTCTTTCCTATAAGCATCATGTGACTTTAAATATGTGCTTGCCCTTCCCTAGATTTGAATTTTTCCATCTATCTAAAGGTAATAGGGAAGATGAAAAACTAACCTTTGAAGCCCATTCAACATTCTCCTGTCCAGAAAATCAAGTATAGCAAACAACAGACTGGATATTTTGTCATTTTTGTCTGGTGCCCGCTTTAACTCCTGGCCACCAAATAACCTTCTGTGAAAATATTCCATAAGAAATAGAGGGCATTATTGGGAACCATTCCAAGAGTAGCAACTTCCCCTGTCAAGGAACCATCCTTCTCCTCCTCTTGTGCCTCATGCTGTCATGGTTTTGATTAGTGACCTAGTAAAACTTTGGGGCCAGTTTCCTCCATTTGACACGGCAAATACACAACTCAGGCCATTTTTTCTATCCTTATTTTATTATATTTTGTTTTACTAAAGACTGAAAGTATACCAAAACATCAAATACTTTTATTTTTCTAATTGACCTTTCAAGTATGTGTTGTAATAAAACAATAAAAACATAGAAAGGATCATAAGACTGACATGCTAAATAAAAAGATAGGAAACACTTAGGGGGCCAATGCATTTCCTCTTCTTCTTTCCAGTATGGGATTACCTTCTATGGCCAGCCTTCAAAAACGTTGCACAATCTGTGTTGAAATGCCCTAAATGACCTTAGAGACCATGCCTTAGTTTAAAACAATTCACTAGCAAAGAAATATTTAACTCATATTAAACCCACACTTCCCATTAAGCTTTATCCCATGCTTTCACATTAAACATCAAGCAATAGTGAAAAATAACTCCCCACTACCACCTGATTTTCAAAGGCTTTCCTAGCTGTAAGTCAAAGCCTCACAGTTGCATCCACTTTCTTTGTTCTGCATTCTTTCAGCTCATTAACCTAATCTTATGCTGACCATCTTGTTTGATTTAAACTTGCTTTGGCCCCTTCTTATTGGACAATAAAACATGTTTGGGCTTATTCCCATTTCTTCCCATTCTAGTCATTTCTTTGAAACTAGAGTTATCTATACATTAGTAGACCGAGCAAATACTAAGTCATAAGCAGTGTGGTCTCACATGCTGCATGCAAAGATGTATTTATGGGAATCAGTCATTCTACATGTCTATGAACTATTAATTTAGCTTAATTTTATTTAGATTGCATATGCTGTTTTCTTAATGGCTTTATTGAGTCACAAGTGATAATCCAAAATTGTAAATGTTCAGTACATACAACTTAATTTATTTTAAATATGCACATTCACACGTATATTACCCCACAGCTGAGGCAATAAACATAATATCATGTTATCAGCTTTTCATGCATGGGTCTCCCAGGCCTTAGAATTTTCTTTTTCTACAGTATATAAGACACAGTGACTGTGTGCAAATTGCTAATACTAGTGAATTATTCTGAGAAAAGTAAATAATTTGCAAAAGTATGAAACCATTATATTTCATCATTCTATTCTTAGTTAGCTACTGTACATATATTTTATTTTATAAATTTTGGGAACGGTGCTTCTTCCTCAAGCAAGAATAAGTAAATCCACATATTATTGTATAATGTGAGCAACCGTACATAGTATGGAGTGTGGAGAAGAGGCAGCCCTAGATGACTGAACATTTGTTAACATATTTTGCCAGTTCATATACATCTTGGGTAGGTGTTTTTAATTCCTCTCTATGACCTCCAGATAAAATATCAAATTTGGAATCATCATGAGATCTTATAATCAGACTCTAAAAGTGCTAAAAGAAAAGAAAGCATCCTTGGTGGCCACTTCTGGAGTGTCACAATGACAAAGTATATTCACATCATTTTGTCAGTGAATAGATATTCTCCCAAATATATAAGTGATTATATTTGCCAATTTGGTTCTGCATCATGATGATTTCTACTGTTCCAAAACTTGCTTTGGAGGTGTGGAACCTCTATGTTTCCTGCCACTCTCCCATATAAGTCAATATCTGTATAATCTGAAACACACCCACACTCACAAGCACATCACACACATACAATAATGTATATTAAATAAAACTTTACAGCTAGATTATTTTCAGCCAAGGAAAGTGATATTTATCCTCATTGCAGGTTACTAAGATTAGTCTGGAACTTTCTCTCCAGGCTAACCCTTGTTCCTAATCAGCTTCCTGTATTTTTCATTCCATCTAAATATAGTATATTCTTAGTAACTCAATTATAAACAGAGCCAGTTGTTTATTTTACAAAAACCATACTACTTTAGTTTCTGCCTTCTCAAAAGTCTAATGCATTAATTTCTACTTTATAATTAGTTCTTGAGGCTATGTGTTCCTGTTTAATAATGCCCTCTCTAGAAATGATGCTTTCTCTTTGGGGTTTCACTTCTTACCTCCATAAAATACCATGAATATTTTAAATGATTCCCAAACACTAACTCATGTTAGATACTAAGATTTTTAAAAAGTGACAAGATTCTTAGACTTAGAATAACATAGTGTTTGTAGGCAAAGTATCTTGAAGGAAGACATAACTAGATTTTAATTTTTGTACTGTTATGATGAAAATGACTAGTAATTTTTTATTTTTGCAAGTTTACTGAACATTTCCAAAATCACTTAATATTTTTTAAAAATTCTGATATTCTATCAATTCTTCCCATGACAAAGGAGGAAAAATAGAAATGGAAGTGAAGGAGGGAGGAATGGAAGAAAGGGATGAAAAAGAAGGGAGAAGAATTTAGTTTACATTACAGTGTGTATAGCATGTGTGGGTGGACACACACACATGTGTGTGTGTGTGTGTGTGTGTGTGTATGCATGCATGGATGTGTTTTAGATTATGAACAGATAGTAAGTTTTATAAGAAGAGAGGCAGGAAACAGATATTTCGCACCTCCAAATCAAGTTGTAGTGGGTGGGGACTATCACTGCAGAACCACAATAGCACATATATTCTCTTATACACTTGGGAAAGCACATCTTTCTTTAACAAAAGCTGATATTAGAAACAGACAAACCTTTGTTTGTTAGGGAAATGTAACTAGGTAGCAAAGAATGGACTTGCAGGAGACAAATGGCATTAACAAAGTTAAGAATAATGCACATGGTGCACAGTATGGAAGACATTTAAAAGGACATTTTTGACTTCATGTAGTGTTCTTAAAAATGTACATGGCTTTGAAAGATAAAAATGAAACTGAACAGTTTGAAGAGGAAGTGTGGATATTAGATCTTTGGCAGAATCTCACGTCCTTCTTTGTCATTCAACCTACGATGAAACCAAATTATTGTTTTTGTAGTGAAAAATTTCACTTACATCATTATTTATTGAGCCTGTAAAGGATTTATTTGCCTCTTAATCAAGTGCTACTTAATCCATTGCTTTTTATTACCTCTTTCCCTCCAAATTCAAATAAACCTCATACTTAAAAATATAGAGTATGATACATAACTGGTTAGAACTAAGACCTGGACAGATGTGACAGATCTCTCATTATATTTTGAAACTATAAGACCTGAGCATACAATGTGTCTTATTTAGCACATTGACTCATAGCAAGGATCCACACTGTTAGATATGACACATATAAACAGCCTTGAATGCCTCAGACTACAGTACAAGGGTCATAAAAACAATGATATTGTATTCAGTAAGAAGATATCAGCAACAGAACTGAAAATAAGTCATGTAAGTGACGTCTTTACTGAAGACAGTTCAAAATTTTAAAATTGAACTCCTCTTGTAGCACACCAATAGGACAATGAATAACAAATTATCAAACATTTCATGTTAAATAGGGATATGCTGTTCCACTTAGGAAGAAATATGTGATGTTGTTAAAATGTCAACAAATTTTCATTGTGAAATGATTATTCAAGTTGATGACATATGCACTTTCTTAATTGATATGCAATGAAATTGAGCAACTTACATTTTTTAAATGGAAATGTGTGCTTCCAGTACCTGGGGACTTCCTGGGGACCACCACTGAACCTCCCCTCCCTGCAGGAGCCTACACAACCCACTTTCCTAGTCTTCTCCTCCACCCATGGGAACAGGCAATTCAGGGCCTGTTTCTGGGCCCCCTGTTCCAGTGCCTGGAGACTGCCACTGAGCCTCCACTCCAGGCAAGAGCCTATACACCCCAGTTTCCTGGTCTTCTTCTCCAGTCACGGGACCAGAACTAGGACCAGGAAGAGGAGAACTACCAGAGTATTGGACTTGTTTACAACCACCGAAAGGAAACTCTGGTCCCCTAACCACCAGGCCAGGAAGATGCTCTTTCTGCAATCAACTAGAAGAGGGGAGGGGAGGAGACAAAAGCACATTCAGCAACAGAAAAACAAATATGACAGCACCAGATTCTAGAGATTCTACACCAGGAAGTCTCCAACATTCCAATGCAAATGAAGCAGAAAAGAATGACCTTTAAAAAAAACTTCATGAAAAAGATAGAGGCCATCAAAGAGGACATGGGAAAAATCCCTTAAAGAAATGGAAGAAAAAAACAAACCAAGAAATGCAAGAAGTGGAAGAAAAAACAAAAAATGCATCAAATAGAGGAAAAAACAAAGCAAAAATTGCAAGAAACAAATCAAACAGTGCAAGGGTTGAAAACTGAAACAGAGACAATAAACAAACACAGTCTAAAGGAAGGCAGGAAATAGAAAAGCTGGGCAAACGGTCAGGTACTACAGATGTAAGCATAATGAACAGAATAGAAGAGATGGAAGAGCTGGGCGGTGGTGGCACACGCCTTTAATCCCAGCACTCGGGAGGCAGCGGCATGTGGATCTCTGTGAGTTCGAGGCCGGGCTCGACTGACAGCCTCCAAAACAATACAGAGAAAACCTGTCTCGTAAAAACCAAACAAAAATAAAAGATGGAAGAGAGAATCTCAGGTGTTGAAGATACACTGGGAGAAGTAGATTCATCGACCAAAGAAAATCTTAAGTCCTACAAATCCTTAACACAAAATATCCAGGAAATATGTGACACCATGAAAAGACAAAACCTAAGAATAATAGGTACAGAAGAGAAGAAAACACCCTCAAAGAGGCAGAATATATATTCACCAAAATTGTAGAAGAAAACTTTCTCAAGCTAAAGAAGACATGCCAATGAAGGTAAAAGAAGCTTATAGAACACCAAATAGAGTGGACCCCAAAAAAAGTCCCCTCACTACATAATAATCAAGATGCCAAACATTCAGAATAAATAAAGAATATTAAAAACAGCTAAGGAAAAAGGTCAAGTAACATATAAAGGCAAACCTATCAGAATTACAACTGACTTCTCCATGGAAACTCTGAAAGCCAGAAGGTCCTGAATAGATATTCTACCAACACTAAGAGACCATGGATGCCAGCCCAGACTACTTACTATATCCAGCAAAGCTTTTAATCACTATTGATGGAGAAAACAAGATATTCCATGAAAAAACTGGATTCAAACAATACATATCCACTAACCCAGCCCTACAGAAAGTTTAGGAAGGAAAAAATCCAACCCAAGGAAGTTAACTACAACCAGAAAAATATAGGCAATAGATAACCCCACCTTACCAAGAGTCAAAAGGAAAAAGGGGTGGAAATCCACATATAATTCCACCAACAACAACCATTCCAAAACAAACAAGAATGAGAAATCAACGGTCATTAATATCCCTCAATATTAATGGTCTTAAATTGCCCATAAAAAGACATAGGCTAACAGAGTGGATTTGAAGACAGAACCTATCCTTCTGCTGCATACAAGAAACACACCTCAGCCTCAAAGACAGACATTGCCTCAGAGTTAAGGGTTGGGAAAAGTTTTTCCAATCAAATGGACCCAAGAAACAAGAGGGGATAGCAATCCTAATATTTAGCAAATTAGACTTTAAAATAAAATCAATCAAAATGATGAAGGAGGTCATTTCATACTCATGACAGGAGAAATCCACCAAGATGAAGTTACAATTCTGAACATCTATGTCCCAAATACAAAGGCATCCACATTCGTAAAAGAAACATTACTAAAACTCAAATCACATATAAACCTCCAGAAACTTATAGTGGGAAACTTCAACACCCCACTCTCACCACTAGACAGGACTACCAGACAGAAACTTAACAAAGAAGTAAAGGAACTAATAGAAGTTATGACCCAATTGGGATTAACAGACATCTATAGAACATTCCATCCGAATAAAAAAGAATATAGCTTCTTCTCAGCGCCACATGGAACCTTGTCAAAAATTGACCACATACTTGGCAACATATCAAACCTCAACAGGTACGAAAAATTGGAATAACTCCATGAACCTTATCATACCACCATGTGTTAAAATTAGAATTCAACGACAACACAAATTGCAGAAACCCTACAAACTCAGGGAAATTGAATAACTTGTAATTGTACCATTCAAGGGTCAAAGGAAAAATAAAAAAATTAAAGACTTCGTAGAATTCAATGAGAATGAAGACACAACATACCCAAACTTTTGGGACACATTGAAAGCAGTACTAAGAAGGAAGTTCATAGCACTAAGTGCCTACATGAATAAACTGGAGAATTGTTACACTAGAGAACTAACAGCACAGCTGAAAGTTCTAGAACACAAAGAAGCAACCTCTCCCAGGAGGAGAAAACGCCAGGAAATAATCAAACTGAGAGCTGATATCAATAAAGTAGAAACTAGGAAAACAAACCAAAGAATCAATGTAACAAAGAGTTGGTTCTTTGAGAAAATCAACAAGATAGACAAACCTTTATCCAAACTTACGAAACAGCAGATTGTGAACATGCAAATTAACAAAATCAGAGATGAAAAGGGCCACATAACAACAGACACGGAAGAAATCCAGAGAATCATCAGGTTATACTTTGAAAAATTGTACTCTACAAAATTAGAAAATTTAAAGGAAATGGACAATTTCCTGTATAGCTATCACTTGCCAAAATTAAATCAAGAACAGATAAGCAATTTAAATAGACCCATAACTCCTATAGAAACAGAAGCAGTCATCAAAAGTCTCCCAACCAAAAAAAAGCCCAGATCCAGATGGCCTCTGTGCAGAATTCTACCAGAAATTCAAAGAACAGCTTATACCAATTCTTCTTAAAGTATTTCATGCAACAGAAGCAGATGGGTCTTTGCCAAACTCTTTCTATGAGACTTCAATAACCTTGATCCCCAAGCCACAAAAAGACACAACTAAAAAAGAGACCTTAAGACCAATATCCCTCATGGACATTGATGCAAAACTACTCAATAAAATCCTGGCAAATTGGATCCAAGAACATAAAAAAACAATAATTCACCACGATCAAGTAGGTTTCATCCCAGGGATGCAGGGATGGTACAACATATGAAAATCCATTAATGTAATCCACCATATAAACAAGCTGAGAAACAAAAAAATCACATGATCATCTCACTAGATGCTGAAAAAAACCTTTGACAAAATCCAACACCCCTTCATGATAATGGTATTGGAGAGATCTGGGATAACAGGAACATACATAAATATCATAAATGCTATATACAGCAAATCAACAGCCAACATCAAACTAAATGAGCAGAAACTCAACGGAATTCCTCTAAAACCAGGAACAAGACAAGGCTGTCCACTCTCTCCATACTTCAATATTGTACTTGAATTTCTATCTAGAGCAATATGAAAACAAAATGAGATCAAGGGGATACAAATTGGAAAGGAAGAGGTCAAACTTTCACTATTTGTATATGATAAGATAGTTTACATAAGTGACCCAAAAAACTCTACCAGGGAACTCCCACGGCTTGTAAATACTTTCAGCAAAGTGGCAGGATACAAGATCAGCTCAAGAAAATCAGTAGCCCTACTATATACAGATGATAAAAAAGTTGAGAAAGAAATCAGAGAAATATCACCCTTTACAATTGCCACAAACAACATAAAATACCTTGGGTTAACGCTAACCAAACAAGTGAAATACCTGTATCGCAAGAACTTTGATTCTTTAAAGAAAGAAATTAAAGAAGACACCAGAAAATGGAAATATCTCCCATGCTCTTGGATAGGTAGGATCAATATAGTAAAACTGGCAATCCTCCCAAAAGCAATCTTCAGATTCAATGCAATCACCATTAAAATTCCAGCACAATTCTTCACAGACCTTGAAAGAAAAATAGTCAACTTTATATGGGAAAGCAAAAACCCAGGATATCCAAAACAACATTATTCATCAATGCAACTTCTGGAGGCATCATCATTCCTGATTTAAAGCTCTATTATAGAGATATAGTCCTGAAAGTAGCTTGGTTAGTTAGTTAGACCAATGGAATTGAATTGAAGACCCTTATATTAACCCATTCACGAATGAACATCTGATCTTTGACAAAGAAGCTAAAAATAAACAATGGAAAAAAGAAAGCATCTTCAATAAATGGTGTTGACATAACTGAATGCTGGCATGAAGAAGAATGTAGATACATCCATGTCTATTACCATGCACAAAACTTAATTTAAAATGGATCAAAGACCTCAACATAAACCCAGCCACACTGAACCTCTTAGAAGATAAAGTAGGAGGTACCCTTGAATGAATTGGTACAGGAGAATGCTTCCTGAACATAGCACCAGTAGCACTGACACTGAGGTCAACAATTAATACATGGAACATCCTGAAACTGAGAAGCTTCTGTAAGGCAAAGCACATAGTCAACAAGACAAAAAGGCAGGCCACAGAATGGGAAAAGATATTCACTAACCACATATCTGACAGAAGACTGATCTATAAAATTTACAAAGAACTGAAGAAGCAAGTCTCCAAAACACCAAAGGATCCAATTAAAAAGTGGGCTACAGAACTAAATAGAGAATTCTCAATAGAGGATTCTAAAATGGCTGAGAGGCACTTAAGAAAGTGCTCAATATCCCTAGTCATCAGGGAAATGCTAATCAAAACAACTCTGAGATACCATTGTACTCCTGTCAGAATGGCTAAAATTAAAAACACCAATGACAGTTTATGCTGGAGGGGATATGGAGAAAGAGGAAAACTCCACTGCTGGTGGGAGTGCCCATTCATACAGCCACTTTGGAAATCAGTATGGAGATTCCTCAGAAAAATGGGAATCAGCCTACCACAAGACCCAGCAATTCCACTGCTAGGCATATATCCAAAAGATGCACATTCATACAACAAGGACATTTGTTCCACTATGTTCATAGCAGCATTATTTGTAATAGCCAGAACCTGGAAGCAACCTAAATGCCCCTCAACTGAAGATTGGATAGAGAAAATGTGGTACATTTACATAATGGAGTATTATTCAGCGGAAAAAAAAATGGAATCTTGAAATTTGTAGGCAAATGGATGGCACCAGAAGAAACCATCCTGAGTGAGGTAACCCAGTCACAAAAAGACAAGCATGGTATGTACTCACTCATATATGGATTTTAGACATAGATCTGGGGAGTGCCAGCCTACAATCCCACTGCCAGGAAGTCTGGGAAACAGAACCTTCAACCAATGACTGATGGAAGAAGAGGCAGACACCCACAGCTAAACACTGAACTGAACTCAAGGAACCCAATGACAGAGAGGGAGGAATGATGAGCAAAGTGGTTAAGACTGGGCTGCTTTAACCCCCAGAAACAGCTGACCTGAACAAGGGGGAGCTCTTAAGCCCCAGACTGATGCCTGGAAATCCAGCATGGGACTAATCCAGATCCCCTGAATGTGGGTGTTAGTGGGAAGGCCTAGGCAATCTATGGGCCTTGGGTAGTAGATCAGAATTTATTCTTGGCATACAAGTGGACTTTGGGTGCCCATCCCACAATGTGAGATGCTCTCTCAGCCTGGGTTCTTGGGGAAGAGCCTAGGCCCTGCCCTGGATGAAATGACAGACTATGGATACTGCCCATAGAGGGCCTCTCCCTCCCTGGGTAAAGGAGTTGGGTTTCAGGGAGGGAGGATGGGGAGGTTGGGCTGGTGTGGGAGGAGGGAAGGGAGAAGTTGGTGGACCTGGGATTGACATGTGCAACAACCTGGTTTCTAATTTAAATTTAAAAATAAAAAAAGACATAAATAAATACATAAATAAAACAAGGTATATTTAAAGAGATAAATCTGTTTCAACAAGTGATTCATTTTAAGTTTCTCTTTAAGATTCTCTTGCCTTGCACTTAGAATGCATCTGGGACATCTGTGTACATTCCATCTGGGTAGATAAATGCATGTCCTACAGTCAGTGTTTACACGGCATGCTGACTTTTTAATGGTTATTTTTCAATAAAAAATGAAAAATGGAAATGTGCTCTATTAATTGGTCATCTTATTCTTGTGATTCAAAAATGGGGAGGACCTCAAAAACTAAATGCTGAGTGAGAACTTCTGGTTCAGAACTCTATTAATTTATTTGTTGTTAATAAGCATTACCATGAGTTATTGCCTACAGAAATTGTGAAAATAGCCAAATAATTCCAAAAATCTTAATATTGTATTGAGACCTGAAGAAAATCCAGTGGCTTTTGAACATCTTAGAATATGTGTATTTTGCAAAATCACATAGTGTATTTATAGAGGAAATGGTAAGATGCTGTATTCAACAGCTGAAAATGGCAGAATCTGTAGAAAGACTTAAGTAAGTACTGTTCTGGAATTTTCTTTGGCTGATATGCCTTTTGTTCTCCCTTTTTTATTGGCTTATAGTACTTTTATAATACTAAATGATGATCTGTTTCATAGATATTTTCTTTCAAGCATTAGCCATATTCACCCTCATATTTTCCCTCTCTAATTCTCCCCATCTCACTAGTCCCTTTTCCTTCCCCAAAACAGCTTTATTTCTGCTTTCATGTCATATATGCTCATATATCTCATTTCAAAGTTATATGAATTATATGACCCATGAAATGAGAGAAAATATACAATATTTGTCTTTCTAAGTTAGGCTTACTTCATTTACTATTATATCCAGTTATTCCATTTTCTAGAAAATGAAGCCATTTCATTCTTTGTGGATGAATAAAATCCCATTGTATATGTGTGTCACACTAACAATATCTAATTTTTCTTACAAGGGAAATACAGAGTTCTGTAAGTGGAGGTATTCTGTGAAAACTGACAGGAAGAATCTTCCTCCAGCTAATTTGAAGCTGAAGTAATTTAGTGTTTCAAAATAAAACTGTAATACTGCTTGTCAAGCGATTTTATAAGGTGAAAGAGCTGTTCTTATAGATAAGTCACTTTTGAGAGGTTAAACAAGCCCATCTATATAAACTCATACATGTATGTGGGATGCCGTGTAAAATTTTGAATATATTTACATTGTAAAATGCGTAAATCAGGTTAAACATATTTATTTCCTGAAACACCAATTCTTCATAGTGAAAACTTTGAGAATTTTTCTAGCTTTTGTGATGCAGTAGCACAACAGAACTTCCTGATCATATTTAGCTATAATGTTTTTTTCTGTTTTTGTATACAACCAGGATTTTTTTTAAATTGATTCTTCGGGAATTTCACATCAAGCATCCCAATTCCACTCATCTTCCAGTTCCTCTCTTCACCCTTTTTCTTGTAGCATTTCACCCAAAAGGAAAACTTGGGGGGCAGGATTGACCAAGACTTGGTCAGTGACCCTGATGCTCCACTGGGGGTTTGTGTTGATGTCTGTGGCTCCCATTACCAATGAAGGCCCTGTGGGTGACTGGAGTCTGGGCTACTACCTGTGTCCAAGTTGATGTCTAAAGTATGTACCCCCACAGGGTCATGCCAGTCCAGGAACATGGTGACATCAGACTTAGACTGCTGCTGGGGGCCATGCCTGGGTCTGTGGCCCTGCAGTAGCTGGACTGTGAGTTGATGTCCAAGGCTCCTGTTGGCAACAGCGGCCACGAAGGGGCCTGCAGTCTGGGGAGACACCTGAGGCCACTGCCACTGGGGCCATACTGACCTGGGAGGCCTGTACTATCACTTGGAGACTTGGTGTCATCCAGGCCATGTCTTGTTCCATCGTCCTACCGCAGTCAAAGTCTGTGTTGATGTCTGTGGTTCCTGTCACCATCGAAAGCCAAGTGGATACCCAGGGCCTGGGCTGCCATCTGGGGACATATTGGAGTTAGGGGAGCATGCTGCCACTTGGGTCATGCTGATCTGGGCAATCTGCAATGCTGACATCCAGGTCCAGGCTGTTGCCAAGGATCATGTCTGGGTCCATGGTCCTACCACAGCTTGAGTCTGTGCTGATGTTTGTGTCCCTTGTTGCCACCAAAGACCACACTGATTCCCCAGATCTCGGCCTCTGCTTGTGACTGTCTTGGGGCCCAAAGTAACCTGAGTAACATGAAATGCCACCCATGGAAATGGTGTCATACAGACCTCGGCTACTGCCAGAGGCCATGTCTTTGTCTCTGGCCCTGACACAAGCACAGTGTATGTTGATTCCGTGGCTCCTATCACCACCAAAAGCGGTGAGGATAGGGCTGCACAGAGTTAACCCTGCCCATCACCAATTGCACCACTCTGAAGAGAGGGCCCTGAACTTTCCCAGGGCGGCAAAGCAGAGCTGTCCCTGATGGCTGGGTTGCAGGTGAGCTGGTCCTGAATATGCAGGAATGATAGAGCTAGCCCCGCAGTCTGTCATATGGTGGCATGGGTGAGGGAGAGATAACTTCCCTTGCCACCCACTGCAGGCTGTAAAAGCTGGTTCCAGGGTTATGAGAGTGAGAGACCTGATCCTGCCCCTTATCAGATGCAGCACTCCAAAGAGTGGGCCATGCACCTAGCCCAGACTGTCTAGTAGAACTGACCCCATTGACAGAGGCGCAGGTGATCTGGTGCGGCGAACATGTGTGGGAAGTGTGGCTCCACCCCTCATATTGCAATATGGTAGCATGGCAAGGGAGAAATGACTTCCCCCCTTCCCTGTCCCTTACCCTCTGGGGGGGGAGAGCTGCCCCTGAGGTTATGGGAGTGGGAGAATTGATATTGTCCCCCAACGGCAGCCGCACTAGTAGACCTGCATCTTGCCTAGGGAGCACAATAGAACTGACCCTGTTGGCAGCAGTGCAGGTAAGCAGGCCCAGAGTGCATGAGAACAGAATGACTGATTTTGCCCTCCCATTTGCCATGTGGTGACATGAGTGAGGGAAAAATACCCTCCTTCCCCTCATACCTTACCATCTGTGGCAGGTGAGAGACTGACCCTAGGGTCACAAGAGTGGGAGAGCTGGCCTGTCCCTCACCAGTTGCAACACTCAGGAGAGCAAGCCCACAGCACCTTACCTGGGCAGCACAGTAGAGCTGACCCTGTTGGTGGGGATACAGGTGAGCCGGGCCTGTAGGCATGAGAGCAGAAGAGCTGCCCCTGCCCCCTCCCTGGTATGCCATGGGATGGTAAGGGTTAGGAAAATATGCCTTCCCTCGTCCAGTGTCACGTGCAATAGGCAGGGGAGCCGTGAATGGAAAAGTTGATCCTGCCTTTCACTGAATGCAGCAATCCAGAGAGCAGGCCTGTACCTTCCCTGGGCAAAACAGTAGATCTGGCCCTGATGATGTGGGTGTGGATGAGCTGGATCTGAAGATGTGAGAGCAACAGAAATGATCCTGCTCCTTGCTGTCTGCCACATTGGGTGGGCTAGCTGGAGCAGTGCTGGAGAGTTCATGTTGGTGGTGACCATGAGGGAATGCTGGCAGGCTTACCAATCCATCTACCACCCAGGCCCAGAACCAGAACTATAGAGTAGCCCAACCCAATAACTGTCTCATCTATGAACTGCTGGAGCATGTGAGGAGGTCAGACCTGCAGATTCAAAGCTATAGGTTCTCCATGCAAAAGGCAACAACAGAATATCCCAGAGGAGTCCCAGTAAAGGCCTAGTATTGAGGGCTTAGCAGAAACCAGAAGCCTCAAACCAAATGGCACATTGCAATGAAAACTTACAAGTAAAAAAGTATGCACTAAAGGGTATACTGTGTGACTCACTGGGACACACTACAGCTCCCATGCCAAGATTTATTTTTATTTGTTTTTGTTTTTTTGTTTTGTTTTATTTTACTTCTTTTTACGATTTATTATTTTATTTATTATGTATACACTGTTCTGCCTGTATTCCAGAAAAGAGCACCAGATTTCATTACAGATGGTTGTGAGCTACCATGCAGTTGCAGGGAATTGAACTTAGGGCCTCTGGAAGAGCAACGAGTGCTCTTAACTGTTGAGCCATCTCTTCAGGCCTGGATTTACTTTTAAATTTTGTTTTTTGGGGGAGGTTGTAAGGACAGAGAGCAGAAGCGATGGAACAGGGAGATGAGTGGATGTGAAATCCACAAAGAACATTTAAAAAATAAATAATAAGGGGGCTGGAGGGATGGCTCAGAGGTTAAGAGCACTGGCTGCTCTTCCAGAGGTCCTGAGTTCAATTCACAGCAACCACATGGTGGTTCACAACCATCTGTAATGAGATCTGGTGTCCTCTTCTGGAGTGTAGGCAGAACATTGTATATGTAATAAACAAATAAATCTTTAGAAAAATAAATAATAAATATAAAAATATAAATAAGAATATTAATTTAAAAACAAACAAGAATAAAACATTTTACTCCTCTATCACATTGGGCAAGGTCATGTAATACTTATCATTTTGTATCTGGCTTATTTCACTTCAAATAATGACTTGCAGTTCTACCCATACTGTCAAAAATTATGGTATTTCATTGTTTTATGGCTTCAGGGTATCCCATTGTATGTTTATATACCTTCTTTATTCATTCACTAATTGATGGATACTTTCATTTTATATATCTTGGCTATTGTGAATATAGCTATGAGGATATAGGAATGCAAATATTTGTTTGAAATTTGTTTCAGTTAATTCCCTGTTGGCTACATCAACACTATTTTTTGTTTGCTTTGTTTTGTTTTGTTTTTCATTTTTTATCAAAAATTGATTATTCTCTCATATAATATACATCCCCGATCATAATTTCCCCTCTGTCCACTGCCTCTAACTCTCACCTAACATCCCCTCCCCCTCAGATCTACTCTTCCTTTGTCTCCTCTTCAGAAAAGAGTACAAAACAAGTTAGGTGATTTTTAAAATAGGAGAGCCAGGGAAAGCACTAAATCCAAATTTCTTATTTGATTTTTGTGACTTTACAACACTTTTATTTTGTTAAGAAGTTTTTATAGGGAAAAGTTGTATTTTGGTGATTTGGAAATTTTACAGATTTTTGTTTTGTTTTGTTTTCAAGACAGGGTTACTTTGTGTAGTTTTGGAGCTTGTCCAGGAACTCTCCATGTAGACCAGGGTGGCCCTGAAGACACAGACATCCACCTGCCCCTGCCTCCTGATTGCTGGGATAAAAGGCTTGCACCACCACTACCTGGCCAGATTTCTTAATAATAGGCATCATATAACATTATTTTCTCTGACTGATTACAAGATTTTTCTTTGCTATTAGTTTTTCAAGTTTAATTATGTCATCTGCTAGTGGATTTCTTTTGGTCTCCTTTTCAGAAGATGGTCAACTCACTAAATATTGGGTTTTATGTTTTTCTCCCCAAGTATAGGAAGTTTTTAGTCACTATTTCCTTGATCCTCCTTCAACTCCAGTCTTTTCTTTCCTCTCCTTTACCTCTGTGACTCTGATGATGTCAATGTTGACTACACTATTTTCCTACAGGTCCCTGTGAGTAGTTTTCTTAAATCCAGTATGTTTTCTCCCTGTTCCGCTTGAATAATTCCTAATGTTCTGTCTTCCAGTGAACATTCCTGACTCCTGCATTATGTTTTCAAGTTCATTTGATTAATTTGTTTCAGTTACTATATTTTAAATTCTAATATTTTATTACTTTATATAACATTTAATTGATTTTTATGAATTTTGTGCAATGTATTTTTCTCATATTCATCCTCTACTCCTTCCCCCAACTTTTCCCATATCTATCCCTTCCTCCCTTTCCTACTTCATTTCTTGTCTTCCTTTTTTATTTAATAATGTCCTTTAAAGCATGTTTAACCATATTTAATCCTTCGGCTCTTAAAATCCTTCCTCTTCTCCTCTAATATATTCCCTCAACCTTAAGTATAAAAGTTGTGCTGTATATATAACATTCTTCTCTATATTTTCATACTGAGACTTTCTATTTTTTGTTTGTTTCAAGTATTTATAACTGTTCACTGGAATATTTTTGGCCATAATTGTTTCAAAATCTATGTCAGATACTTTTAACATCTTAGTCATTTTGATACTGAGCTTCATTGTATGTTCTCGGTCACTTAGATCTTACTGGCTTTCATATTAAAAGTGATATCTATCGAGAAATGAACACTTGAATTTTAGAGTACTTTGGATCTCCTTTAAATATTTAATTTGAGGGTCTGGATATATACTCAGTGATTAAGAGCACTTGTTGCTTATCCTGGTTGGTTTTCATCAAATTGTCACATACCTAGACATATCTGAGAAGAGGGGATTTTAAGTAAAAAATTAAGAAAATGCTTCTGTAAGATTGGCTTGTAAGCATGCCTGCAGGATATTGTCTTGATTACTATGTAAAGTCCCAGGTCAGTATTGTTAGTGCCACCTGTGGCAGGTGGTCCTGAGTTGATACATTGAGCAAGCTGAGTAAGCCTACCATGGTCTCTGCATCAGTTTCTGCCCTGGCTTCCCTCGATGATGGACAACAAACTAACCCTTTCCTCTCCATGTTGCTTTTGGTCATAGTGTTTTATCACAACAGTAGAAACCTAACTAAGACAGTGCTCTTCCAAAGACCTGAGCTCAGTTCCCAGGACACAAGTCAAGCTGCTCACAATTTAAGGCATCTCCTGATCCACAGGATCCTACACCCTCTTCTGTTCCCCATGGGCTCCTGCTTGCACTTGCACGCGTTCCCGCATAGACATGCACATAATGAATAATAAAAGTTTTTAAATGTGAAAATCTCTAGTTTTGAATCCTCTAAGTTCATGGGGTATACCAAGTAAGGAGTTCCTTGATTGTTCTCTGTAAACACCTGATGTATAGAGGTATCATGAATTCTCTTAATTGCTGGGGAATGTAAGTGTACTTACTCTGCAGGTAGCCTCCACTGCCCACACAATAAAGAATGGAGATGGAAATCGCCTTATTGTCATTGGCCAATGATAAAAATGCTAACTCTTCATTACATCTTACATGACAATACCCCAACAGGGAAGCAGTGATTTTTGTGCTGCCAGGTGTGGGAGTGACAGCCCAGACTTTGAAGGTGGTCTCACTGAAACTACAGAAGAAAACATTTGTCATCTAATGGGGAAAATCTTTGATTCTTTTGTTGTTGCTGTGGTAGTGGTGGTGGTATTTTTTGTTGTTGTTGTTGTTGTTGTTGCTTCGAGACAGGGTTTCTCTGTGTAACAACAGCCCTGGTTGTCCTGGAACTCTCTCTGTAAACCAGGCTGGCTTTGAACTCACAGAGATCCCCCTGCTTCTTCCTCTGGAGAGCTGGGATTAAAAGTGTGTGATATCACTGCTTACCAAGTCTTGGATTTTTACTTGAACTATTTTGACATTACAAGCATGAGGGATCCTCATTACAAGGTCACAAGTAGATAAATCTAAGCATCCTACCAGACTTAAAATGGAGTTCCTTTTTCTTGATTTTGTTTTGTTTTGTTTTGTTTTTAGTGGTGTTTGGTGAGAGTAGGAGGAATATTGTTTCAAACTGTCCTTCTCTAAGAAAGTCTCCTTTGCTGGTCCTTGGCTTCTGGTCCACATCGTCGCTATTATAAGTTGACTGGCAAGGCAATATGCCACTACACTACAGAAAGCCAATCTTAGTGGAGTTTTACTTTTTATCTGTCCTTATTGTTATTTATAACTCCTATTACTACAAGTCTGGCATAAATGAGGTAAAAATCAAACAGGGAAGTCAAAACCATATACTTTCTAAAGTTCCTAGCTGGTCTGTTGTCTTCTGTTTAACTTTCAAATTCTTATATTTGTTTTATATATTATGGATAAAGTTTTTGTTTTTGAGAAGGAGTACAGAAAAAAAGCATCTCTTCCATCTTCTAAAAGGATTTCATTTTAAAAATAAGAAAGTGAGTGAAAGTACTAAATTCAGATTTCTCATTTGATGTTTGTGTTTTTCATTGCAGTTAATTTTTGAAGAGGCTTTTATAAGGGAAAGTTGTATGTTCATGGCTTATTAATTTTACAGATTTCTTAATATTTTTTCTTCACAGCCTTTCTTGTCGTCTCTAAAATCTGAATTAAATTACAGTTGTGTAACTTCATTTAAAACTTTGTGTGTTTGTTTCAATAATAGTGTAAATAGATTATCATAAATGAAATAAAATATAAATATTTGCTTTCATGGAATACATTTTTAGTGAACTGAACTAATCCTGCTTTTCTTATGATCTCATTTTGATGTACTGAGGATACATATATATGTGTATGTATGCATCTGTATACATATATGTGTGTGTCTATATATATATATATATGACGATTTTGTTAAGAAATGCAATGTATTGGTTTTTTCATTTTTCTTTATTAGTATTTTCTATGTATATATTTTCATTCAACTGTTGTTCATATTCAGGAAACATTTGATATCCATTCTTGATTACCATTCTAACTTTCAAAATGTTGTTTAACTTTCCTTGTCTTTCATAATGAACATATGGCTTTGCTTAGGACAAGCTGGAGTTTCACATTAAGTATGTCTTGAATGTGTATGGGACATGTCTGGTATCTGCCAAGGTAACTAATTTCTGCCGCCCACGGTCATTTGTTTTTCCATATACAGATTTTCCAAGTGTTGGTTTCCAGCTTTTAGTGATGGTTCCATTTTTGCCAACAAATAGTACCCCTTGTTTAGGTGAACATCCTGTCCAATGACGTAGGAATGGGGTGATAAGTTAGCTCTGTCACCTCATAGATTAAATATTTCTTTAAAGAACTTTAGCTAGCATTTTTCCAACAGCAGTGCTACAAATGAATACTAGCACCCTTTTGGATGTGGATCTCGAAGCCCTAGATGTACAAATAAAACTCTTACCAGGTTAACTGTGCCATGGACCCCTTTTTCATGTTCTCTGGGAATTCCAGTATGAAGTACTTGCCTGTGTGCATGTGCACATGCACGTGTGCCTGCACACACACACACACACACACACACACACACACACACACACGGACACACACACACGGACACGGACATTTTTACCAAGAAGTTTTATGTTTAATAGTAACCTAATTTCCCACTTGAATTCCTACTTTCCTTATCTATTGAGCACATGCCATCAATAAAATGAAGAATAGTTTCTCCTCATGGAAACATCAGGAGATTCCTGACTACAGTGAGATTCAAACAAAATCTATTAAGTGCTTTTATAAAGAAATGGACTCTGACAAAGCAATGAGTTCTTATATGAGCCTACAGGCCACACCAGTGGGAGAAGTGATTATACTGACTACATTCTAAACAATATACTTCCAGCTTTAATGGAAAAACTCATATGGTTTCTCACAGAACAATGATGCAATCAGGGAACTCTTATTCAGTTGTTTAAACTAATTACTAATTAATGCCAGAAATAGAAGAAATATTGTTGTCATGTTTTAAGGAGCATACTATAGGCTGCTGACATAAGAGAAACAACTAATACAGTTGAGAGTCACCAGTGGGGTTCTACCATCATTTGAAAGAAAGAAAATGATAAGAATGTTAGATAAGCCAGGCAAAGAGAGACAAGAAAAGAGAAAATTTTGGTGACATAAAATTTATTTGAATTCAGAACAATGAAAGGCACAAAATTCTAAAAAGCACAAGTACAAAAGAAATATAAATGAACCTGGGCTTGGGTCTTTGAGAAAGGACACAGGATATAGGAATATTTGCTGTTCTCTCTAAAGGGCTCTGTGAACTACAATCCTTCATTTTTCTTTTTTTTAATTTTTATTTAAATTAGAAACTGTCATATTTTACATACCAATCACAGTTCCTTCTCCCATCCTCCCATACCCCCCACCAACCTCCCATCCTACTACCTGTCCATTCCCCAGGGAGGGTGAGGCCTCCCATGGGGGAATCATCAAAGTCTATCACATCATTTGGGGGAGGGCCTAGGTATTTTTCTTAATAAGTAAAAATCTAATATTGGAACGTAACAAAACAATATCACTAATATATATTATTTGTTTTCTAAATATTTTATGATTTTTAATTTATTTGTTGACTATGAGATAGGTTATTTTTATCCCAATTTTAAAAGTGGAAAAATTCAGAGAGAGTAATTTTTCCAAAGTAACACAGTAAGCAAATGTCATAACCATGATGCCAAGCCAGGCAATCTTACTGTAGTTTCTCTTCCATTCCCATTCAGTCAAGTAAATATTCACCTGTACTTCCTGAAAGACCAAAACAAAGCCTAACAAGTTACAACTAAAAGTCAGAAATGAGGTTAAACACAAATGAAAGAAACAGAGCACACAACAGTTAGAAATAGTCTTTTTGTGTACACAGATTAAGCAAACTGCCAATGCCTTACAGGGGTGGGGGTGGAAATCCTCTCCAAATAGGATCTGTATCATTAGCAAGTCATTCTCATGGTTTATGGTTTAGGTCTCTGAGAAAATGTAAATCCATCCCTAAGAGAGGCAGACAACCCAGCAAGGTTTTCCCCTTTGTTTTATCTCAGAGCATGTCGGCTTCTTACAGTTTTTACAGTAAGACCATCTTAATAATAGAGCAAGAAAACGTGGAAAGTAAGAGATCACTGAAGACCTTAAAGAGAAGACTGTTCTAAGCCCCAACTGTGCTGTTTTTACAAGTTGGCCTAGGGCCCACCCCGAGAAAAGTAAAGAGATAGAACCGGAACATTACAGTTCAGCCGTGAACATCAATCTTTGTTAAAGCAGAACGTTTTGGCAAAGAATAAAATAATATGAAACTAATGAGGGATGTTGAAAGAGTTTCAGACATATGCTAGGTCAATTGCCTTTATAGAAAATGGTACCTACATCTGGCCCAAAACCCAAGAGGATGGGAAATAAATCCACGACTATAAAAAGAGAGGTAAGTGATGTCAAGGTGTATAACCAGATTGCAAATGTTATAGAGTAATGTTTTATACATCATTCTTGCCTATATCTTTCTCCCAGCAAAAGAAAGATAGGCCTATATGTAGACAAAGGGGAAAATGCAGGTTAACTGCCTAGTCATTTGCTTGTTTCTGCAAATCCAGGCCAACAGCTTTCCAGAAAAGATACCCTAGCCTCATTTGTATCAACATCCTTAGTTTAGCACATGAATAGTTACCACAGCTGGAAAGCATTAGTGTTGTCCAAGTCAACAATTTTCCATAAGCCAGAAAGAAAAGAATTTTCACTGTTTGTTGTGACACATGAAAATTGGAGTCTTAAATCCTGCTTAGAATTAAAGTGACTTAAGATGAGAGGAAATGAGAAGGGAAAAATGTTGAAGTGTAACAAGGCAATCACTGCTAGACCACGTTGGAAACAGAGAGAGGAAAAAAAATAAAGCACTTTAGATTTGTAAGCAGCATGCTGTAAAGGGATGCTGGAGAAGCTAATGGGTTAGAAATTAAACCTAAAAGTTCACTTGCATTTGGAGAGTATCCATGTTATTAGATCTTTCACATCACTGCTGCCTGCTCTTTGGTTCATGGGCTCACAGGCAACACCAGTGCAATTCATTAGTCTCTCCAAGGTCAGCCCTCCACTAAATAGCGGAAGTCAGCCAAGTTTCATTTCAGCATTCTCAATTCTCCTCTGTGGGCTCCTTCCCTTCCCATATACTTTCCCTCCTGTTTTCTCTTCCCTTTACCACAGCTGAGATTTGTTCCAGTGAAACATTACATGGTAAATGTATTTATTCATTCAAGAATTAGTCATTAGTGCCTTCAAGGAGAAACCGAGCGCCAGGTGATGAGGAGAGTGAAATAATCCAGACATGAACTTTCCTGTTAAGTTTATAATCAATAGTGAGTCTATTTCCTTGCATCTGTTTCTGAAACACTAGCAAGGAAGCCCCTGTTTGGGGCAGGGGCGGGGAGGGGGGAAGGAACAAGACAGGAAAAAAACAGGAGGATTTGCATCTTCTTCAAATGTTGGGATGACAGAAAATTCCCTTTGACTGTGCCATATTAAGACCTGCGATTAATCCTTTCACTGGCCATGTTTCTTTGTCCATTCTCTAAGAACAAACAAGTTGTGCTGATGCTTATAAAGTTTCCGAATAAGCTCCAAACAGAGAACATAAACAGAATGTTTTCAAATTAGAATCCTTAAAACAGACCAAGATATTGTTTTGACTGTCTCCACTAATGAGTGACTAAATAGTTGGTGGAAACCTGGAATTATGGTATGTCTCCCATCTTTTAAATGAACTGCCGTAGAAAGGGCATATACAGCCAAAATGAGATGTGCAATTCTTTGAATCTCTCATTTCAGTTGGAAAGGCAAAGAGGTGTACTTAAATGCTTTCATTTTTATGTTGGCCATTTCAATCTGTGTTCAAAAGATTGCAGAGGAATTTTTTCTATAAGAATGTGGGGAATCACTTCAGAAAAGTACAGCTCTTACCCAAGCAGTCTCGCATTTTAAAATACCCCATTCAATAGGAAGTGATAAAACTCAAATTATTTTGTTCATAAAATTATTTACAAAAATTTCCTGAGCATGTACTGCATGTCAAATGTGGAATTAAATTGAATTTCAAAGAATACAAATGAAACTCCACAGACAGGTCGTTGTTGCAACTTTGCTGAAGGAACAACAGAGTGTTTCTCTTGTCTTAACACTCAGCTCATGCCCCTCCTATTGCATTAGACCAGTTTTCTCTAAATGGTGATTCATGACTATTACACAGTAAGTGGACAGGAAGATTACATATGTCAGCTACACGAGTACCAAAGCCATAGTAATAGTAATAATAATAATAATAATAATAATAATAATAACAATAATAATAATGAAGCTAGCATTTTAGAAACAGTTGATACATGCCAGGCACCATAATAAATGCTTTATGTGCATTTATCTCATTTAATCCTATGAAATCCCTATGAGGAAAACACTATCATTACCCCACTTCCAAGATGAAGACATCAAGTCACAAAATGGATAATAGTAGTAGTCATAGTGGCTAAATCAGGATTTGAACACAGACAATTTGCTCCAGAGACTGTACTTACTGTTTATGTGTGTGTGTGCAATTAAAATAGAAAAACAAGGAATAGAGATGAAGTTCTGTGGTAGAGCACTTGCCTGCCATAAGAACATGAATTTGAGCTCTTGTGTGAAAGAGAGAGAGAGAGAGAGAGAGAGAGAGAGAGAGAAGAGGGAGGGAGGGAAATAGAGACAGAGAGAAAGAGATAAAGAAAAAAGAAAGAAAGAAGGAAATAGAGAGATAAAGAAGGAAATAAAAAGAATGAGACAAAGAGCAAAAGAGACCGAGAAGGAGAGAAGGAAAGGAGAGAGAAGAAAACAATGAAGAATGGAGGCAAGGAGGAAGAAAAAAGTTAAATCAGTTTAAGAAAGAATAATAAAATTATTTTCTATCTTATTTTCAAATCAATGAGATTCAACTGAAATTCTTCCTCCTACATTCAGTCCTCGAAATGAGAATTTCCTTTTTTGATTTCCTATTGCCCCATATACAGACATGTCTTTTTCAAAAGATTTATTTTTAATTATGTGAGCATATGTGTTTGTGTGTGAGTATGTGCACTTGTGACACTTGTGAGTGCAGATGTCTGCCTAGGTCAGAAACAACAGATTCGATAGTCACAGATAGTCACAGGCCATTGTGAATCACCTGGCATATGTACTGCAAACTGAACTCAAGTCCTCTAGAAAAGCAACAGTCAAAACTGAGCCATCCCTCTAACTCCAGATCTCTGTTAAGGAACTTTTCTCTATCAACCTAGAATATACTAAACAGGAACTAAGATCTCATTTATTTATTTTCTGACTCATCAAAAACCGTTATTAGTAGAATTCCTGGAATGTTATTCATTAAATGACTGTTGAATAAATGAACAGGATGAAATAGGATGGCATAAATTGTCCAGTGCCTATATCCTTCTCTACACTGCACATCTCTGCATTCCTCATAATGCCATGCACATAGTAAAAACTTAATTTCTTGAAGTCATTGAAAAGGCCCCAAATGTGTGTACACAAACAAGCTGTTACTGACAAATGGAAACACAAATTGGTTCTTCTGTAAAATATACTTGGAATCTCAATGGGATTTTACATTCTATATTCAGTCTTCCTCTCAAATTGACAAAACAAAATAGCATGAACAATAACAACATCCACATACATAATTCTAGAAGTTTATCATTAACTTTATAATAGCTTAAAAACTCATCAAGTTTAATCTTCATTACAACTCAGTGAGGGAAATGTATTTATTTCCAATTTACCGATAAGAAAAAACTAGGTTAGTGTGTTGTTTCCAAAGTCTGGACCCCCCAAAACCACCAAGAGACCAAATCTAATGCAAAAGCAAAGTATTTTTAGTTAGAGTTAACTTTGGTCCTCCATCCATCCCACACAGTGGGTGGAGTAGGAGGGACCCCAAGCAGCAATGGGGCAGGGCATGTATTGGTGGTAGAGCAAGGGAGGTGTCTAGGAGGTCTGCTAGTTTCATAGTAACAGTCTCAGGATTGGTGCACCTCTAGGTTGGGGGAACCTTCTGTGAGTTGATTGGTCAGCTGCAGCTGCAGAAAGGTTGTTATGCCTAGAGGCCATCCAAAGAGCTGTTGTATCTAATGTCTCCCACTATTATCAGTAAAGCCCTCCAGCTTACTTCTGATTGGTTGCTTACCACATGGAGGGTATCAGGCAGTTTCATCCAGTAATTAGGTCAAGGTCAAGCAAGTGGAGGGCCGGTCTGCACATCTTGCTGAGTCAAGGACCTGCATCTTGCTGGGTCTTTTCTGCAGCCTACCAAGGCTCCCAAAGCAGGGGCCTGGGTGAGGGTCTGGGCATTTCATGGTGCTGGAGATATGGCTCAAAGGTTAAGAGCACTGGATGTTGTTCTAGAGGTCGTGTAGTTCAATTCCCTGCAATCACATGGTGACCCACAACCATCTTTAATGAGATCTGGTACCCACTTCTGACCTGCAGGCATATATACAGACAGAACACTATATATGTAATAAATGAATAAATCTTTTTAAAAAGGTTAGTTAAAAAAAAGAAAAACCTAGATGCCCCTCAACCGAAGAGTGGATAGAAAAAATGTGGTATATTTATACAATGGAGTACTATTCAGCAGAAAAAAACAATGGAATCCTGAGATTTGCAGGCAAATGGATGACACTAGAAGAAATCATCCTGAGTGAGGTAACCCAGTCACAAAAAGAGAAACATGGCATGTACTCTCTCATATATGGATTTTAGACATAGATCTGGGGAGTGCCAGCCTACAGTCCCATGGCCAGAGAGTCTGGGAAACAGAAACTTCATTCAGTGGCTGATCGAAGAAAAGGCAGACTCCCTCAGTTAAGTTCTGAGCTGAACTCAAGAAAGCCAGTAACAGAGAGGGAGGACTGATGAGCAAAGGGATTAAGACTGGGCTGGTTTAACCCCCAGAAACAGCTGGCCTGACAAGGGTTAGCTCTTGAATCCCAGGCTGATGCCTGGGAATCCAGCATGGGGCTGATAAAGACCCCCTGAATGAAAGTGTCAGTGAGGAGGCCTAGGTAATCTATTGAGCCTTGGGCAGCAGATCAGTACCCATCCCGAGTATACACACGGACTTTGGACTCCCATCGAACAATGTGAGGTGGACTCTCACCCTGAACTCTTGGGGAAGGGTCTAGGCCCTGCCCTATATGTAATGACAGACTATGGACACCCCCATGGAGGGCCTCACCCTCCCTGGGGAAATGAGGGGATAATGGGGGGGGTTGGGGGAGGGCACGGGAGGAGGGGAGGGAAAGGGAGAGGGGCCTGGAACTGACTTGTGAAGCAACCTTGTTTCTTATGTAAATTTAAACTTAAAAATAAATAAATAAAATAAATAAATAAAAAGAAACTTCATTATCAATGTATCATTGATAATTTAATGTTTCTCAATAAAGCTACCTTCTTTCTATCATTTTGAAATATTTTCAAGTTATAACATAATAAATGTAATAATGAAAGTGAATCTTTCATGACTCTATCATCTACCTACCAATCTATCTATCATCATCTATGTTTATCCAATCTCTAAAGACAAAACCTCAATGTCAATAAAAATTTCAACAGCAAAAAAAAAAAAAGAAAGAGTGGGTGTTTAAGAGGAACAAGGCCTTGGACTTGATCCCCAATGCCACAATAAAACAAAACAATACAGGATACAGTGCTATACAAGTTTGTAATCTCAGCAGTGGAGAGAAATCAGAAGTTCAAGGTCACCTTCCACTACAAAGTGAGTTTGGGGCTCAGTCTTACCTACATGAGACACTGTCTCATAAAGTAACATGACTCAGGGATGGCCCAGTGAGTAAAGTGTTTGTTGTGCAAGCATTAGGAACTGAGTTCAAAGTCTAAGCACCCATATTAAAAACAACATAAAAAGCCAGGCACAACAACACACTTGTAATCCCAGCTCTGGGGAGGTGGGAACTGAAAGATGCCTGGCGATTTCTGTCAACTAGTCTACCCAAATCAGTGATTTCCAGGTTCAGTAGAGACCCTGCCTCAAACAATAAAGTGGTAACCCTCCCTGAGGAACAGAGTGGGCATTAGGTGAAGGGCTGAGGGACCTGGGGGGGCAGGGGAAGAGGGGAGGCAGAGGGAACTGGGATTGACATGTGAAGCAAGCTTGTTTCTAATTTAAATAAAAATAAAGTGGTGAGCAATCAAAGAATATTTCCAATGCTAACCTCACATATAGATACACATTATATATATACATATATATATAATTTAAGACAAAATTGACTGTGAGAAAAGCTCAACTCAGATCAGAATTAATGTAAATCTTATAGACAGATAAAGGAGCCAATTTTACAAGAGGAAGATCCAGAAAGGTTTGATTTAAGAATATTATAAGGAAAAGCACACTTAATGTTTCATTTGTTCTAGATCAAAAATGAGTGGGATGTTAGTATGCATCAGAGGAATTTTCATAAATAGAATTCAATTTTGAGTTCACAACATATGGAACACACACAAACACACACAGGCACACATATGTATGCATGCATGCATGAAAAGCTTGCTGGACTTTTGACAGGATGCTCATTATCACCTTGTAACTTCAAATTGCTCGTCAACATGCAATTGTCCCCAAGAAGCTCTCGTTTTTCATCAATATGACTCATTAGATGAAGCAAACTATCTTTTTCCAATATTTTCTAGAATTTCTCTTCTCCTCTTTAGGTTGTGGTTTGTTCTTATCGGTTACAGCACATACCGACTCTTCATTACTTTTACTGAAAGCAAACATTGCATCTTATCCACCTGAACATTTTCAGCATGTAGCATAAGACCTGGCACATGGCAAGTGCTAAACAAACTACTCTCTTTTTTAAAATATAGATGAGTAGCTAATAGAAATTTAGTTACCTTAACCTAAGAATTATAAGCATAGGTAAACAGTAACTACCCTCAAATATTTTGAAGGCTGTCAGGTAAAAAGTAACTGAGTTTATTACCTTTAGTCATCAAGACCAAAACAAGAACCAGTACATAGAAATTATAAAAGAAATGTAGAATGTTAATTTTGTCTATTTTCCAACTAAAATAGAACATTTCCTTCTAAGAAGTTTTCCATTCATAGAACTGATCAACCAGAGACTAGTCTTTCCTAGGGCATGTGAAAAATGAATTCAAGCAATATACATAGTGCTAATAGCTTTGTTTCCACCAGTCTATATGATTTTGTACTTTTAGGTCTCTAGAGTAAGGATCAAATCATTTAGACCTGGTTTTGCAACTTTCTGGTTGATGATTTCATTAAATTCATTTTTATACAGATTCTTTATTTGTAAAATGAGGAAAGTTGTAACGAGTGTTCTTCCCACCAGCCTGGTCCCAGAGCCACATCAACCCCAAATAACACACAGAGACTCTATTAGTTACAATTCTGTTGGCCAATGTCCAGGGCTTCTCATTAACTAGTTCTGTCTTAAATATTAACACATAACTACTAATATGTATATTTCTATAAGGTTTTGTCTTACCGAGGACACCAGCCTCATGTGTACTCTCTTCCCAGGATCACACGGAGACTCTCCACTCTTGACTACATTTTCCAGAATCCTCCTCACCTCCTAGTTCCACCTATTTTGCTTCCCTATTGGCCAACAGTGCTTTATTTATCAACCAATAGGACAAACATATACACAGAAAGACTTCCCCCATCAGAAAGTAGACTAAAATACTACCTCTCTTGCAAAAACTAATGAAATAAATAATGTTAATTGCATGGAATTTATATGCTATAAAATATATAAAATTGTCCCTTACTTAATCTTTATAGCATCACTAAAGATTAGAGAGAAGGTGCTAGAGTCCACTTGACAAATTAGAAAACTACTACATAGAAAATCAGATAATTTGCCCAATAGTGAATGTTCTTTCCGTGACACCACATTGAGTTTAAAACTGAGACTTTATGGTAAGTTTAGCCATCTTCTTTTTGAAACCTAGACACTTATGCTAACATTCATGGAGGGAAATCAAATCTATCAAGGCATGTTTTCATTTACCATTAGCAAAAATAATTATGAAATTCCTGGACAGATCCAAGCATGCCTTTATGAGCACAAACTTCTGAAACTGCTTGAAACGTCCCACCCAAACCACACAGTCCCAGTCTGTTATCTCACTGAGCAAATAAAAATGTGAATAAAAGGAGGTTAAAAACCTAAATGAAAACAAAAAATGAGGTTAGACATGTTGCTCAAGACTTGGCCAGGAATCAACATGAGGACTCATATTTAAGAGCTGCAGTCTAAAGCCTGCATATAGAACAAATCTAACATTTTATTTCAAAACTATGTCAAATCACTTGGCTATATGGAGTTATTTCAGTTTTAAAATTGTAATACCTTTTAACTGTGATAACAAGTTAAAATCTAAAGGGGTCATTGTTCTACCTGCAGAAAATCCCACTTGTTTTCACCATATAGAGCTCCAGATAAAGTATAGTGATAGCCGTGAATACAGAGCAAAGAAAAGCAGTCCCCCAAGTCATCTGCTCTTCATTGAACAGCTGAATCAATTCATTTTCTTCCAAAGTCAGCAGAACATTTTTGGTCTCCTATAACTAGTGAAAATCATAGCTGCTATCAAAATTGAACCAATAGAAGAACATGGTGTTTCTTCAACTGCTTCACTTCACACAGAATATTTAGTGTGCTGCCAACTTTTCCCTTTGAGGATAAGACAAATTCATTCTTATTTGCCTTTCTCTGAATATTGGAAGGAGCTCAAATGCTACAGAATTTTCTTCAAGTCCATGTTATCATGACAGGAGCCTGGATATTTTTCTCAAGTTAGGGGATAAATTACTTAAGCAAAACAAAGGTTCATTTCCCCTTTAAGAAGAAACGCTATCCGGGTAGCTGTCAGTTGATGATAACAAGACTTGCTCTAGAGATGCCTTGTGAACATTCTGTAAGTATTGGTGACACCCAAGAGTCTAAGCTAGTGGTGTCTGTTTCTTGCAAAAAATCCATCAACCTAAAAAAATAATGAAATCCACTGCCTGATCAAATACTTTCTATACAAAGTAAATATATTTCCCTGCAACATCTCAGGTTTAATTTGTTCTTTTTGTTGAAAGTATAAACAAAGGAAAAGAATATTAGAAAAGAAGACACAAAATCCACAGTCTTTTACAACCCCTTCTGGTTTTAGGAATGCTGCAGATAATGATTCTCCCATCTTGATACACATAAAGTGACTTCAAAATGGGTCATCTTTGACTGACTGGCATGGTAGTTTTGATAAGTGTTTATTTTTCTTCAAGTACAGAAGAATATCCAAGGATCTACATTATGACTGACAAATATTTGAAGTCAAAATGTAAAGGCTATAGAAATACATATGTATGGGTAAAAATTTAATTTTAATAGTTTTAAAAAGCATAATCTTTTTGCCAAACCTAACCTAAATTGCAAGGTCTGTGTAAGGAATGAGGCCATTTCACACTGTAATTCAATCCCAGACAAATCTGGCGTTCACTTGCAAAAGCTGAACTATCACTGGCATTTCACAATCCCCACTAAATATAAATGGTTCCATTTATGTTGCATTGTTTTGTTGTTGTGCTCCCCGTTTGTTTTGCATGTGATTATCTCAGAAGTTTCCTTAAAGTGCACACAATAGTTAGAATTTTGAGCAAAGGTCAATTTTAAATATCAGATGAAAATAACTCTTCATGAAGAATAAAGATTTACTCAGTGTAGTTTGAAAATTTGAAAATTCAAAATCTAAGTATTCATGATGGTCACAAATTCTCCATTTGGTTTTGGGCATTTAGTAAGTGTAAATGCCTTAATGCCTAAGGATCCTTGAAGTTATTAGAAGCTAGCTTTTTGTCAACTTGTTGTTCTTATTTTCATGAAATATTTAACATCACTACTATAATTACCGTGCTCTTCAAAGATGCCCATTGTTTGTGAAAAGGATAATTTGCAGCACTAACAGAAAGGTGTGTTTTTCATTTGCATGCAATGTTCCTCAGTAACTCTATAGGAGTTTTCCAGTGAATTCAATTTTATTAGGGGTAATGTACTCTGTTTGACTAAAAATGCCTTTAATTTTTATTGCTTGAAAAGGCTTCAGGCATCATCTGGCTTTAAAGAATAGAAGCAACCCTAAATATCATGCAGTATAAACTTCTTCTTGCACTTATGAGGTAAGTGAAACCTAGAGAAGGGAAAGTAAGGCTGGGGTGGTGGCTTACTTGGTAAACTGCTCTCTGAGAAAGTACACAGAGGATTTGAAATCCCATAACCCACACACAGCCTGGTGAATCTGTAATGCCAGAAATCCTGCAACAAGATGGGAAACAAAGACAGGAGATGCTCAGAAACTCTCAAGCCAGCTAGTCTGGCTTACACAGAGGCAAACAAAAAGATCCTGTTTCAAACAAGATGGGAGGTGAGGGCTGAAACCTAAGATTGTATTCTTACATCCACAAATGCCTACACACACACACACACACACACCACACATCACATTCAAGTAATGAAGTTAAAGTGTTAGGCTAAAATTATCAGTTTTATAAATGAGTAAACTCACTGATTAGTGGATTAAGGATAGACATTTGAGTAGTGACTAATGGATAGGTAAATGAATTGATAGAGCTGCATGACCTGATTGATCAATGGATGATATTAACAGCAGTCAGGAATAGAGCCTGATTTTCCAGGTAACTCATTCCATTTCACTTGTTCTATATGATACTGCTTCTTCAAGCAATATATATATATACCGATATGATCTAGTGAAAAACGTCTGGATTTAAATGTCATATTTGATATCTAAAAATCATGTTGTCTTGAGAAAGTTAATTTGCCAAGTTCCATTAAAAAAAGAAGAGAGACAATGAAGTTAAAATTTGTTTAAATAAACTCTCAGTGTACAGCATCCAGAAAGGACATTCTATACAGTAGATCTTCAAAAACTATTCACACCCTTCTTGCCAATTTTGAATTCTAGTTTATAGCCCACTAGATCCACATGTTATTTTATATGAGTATGGTGGAATTTTTTAACATACATGGTAGAAATCTCAATTTGTAATTTCTCAGTTTAAGAATATCAACATCACTTGGGAACCTCTGGGTATGTAAATCAGAGGTCCCTTACTAGATCTACAAGGTAAGAATCTCTAGGTGGTGGAGCATACTTATTTTTGTTTTACTAAATCCTCAGGATAATTTTGACAAACATTAAATTTTGATAACCACATTCAGTACCTCTAGACTCACTCGCTGCCAGTGATCTAAAGCTAACTACTGAAGACTTGAAGACCTTTGACTCTTTCTTCTCTTTAGATCTTCTCTGAAATAAAGCATCCTATCCATCGGCCATGTTGTTCATTCATGATCCACAGGATGACATTAAGTGATCCAGGACCTCCAGCAACAGTTTTCTGAATAGGCGTAATAACTTTTCCTTAGCCGGAGTATTGTGATAGTGAGTTTGGCTTGTAAAATCTCTAAACTGTCATAACATTTTCTAGGGAAGCCATTATATGTCTTTGTTAAAAACAAGATCATTTGCATTTCTTTTGTTGTTGTTGTTAAAGATTTATTTATTATGTATACAGCATTCTGTCTGCATGTATGCCTGCAGGCCAGAAGAGGGCACCAGATCATATTACAGATGGTTGTGAGCCAGCATGCGGTTGCTGGGAATTGAACTCAGGACCTCTGGAAGAGCAGTCAGTGCTCTTAACCTTTGAGCCATCTCTCCAGCCCCTCATTTACATTTCTTTACATTTCATTTTAACTTAAGGATTTCTCTTTATAACAACAGTTCAATTTTAGTCAGTATTCATATAGATCACTGAATAAAGAGTGCCTTGTTTTGGTTTTGCTTGTTTTAGAAATAACAAGAATGAGAATGGGCACATGAACTCAAGAAATACAATGAATAAACAGAAACAAATATATTATGCTTTTCAAAACCTAAACCTATATAACAATGAAAATGTCATCTACTCCTTGCTGAATTTTGACCACAATGCCTGAGAACCAAAGGGTTTGTGAACATTGTAAAAGAAAGAGAAGATATAGCTATTGAAATGGTTTGTGGGATCAACATAAAGTTTTGGCTAAATTTAATCACCCAGAGTATGCATAGAATAGACTAACTATACAGAAGTTCAATACAATTCCAGCTGTTCCCTGAATATTATTATTTCAGCTGGTTGAGCAAACCAAAACTTCCTGCTAGTTCAATTCACCTGAGCAAATCAATTTGTGTATACATTTTATTTCCAATATATTTCTCTCATGTTCAATTCTAGTTCCTCTAGGACAAAGGATAAAATACAAGGAAATAATCAAGGACATATTAAGTATGCATCTAGTGGATCACTGAACTTTTAAGAGCATTCTAAAGTTTGCAAAGCAACTCTAGAACATGAAGAATGGTAATGAGAGGAAACTATCTCACTTATCACAGTTCCATCTTTCTACCTTCATACAAATATGTATGTGTATATTCAGTGGTCAAAGTCCTCACATACGTATTATAATAGAATTTTGAATTTCTGAATAAACACAAATGAAAAGTAGACACACTAAAATCAATATTATAAAATTGTGACAGAAGCACAGTGTGCATATGCAGTGATTTGTATATATGGTAGTAATCACATGATATTAGCATGAATTTCATTTAACATTATCTAGAATGTGCCACCCATGGCTCCAACAAATAAAATATTTAGTATAGCAAAAAAATACTGAATGTAAGATTCAAGACAGTTAATTTAAAGAAAAATAGTAAGCAATAATAAAAGTGATAAAATTATGGTAGATTATAGGAAAGCAGTGAAAATGACCATCATTTGAGCTTAAGGAAATCAACTTTCAATAAAACTCAGATGTTAAGGGAACAGGATATATATCTATTATCTGAACTTATTGAATCTTTATATTCAATATAGAATATTTGTTATATTAGACTCTATTTAATAAACAAGAATTTTTAAACTTGCAGGGACCTACAAATCAAATTGACAAATGACTTGGAAAGGAAATATTTCAATTTGAGGCAAACACTAGTAATTTATATGAGACAGATATATATATATATATATATATATATATACATTTGCATTTTTACCAGTTTCTGTAAGTCTTTTTATAAGTTCAAATTAGGACCTCTTTTTGGAGTTCTGGGTTTCAGGGTAAGACTAAATGGCTAATTAGTCTGAGTCTCAGACTCAAGACTATTTTATGCCTGCCTGTCTCGGAAAGACAGAAATATCCACACAAACCTATGCCATATGTTTTATTCACTTGTACACAAAAAAATTTAGTGTTGTATGGAACAATAGAAGTTTGGGGCGGTGCAAGGACCCTGAGCATGGCAGGTCTTCCTCCAGACTTCCTGCAGATTACATTCTCTTGGATATGTGCTTTACTGGAGAAAAAATAGAAGTGGTTTTTTTTTGTCGCTTTTTTTTTATAGTTACAAATAGGACAAGATGTACTGTTAAATTTTTTGAATCCATGTCTTGCCATAATGAAACAATAGAACAGAGAGGGTTGTATTTCACCAATTTATCCTGATGAAGCACTGATTTAAAATTCTAATTATAAGGATTTCTCTCAGTACTAGCAGTATTTATTATTTTCTCACAGATTCTCCATGCAGAGACATAGAAAACACACACATCACATATTTCATGTACATATTTGAAATTTTATACATGTATGGGAACATGCCTAAACAGTGTATGTGCATCTATGGATAGATGTGTATATAGAAATATAACAATATCTGAAAAGTTAAGAATAATTGCAAAGATCATTTCAAATTCTTGGGTGCTTTAAATGTTAACTTTCCTAAAACTTTTGGCATCATTCATTTCAAATAGTTTGTAATCATTCAAAAGTGGGTGGGAAGCATGAAGAACAAATATTGCTTTTCTAAGTTGATTACCCTCATTTCATTTTTGGATAGCATAGCTATGCTAGCAGATTTGTAGAATGGTATAGGCCAAATATATCTGAATTTTGGCAAGGCATTTTATAAGGTCTTTCATGATATCCTGTGGAGAGAATGATGAAGTGTGGAGTGAAACATAGGACATTTAGGGGTAGAACATGTTGGATAGCTATACACATAAACCGCTGATAAAAGAGTTTCCATTTACCAAAGAGAGACTACTTGCAACATTGTGCACAAGTCGGACTGTAGTGCTGGTACATACATAAGGGTACAGAGAATAAAATAAAGATGATGAGACGTAGTCAAACGTGTATTCTATGAGAACTAGTTCAGTGCTGTTTGATCCACCCAAGACTTAATGACAATATATTTCAAAGTGTGGTGTATTGAAAATTTCAAACTTATTTAATGTAGCTTCAGAAAAACGAGATTAAAAACCAAGAAGCAACATTTTATGAAAGGAGACTTGAATTCAACACAAGGAAAAATATCTCTGACAACAATAAAATGAGTTACCTGATTAAAAGCTGAGTTCTCTATTCCTAAGTGACTTGGGTTTAGACCATAGGGATGCTTGTTAGGGTTGATAAAGAGGGTGCTTTCTGAAGTTGATTATTTATTTGTTGCCCCACAAGTATGTATTGAGCCCTTAATGGATGAGAGACAATATTCTAGGCATAAGAAAAACCGGAGATCAAAAATTTCCCTTCTTGTCAAAGTTACTTCTATGAGGAGAAACAGATAGTGAATAAAAATGTAATTGTTCTGGGGAATTCTATGGACACTCCAAGTTAAACACACAAATATAAAGATTCAGCACTGCATATATGTGTGCCGGATTATGACATTTGTCTTTCTAGGTTTCATTTACCTCACTCAATTCAATATTTTCCGGCTCCATCCATTTACTTGCAATTTCACAATTATACTTTTATTCAGATCTGAATAAAATTCCATATATTCCATTATTTCATTATCCATTCATCAGATGATGGACAACTAGATGATTTTCCATGTTCTAGCTATTGTGAACAAAACCACTATAACCATGGATGAGCTTGTGGCGCTATAGTAGGAAATAAAGTCCTATAGTTATATGTCCAGGAATGGCTTAGTTGGGTCACACGGTAGATATATTGCTAGTGTTCTTAGAAAATGCCACACTAATTTCCAAAGTGAATGCACAAATTTGTACTCTCACCAACAGTGCCTCATGATACGTCTTCTCCATACCGTTGCTAGCATTTCTTGCCTTCTGTTTTCTTAATCTTTGTCATTCTGACTGGAGTAAGATTAAATCTCAAACTGGCTTTAATTTGTATTTCCCTGATGACTAAGGATAGTGAATCTTTTTATTTTCATGAAGTTCCTCTTGTTGATTGTTTCCTGGGTAAGATTGGATGGAGTACTATCAAGAAAGCCCTTATCTGATTCTCTATCCTGAAGTGTACTACCTCTCTTTCTTCTAGAAGCTTCTATTGTTTCAGTTCTAATGTCTTCTCTCCAGCAACCATTTTTGGCAACTTCATCAAATATCATGATTGTTGGTGCATAGACTTATATGTGGGACCTTGATTTTATTCTGATGATTAATATTACCATTTTGTGCCAATGCCATGCTAATTTTAGTACTACAGCTCTGTAATATATTTTAGAATCTGGAATGGTTATATTACACAAAAAATACATTTTATGAAATTCTCAAAGAATTTTTAATACAATGTTGAGTGATGCTAGAAAGAATATAATATCTTTGAATCATGTGTACCTTATAGTTTCTAAAATGGAAATCTTTTGACTTGGAGACCCATTAAACTGACATACCAGATTGGGAGAGAGACTTTAACATTGTTCACTCTTACTACGGGCTTTTACATGATTTTTATAAAGGCCTAGATTAATATTTGTAGATTAGAACCTGATATTTTGGCACACATCCATAATCCTGGTGCTTGGCAGGCTGAGGCAGGAGGATCTTGAATTCAAGGCCAACCTTGACTACATAGGGGACTCAAATGTAGCCTGGATTACCTGAGACCCTATCTCAAAATAACAAAGCAGAAGTAGAATCACCATCTAAATGAAGAGAGCAATGTATGCTGCCCTGCTTTCTTTAGTAAATGATTGTTTCATAGACTGTATGGGGGGAAAAAACAGGTGAGACCGACCTGTACATGTACCTGAAAGCTATCAGATCAACCATAAGCAAAGCATTAAGTTAATAACAGGAAAAGAAATCATCAGAAGACCCTTCCCACCACAGCAGCAGTACACTTATTGAACAAATCTGTACTTCTAAAATATTCTGTTCCAAGTAACCAGAGGGGCACCCTGAAAAGAAGGGCAGTAATGCAGTGACATAAAACTTAGGTATTATACAGTCAGATATGTGTACTTGAGACAGTTCCTGACCCACCCCAGTACTCAAAAAAGGTAGAAACATTTGAGATGTGCAAAGACAAACAAATGAAAAGCATTTCCCAAGGAAACAAATTAGACCGAATGTAAACTGTAAAATGAGTTGGAAACAGTCACCCTGCTCTGGCTCAGTCAGCAAAATGCAAAGAAATGCTAAGCAACCCTGGTCACCCCTATTCCCCTGGGTGGTGAATCAAAATGGAACATCACCTGATGCAGAAAACAAGCCAAGTTTAGTCAAGCTCAGTGAAACATTGCCAATGGGAGATGTGCATGGGGTGCTGAGGACGACAAATGGCCAGATGAGTGCTCAAAGGCAAACAACCAAAACAAATAAACATTAAAGATAATTTAAAATGGATAATAGCAGATTTCCCAGTTCTGATGGAGGAATAAGGTCCACATAGGGAGCATTGTTTTGCCTGCCAAACTCTTTAGTACTCATGTAAATCATTTTGAGGACAAGTGATGATGTCTGAGGAGGGAAAACACTGGGCAGGGCTCATGTCTCCAGGGTGTGGAAACTGTTTTCAGTTCCCAGTTCCTGAACACTCAGCTAGGCGGACAGATGTTCACTGTTGCTTCCATATTGGTATAATACAGAAAGCTGGCCTGAGCAGGGGCATTTGAAGGAATCTTTTAAAATGACTCCCCACACAGAGCTGGTCCTTGATTGTGTAATCAGCAGAATATGCTGTCTTCCCTCTTCCCTGATTCCTGTTCCAAATCCCTTTGCCCACTAGTCATTCCTACCTTTCATCCCAGTACTCTGCTCTAGCCAGGGGCATCTTTTTGGGAACCGGAGAAAGCAGTCTTTGTTTCCTAGAGGTGCCATGCCGTAACAAATTAGGACAGTATTGCTTACAAAATATAAATTCGTTTTCTAAAACTTCGTTCTCCCCACCCCCTTCACCCCATCTCTCTTCCTATAAGATAATCATTGAAAAGCCCACAGATTCATTTTAAAGCATACAAACATATCCTCTGAGTTAACCTTACATTTTTAAGAAAAGCAAACTGAAGCTTTAGGCATTCTATAAATGTGAAGATTTGGAAACATTGATGCATATTATACATCCCGAATGTCCAACCCTTCTGTGGAACATTAGTTCCGTGCTGATATTAAGACTTACAACTTGCCGGGCGTTGGTGGCACACACCTTTAATCCCAGCACTTGGGAGGCAGAGGCAGGCGGATCTCTGTGAGTTCAAGGACAGCCTGGTCTACAGAGTGAGTTCCAGGACAGCCTCCAAAACAATACAGAGAAACCCTGTCTCGAAAAACCAAAAAAAAAAAAAAAACTTACAACTTGGCTTCTCACTAATCATGTGTGTTTGTGCAACTCCTAACTTCCAGCACCTCAGTTTGTTCGTGTAAACTAGGATTAATAACTGTGCCTGTCTGACAAATTCAATGTGAATATTAAATGAAGCAATTTCCTCAAAGCATTAAAGATAGTGCCTGCTTCACACAAAACTAGTCCTTGATGTATGGTAATGACTGACATTATTAATTCAGTGTTATTCTTACTTTGGAAGCTGGAGCAAAGTATAAAATAATCTAAACACAGGTCCAATTTGCTGTATTCACTAAGTATAACTCATCATAAGCACTCCTTAAATATTTACCTGATGTTTACATTTTAGTTTGGTTTTTAACTTAATATAGAAATTTTGCTTTTGAATTTCGCATTCTAAATTTTTTCTCTAGTCCAATTTAAGAGCACATTATTTGGAGAAAGACTGCCTGAGTGCCAGATCTAGTCTGAATTCCTAGCTATGAAAACTTAAATAATGTTTTTGATCCTCAGTTTCCTCAACTGAAAAACTGAGCTCAATAACTGTATTTATATTATATGTATATTATGTGTATTAGATTACATAATTCATATAAAGGACTGAGCACTGTGTCTAGAATATGGTAAGCTCTTAAGCAATGTTAGTCATTTTTCTTATAATGAATATAGTCCCAAACTTTTCACCAGAGTTGCTGATTTTACCCTTAATATTCTAAACAGAGTTACCATTATAATGGTGGTTAATTATCTGGACCCAAATGATGGATATCATTACTGCCACTTAACATAACAGAAAACGGAGGCTTATGTCACAGCTATTTAATACATGGTGGAGATTTAAAGATAACTCCCCTTGGTGATAGACTTTATTATATACAATTTGCTGTCACATAAAAAAGCAGAATAACCCAAATCATGACAATAGATATCAATGGCCTTCTATTCTCCAAGCACCATGCTCAGTACTTTACCCATGCTACCTTAGGAGATGAGAAACATCAGGTAGTATTTATAAGGTATGTCTAGAAGATATGTACTATTGTTCATTACCATATTATAAACAAGAGTCCAAGAGCTCAGAAAACTTAGTCATTTGCTCAAGAAAACAAAATTTCTTGTACCGCAACATGTCAGAATCTAGGACTCTGAGCTCTTCCTTTATGTAGTGAAACGAACCTGATTTTTAATCTGGCTAGCACTTTGTCTGATAAACAATACAGGTTTATAGAGTAGTGACTGTTCTATACATTAGTAAAAGACTTAAAATATAAATATACTGCCTGATAAGACCTCCAACACCAGGCATGAGAAACCCTCTTCTGAATTCTTGGTCAGGGTTGCCCAAGAGACTCCCAGAACATTACAGGATATTGCTATTGGCATTGGCTGTCCCCCAGAGGTGGAAGGTAAGTACCAATTGCTGAAAACACCATGAACTTCAGACATAGGGCCCAGAGACCCCCTGAGCAGAAATGGAACTGAATGCCTCCTCCTCTAGGACTAACTTTCATGGTACCAGATGGTGCCATGCAAGCTTCCAAAGGAGGAATGGAACCAACATACTTACACAGGTACGATGCCTATGAACCACAACAGTGATCAGAATGTCACCATAACTCCAAGGGCACTGTGGTGGTACACATACCTTGATGTTAACTAATAGCTCTCTAATTGGATTTAAGATCCATTTGACAAGAAAGAAGTAATTCCTGGTACTGAAAACCTAGCCAACTAGCCAGGGCTAGTGGAATCATAAGATGTTGAAAGAAAATCTACAACCCCCAATTTACTAAATTATAATCCCAACTACATTCTCAATATTTCTCCCTATACCCACAGATAAGTGTAGTCCTCACTACTCATCAAGGAAACTTCTTTTTGCTACATCCATGAAGTCTAGCCAATATGGCTGTCTAACTATAACCCAAACAAGGACACCAATGGACATGCTAATATGGAAGAGGAAAACAGAAGGCCTCAGTCCTGTAAAGAGAACTACAGGCAAGTGAAAAATGCTGAAAGCAGGAGAAATAGTCTTCTCCAGGGAAGAGCCCACCAATTGCTATCCAATAAGACATGGTCAGCCCTGAAAACAGACATATACAAGTAACATGATATGGACTGAACAGGTTGTATTTATGCGTTTAGGAAAGAAAGAAACTGTCTGTATTCCCATTGGTTACTCCAGCAGACATCGCTTGGTTTACTCAGCTTCTGAAATGAGCTACAAGAAGAGAAATTTCTCCATTTCTACATATAATACAGTAACATGAATCCTGAGCAATCTCCCCACAAATAGTTTATAGGAAAATCTCTCTCCAGTTCCCCTGCAGCAGCTGTCCTGAGGCACTATCAGAACCCAAGATGCTCTTTGGGGTTAGTCAATGAAGAATGTTTTTCTAGGCATCCCATTAAACTGTAAATAATGGCCTGTGCAATGGCTCAGCTGGTAAAGGCCCTTGCTACCTGAGTCTGGGACATTAGTTCTACCCTGAAAGAGAAAATTAAGCCCATAGAGTTACGTGTCCCATGGTGAATTTGTATGCACACACATACACACATACCACACACACAGAAACACAAACTAATGCGGGATGTACTTCTGTATATATGTTTCTCTTATTGGTTAATGAACAAAACACTGTTTGGACAATAGAGGCAGAAAGATAGGCGGGACTAGGAGACAAGAAGAATCCTGGGAAAGGTAGGCAGAGAGACCGCAAAGAGACGCCATGTAGCCAAAGAAGGAGGAACAGGTACGGACCTTTCTCCAGTAAAATAGGACCACAGGGAAATACTTAGATTAATAGAAATGGGCTAATCTTAATTAAGAGAAAGTTAGCCCGTAAGAATCCTAGCCTTCAGCCAACAGTTTCATAAGCAATATAGCATTTGTGTGTTTATTTGGGACTGAAAGGCAGTTTTTGGACCTGGCGGGACAAAAAACTCCAGAAACACACAAACAAATTAATTAATTAATAGATACAAAATAAATGCAAATTATTCCTGGAAACACAGCAGAAATTGTTTCTGATTTATAATAGTGACAATGAGTTTCTGCTGCTTCTGAAAGATGTGGATACCAGTATCGGAAGCTACCAAACACAGAAAAAATACCCAAAGCAGACACTGTGCAGAAAGTGCAGTCTGCTGCTAGTATTTTAGAATTAGGAGTAAGTTAAGGATTCTGACCAATGCACACTCCACCAGTCTTTAAATAATCTAACTTGATGAGACTTGTTCAGACTTGCTGAGCTCTTCTGGAAAAGAATTAGAATGAACCTATGTTTAAAACCAACCTTTTCTCAGCAATATCCTCCCAATAATTAATCCCTTTCCATAAACACACCTCTTCACTAATCATGAGCATACTTGTTTATATTGTTATTTCCATGGGTGGTATATGGGGAGAGTATTATTCTTTATCATTTATTAACTTCATCAGGACAAATTGTTAAAATGCAATGTTGGGACACGTATAAATATCTAGCTTGATAAAATATAGCATTCAAAACAGTTATTAACACAAAATCTGCATTTCATTAAGGGATGGATTTTCAGGTGTTTTTTCTTCTCAAAAATGAAACATGCTGCTACCGACAGAAAATGAAGGTTGAAATCTGTGTTCCTAATCAGTGGGAAGCTAGGTTTCTATTTCTTTGAACTTTGGACTTTTGCTCAAATCAAAGAAACAGATTAAACTTTAAAATGATTCTGTGGCAAACAGTTTGTCAGAAATGAAAATATTTTGTGTAGTAATGTAAGAGTTTGCCAGGCGGTAGTCTCACACACCTTTAATCCCAGCACTTGGGTGGCAGAGGCAGGAGAATTCCTGTGAGTTCACCAGACCAGTCTGGTCTACAAGAGCTAGTTTCAGGACAGGCTTCAAAGCTACTCAGAGAAACCCTGCCTCAAGCAAAACAAAACGGAAAGAGTTGAGGGAGGGGCCTTGAAAAGGATAATACCAACATCATTTTTTTCCTTTGTTCGTTTTCTGAGACAGGGTTTGTCTTTATAGCATTGACTGTCCTGGAACTCACTCTACAGACTAGACTTCCTCAAATTCACAGAGATCTACCTGCCTTTGCCTCACAAATGCTGTGATTAAACCTGTGTGCCATCACCGCCCGACCCAACATCAGTTTTTATTGTATACTGCTCTAGGGTCTTTGAATGATCTTTCATAAATATAATAACCCTAGATAGATAGAAATAGAAGACTCCACCTGGCATGGAAGTGTGCATAGGTAAAGCCCAGCAGTCAGAAGGTTGAAATAGGATTACACATAGCAAGTTGCAGCTGACCTTTGGCAATATAGTAAGACTCTGTCTCAAAAAAAATTTTTAAGAAGAGAAAATTCACTTATGAAATCATCCAACACTGGGGAACATGCCCTGAAATCATCCAACTCCTCCAGCCAGTCAGGAAAACTGAAACAGGAAATGATGTCTTCCCAAGAATCACATAGCAGTGAGACTACATTTGCAGCTTTAGCACAGAACCAGAGAAAGAGGCAGTGTGGATTAGAGAAATGATGGAAGGCTTCTTGGAGGAGGTAGCCTCTGGGCGAAGCCAAGGGAAGGAATCAGATTTCTAAAGGTAGCTATGGAAAGCCAAGCGGGGCAACGGGGCCGGGTTGGGGATGACATACAGCCGGGAGAACAAATGTAAGGAGAATGTGCTATATGGGTGATGCTGTCCAGAGGAAGGGTATCAGAGTGTAAAAGTATAGACAAAGGTTGTGAGAAGAAAAGTCTTGCCATAGAGCAATGTTGAGACTGCATGCTATAAGCTTTTGAATACCAAATAAATTCTTACACAAAGATAGAGCAGTGGGGTTACTTTTTTATGAAAGAAATGTCTGTTTGTATTTTATGAATAATCCAATTGCTACAAATATGTAAAACGAAAATAAAAGGGCCCCTTTACCCTCAATACTCAGATTCTCCATCATTAATGATTTTTGTGAAATTTGCCAAAAATCGCTTCCTTGAAATTCTTTTAAAATAGCAATCTTTATTTTGCAACTGTGTCATCTACTACAGTCACACAAATGCCACCCCGTGATTTTATTGCACTATAACTCAGTTACACACATGTTAAAAGAGATAGCAGCCCGTAAGTATTGAGTGTCCTGCTTAAGGGCAACAAAAGAAAGAAATATCTATGTTCTCTCTCTCTCTCACTCTTTCTTTTATCTTCTGAGATTATGATATAATTACATCATTTCTCCCTTCCCTTTCCTCCATTCAAATCTACCAATATACCCCTCCTTGCTCTTGCTGTCTTTCAATTTCTTTTTCATGGCCTATTTTCATGAATTGTTCTCTTTAAAAATTAAGTAAACCAAGACATTTTTTTCAGTCCTTGACAAATAACTCATCAGTGTAATCTTTCCCATTTGCACATGCTGGCACACACTGAAAAAATACAAATGTCCCAGGAATCTGATGTGACTCCTTGTTAATGACATTTTCTGCTTCATTATTTCAGCCAAGAAATAATCAGGGAATAAAAAGGGGGCCTATCTTTCTGTCATGGTGCACACAGAGAACAACACTTGGTTTAGATGATACAGCTGTGCTAGAAAATCAAATAAAGTAACGACAAGAACAAAATAATGGCAGGGATGAGATGGAAGGCAGTGGAGAAATGGAAACTGGTTATACAAACATGTCCAAGAGGAAGTGATTGAGATGAAAGAAATTAAACCAACAGGACCATGTTATGCTATAGTTGACATGAGAAAATCAGACCCAGAACTACAGACTTTTAAGAAAATATACATTAGAAAGCTCATAAAAATATTGAGAGGAATAGGTGATACTGCAGATTAAAAATCTATCGGGCATTTCATAATGAATGTTAGTAAGAGCCAATAGTTTAGAAAATTATGATATATAGAGCAGTTAGAAATTGCCAGGACCACATATTTCTTGAACAAGCGTATTTAAAACATTTGCATGTTACTGTCATCTCTGCCAAATATCAGATTTCCTTTTGAGAATTTCTGTATCACATTATGTCTGTGAACTCATACACTTCCCTCACGTACTCTGCACTTCATCCAAATTGGACTGCTGCTTCTCTATTCCCAGGCCATAATTTCCAACCTCTGTGCCTTTGTTTTAACTCTTTTCTCCATCAAGAATGCTGTTGTTTCCATCCACTCTGACTTTATACCCATATGGACATGTTCAAATCTTACCTTTTTCTAAAGTCCACCCCAAAGATTGTTTTGTGTCTTCACTGATTCTTCTTGGCATTTCTTTCTACCCACTTCCACAATAATAGCCAGCCCTGCTTCCTTCACAGGACTTTCTGACTCTCTGCTAGGATATTTAGCAACAGTAACTTACTAATACTTAAGCACACACTGTGTTCTTCTAACCTGTGAGGTTTTTTTTATAAATACAAGTGGGATTATCTTTGCATCCAACATCCAGCATACACACACCAACACATAACACACACACACACACACACACACACACACACACACACACACACAGAGAGAGAGAGAGAGAGAGAGAGAGAGAGAGAGAGAGAGAGAGAGAGAGAGAGAGAGGAGAAGCATGCATGTAGACAACTGCTGCAGAGCACAATTAAGTACCTGAGTATTCAATCATTATTTATGGAAAGAGAATGAGAAAGAAAGAATATGGCTTTACTGTATGGACAGCAAATTATATTGGAGTAATCATATATTCAGTTTATATATAAACAGTTGAGGGGAATTTTGTTTAGATACGCTAGATAAACTGACATGAAAATCAATGACAATACTTTGAACTAGAAATATGATTTTTATTGTCACTACAGCTCAGCAAAAGTCTATGTTTAGGTACTAGCATTGTTTCTATTCTTCATGGCAACTCAGGAATTACCTATTATTTTCTCCGGCTTTCCAGATGAGTAAAATGAATATCAGACAATCTAGATTACTTGGCCAAGATTACTAGAAAAAAAAGCATATCTGGGAATTGGACCTGCCTTACTTCAAAGCCTATGTTCTTTCTAAACACATGTTTTCCAAAACCACTCTCACAAGTACTATTTAATACGGTTGACACAACACAACCCCAAAACTGTGAGAGCTGGGTATTCCCAGTCCTTGCTACCCATTCACTCCTGAATCTTCCACTCCTAAACACCCACTTTCCTTTCCAGCCGCATTGATACACACCTCTTTTTCAACACTCCACAAACTTGTAACATATAACCCTCATAGCGTGATTAAGATCTTTGCCTGGCTGGGTGGTGGTGGCACCCCCATTTAATTCCAGCATCGAGGAGGCAGAGGAAGATAGATTTCTGAGTTTAAGGCCAGTTTAGTTTACACAGCTAGTTCCAAGTCAGCCAGGGATGTTATACAGAGAAATACTGTCTCAAAAAAAGTCTTTGCTTGCAAGCCTAAACACTGAACAAATACAATCTCCTTTTATGTAATTTTAAAAATGGCAAACTGCACAATTGGAAGTTTTGTCTTTAAGTGACCAAGGTATACATTTGTTGAGTTTTTGTTGTTGTTTTGTTTTGTTTTTCTGAGACAGGATTTCTCTGTGTAGCTTTGGAGACTCTTTGAACTCACTCCGTAGACCAGTCTGACCTTGAACTCATAGAGATCCGCCTGCCTCTGCCTCCCAGCTGCTGGGATTAAAGACATGTGCCACCACTGCCAGGCTTACATTTGTTGAGTTTTAAAAGATTGTTTGTAAACTTACTCTCTCATCTTCTTTTCCTCTCTCTTCCCCTTTCCTTCCAGCCCTGAAACAAACATGTTAACTAATGCTAGATGCTATACTATATCCATCTTTTTTTATTTATGTATTGTGTATACAGTCTTCTGCCTGCAGGCCAGCAGAGGGTGCCAGATCTCATTCAAGGTGGTTGTGAGCCACCATGTGGTTGCCGGGAATTGAACTCAGGACCTCTGGAAGAACAGTCAGTGCTCTTAACCGCTGAGCCATCTCTCCAGCCCTACTATATCCATCTTTATTCTTATTTTTTAAAAGTTTAACTAAAATAAAATTACAGCATTTCCCCCCCTTTCTCCTCCATATTTCTCCCCTTACTCCCTTTCAAATTCGTGGTCTCCTTTTCTATGATTATTTTTATTTAAATATAAATACAGACTTCTGAGTCCATTCAGTGGTACGTGTATGTATGCCTTTTAAAATGCTCTCTTTACCCTATAGTATCTTTTCTAACAGAAAGATTTTCAAGGGTTTTCATTCTTTCAAAATATCCTACAAAATTCCAAGATCCTGAAGAAATTTCCCTTTAAAACCTTGTGCAGTAGAGTTTTCCCTTCCCAGGTGACATCTGATTAGAAGCAGGCAAGAAGTAAAATGGGAAAATGGGAAATGTCACTAAGGGATACTTAAGTACAACAAATTTTGACTTCCCCAGAGAGTACCTGAGATGGAACCCATTTCACCCTATGAGCCAGAGCTCAGAATCCCATTCATGTTGAGGAAGAAACTCTTTCTTGGATTTTCAACAGCCAAAGGAATCAGTGATTACCATCGTCTTGGTGCATTATGGTGTGTTGCTGACAACCAAAAGGCTTCTCTCTGTCCTAAGCACGTGAAGGGGTTAAATTCAAGAAAGCACTGCAAGCTATAACGTAACCATAGAAATAACATGTTGAGCACAACACACACCAGGGTGGGACTGCCCCCAAGGGGGAGCTGGGCTTTGTGCCAGAGACCTGTGGGGTAACCTGCCCTGTTGGTTCTCCACAGGGTTAATAGTAGAGCAGGAGTTTGCATTACTTAAAGCTGCAGACCAGCCAGTTTGGAGGAGAAAGAGCCTGGCGGGGATCTAAAATGTTTCAGATTGTACATTTACAACAAAATAAAATCACGCTTCACGCTGGAATGTACAAAGTAGAACTTCATCGCATTCAACCTTTCCCTTCTCGTTCTTCCTAAGCTAACAATCAGCATATGCAACTTATTAACATAACTGAGAATGAACATTTCTTATTACTGTGCAGGCTTTGTATGTCTGTTAAGTGAACAGATTTGTCTTCTTTTTCCTGAAATATTCATTTGCTTAGTTAACAAAACTTCACTTACTCAAAATGTTTTCATAACCATCCTAAAGACTCCATAAACTCCATCATGTTGTGAGTGGAAGAAGGATTAGAATGTAGGGAACATGATGAAAGTTTGGATGGGATTACTTCCCTATTCTTACTTGACTAATTCAGGATATTAAAACCACTTTAGGCATTTTGACAAAAGTCTGTGTAGCTCTTTTTTTTCTTTTACCACTCAAAAGAGAACAATTCTCTATGTTTAGGCCATTTGGAACTTGTACTTAAGGACGTTGAAATTTGGACTTTGCTCTTTAGTGAAGGGGAGTCAGGGAAGAAAGGTCCCCGTGTTTACCCACTGAATAAATATGCCTCCAGGCAAGGCACTGTCTGCTGCTTTAGTCCATGAACTTTTAAAATATCTATCTTGGCTTCTCCACAATCCCCATGTTAATCACCTCATCTTCCCACTTAGGTGCCTCCAGTTCTAATTCAAGAGAATTATTTGGCAAAGTAAATGATCCATGACCAAACCAGAAAGGAAAGATAAAGGCTCCGGAATGGTGAAATATTAATGCTGTAAAATTCATGACCTGGAGATTTCTTCATATGAGAGTCCTTGCTCAAACTAACTATTCTGGAAAGTTTACATATCCAACTCAATAATTCAAGGATGATTAGAAAGAATAAATTAAAATTGTCACTGCTGGTACAGTGTTTCTTATTGCTCTTAACTTTTATTAAGCGTGATTGCCTGTCTTACTCTGGTAAACATTTTACGCACATTATTTCATTCATTCATTCATTGTTTGCAGTGTGTGTGTGTGTGTGTGTGTGTGTGTGTGTGTGTGTGTGTGTGATATGATAGAGTCTCACATAGCCGAAACTCACTATGTAGCTGAGAATGGTTTTGAACTCCTGACACCCCTGCATCTGTCTCCTGCCTTTTTGGATTATGGACATTCACCACTATGCATGGACATTTGACTGATTATTTGTGCTACCCCTACAAAGTTAAATACTGTTATTAGCTCCATTTCACAGTTGCATAAACTGAGGGTTGGACTCTAAATTTTAGAAGGACTAAAATATTTACCAAATTGTGTAAATTTAATATAAACAGGCATAAATGTTATGGTGTGGAGAATTGCTTCATAGCAAATGAGTATTAAATATGAAGAAAAAATCCAAGATTCTAGAGAGCATAACACTTTGAAGAACCTTAGTCTGGAGACAGATTACTTTAAAATTCTCAGTAGCTACCGAAGAGCTACATGATGTCACAGCAGTGAAACTAGCTGGTTTGTCTAATTAGGGCCATCAGACAAATGAAATAAGTTAAACTATGCCACAAATCACCCACTTACTAATGATAAGAAAATAAAACAATGTCCTAACTATAACTGCCTCCCTGTTTTTGTTAATTGGGGAAGGCAATATCCACTGTGACTTTCCTTCTCAGTGGGAAAGAATGCTTCAGTGTTCTGAAAATGTAGTACAAATAGAATAAATTGTCTGCTAATGCTGATATTTTTATGTGTGGTCTACTTTTAAAATAATTGCAAGGTATAGAGAACAAATTCAGTCTGCAAATGATTTTCCTTTCCTTCTTAAAGCATCTGCATTCAGATTCATCTAGCCTAAGTAGTCAACTTGCTATGGTTTAAGCATATTCCATCACCAGGATTTGTCCCACTCTGCTAATAAGTGGAGCTGATGATTTTTAAGAAACTTGGGACCATGGCTGAATTGGTATGTGATATGAAGTAGCTTTATATAACTCATTCCTGCAGTTAAAATAGCTGTCCCTGATTCTTGCTTAAAACAGCCACATGGTCAGTGCCCAGAGTAAAACTGTGATTTGGCATGAGAAGACAAAGTCAAATATGAAGCAGAATCATTTTGCAAAAGAGAAGTAAAAGCGGGGTACCTGTGTGCTTCCAGGAGCTACCTGAGCAGCTCAAAGGAGCAGGAGAACCCTGGGCAGGTATATTCAGAATCAGTCAAGGGCTTTACTGGGTTGTTGGCAAGTGCCCATCAAAAGTTCGCCTCTCTGGCATCCTTACTCTAAGTTGCCTAGATCTGTCCATGGTAAAAATTCTAAGAAAATATTTCAAAGAGAGACCCTTGAGACTAAGTAGGTAGGCAGGAGAAACGATTGAGGGACTGTAGTTTGCTTTCTAAGTGAGAATTAAACACAAACGTCCCTCTGTGGATAGAGTACTGGTAAGTTACGTGAGACAGACATAAAAAATCAAATCCCAAACCACTGTGGTCATTCAGAAATGTTTGCAACTTTTCACAAGGGTAGTGGTATTACTACCAATTTCCTGGCCAAATATTTATTAAAGTAATCAAGGACTGAATAAATGAAGCTGCCTCACATCGGTGCAGCATCCTACTTTCCTTCTAGCTCTGAACTGTGAGGTACTGTCAAAAGAAAAAAAAAAACACCCTTCCATACTCAAAATAGCTACGTTACGGAGGAGAGTTGGAACGTGTTCTGGGAGTGGGTGTGTTTGTTTGAGTTCAGTGTGTGCAGAAAAGGCAAGCCTCCACAGCCATTCACACACTCCTCTCCTCAGCGATGGCTACGCAGACAGGCAGAGCTCCAGCCCTACATCTCTGAATGGTAACGTACATTTATAAAGAGAATTTTGTTAACTATTTTAAGGAATTTTATAAATAATACACATGTGCTAGCTGGATGGATATATATACAATATATATATACGTATATATATGTGTGTGTGTGTGTGTATCTATTATTTACTCAACTTTTGCTTGCTTTCTCCTGTGTTTGGATGTGTGCGGTTATTTGTGTGGTAAGATTTCTAAGGTGTGAGAAAGAGTTTCCTGATAACTCCTATGATAGTGACTCAAAAATATTTCTTGAACTGGCCCCAGCACAGAACCTAAAATCCCCATATCACTCTAAACATCCGATTTGGACGCTGAAAGCAGCTGTTAACATCCAAATGCTACATTGAGATATTGGGCAGACACTAGAAATTAAAAACTATGTGAAACACAGAAATATGGGGCAATTGTTGCTGATACAATGTTAAGTTTCAAAAGAATACAAGTTGACATGTAAAGTCTGGGTCATGTGCTAGTGAAATATCATGGGGTCAGAGCAAGTATATACACCCGAGTTCATGAACATGAGCTTGTGGTAAAAGAAACCCAGCATAGTTGGACAGATTCTGTTGATTTACACTGAATGAGTGCTTTCCACAGTTTCTGATCCCCAGCTCCCTTTCTCTTCACAGTGTGGCTCACACCTCCCTGTGCTGAGCTCCGGAGGCTCCCAGTGACCTCTTGGTAATCAGCTTTGGCTGGGTCCAAATCCCCACCCCTTGGAATACTCACGGAGCCTGACGTCTGCCTGTGAGTCGCTTTCAGCAAAGACCTCACAGGCAGCTACCCAGTCTCTCTTGGTAGCAAACTGCCAAACCAGGCCCGTTTCCTCAAAAGATGGTAGAGGACTTAGCAGCTTCCTATGTTGCTCTGAAATTGGAGAATGAAATTCTGCAGGCTCAAGTGAAGAGGCTCGTGGAAGAAAATGCTGCCCTCCAGGCCCAGATACCAGAGCTCCAGAAATCCGGAGCTGCCAATGAGGATAAATCACTCCGAAAGTCCTCAGAGGCCCAAAAGTCCCCAGAGTCCCCAGAGCTACTGGAACCTCCAGCAGCCAGAGCCTCACAAAAACCCTGGGAACCCTCAGAGATCACAGAGCTCGGGAGACCCCCAGAGATCAAGGAGGCCAGGGAACTCTCAGCTATTAGAGAGCCCAGGGGGTGTCCAGAGATCAAAGAGCCCAGGGATCCCTCAGTCATCAGAGAGCTCATGGGACTCCCAGAGATCAAGGAGTCCCAGAAGCCCCCAGAGACCAAGGAGCCCCAGAAGCCCCCAGAGATCAAGGAGCCCCAGAAGCCCCCAGAGACCAAGGAGCCCCAAAAGCCCCCAGAGATCAAGGAGCCCCAGAAGCCCCCAGAGACCAAGGAGCCCCAGAAGCCCCCAGAGATCAAGGAGCCCCAGAAGCCCCCAGAGATCAAGGAGCCCCAGAAGCCCCCAGAGATCAAGGAGCCTGTGGGACCCTCAGTCATCACAGAGTTCAGGGGATCCCCAGAGATCAAGGAGCCCTGTCCTCCCCCAAAGTTCAAGGAGAACTGGGAACCCCAGGAGCCTCCAGAGGTCGATGAGTCCTGGGAGCCCCCAGGGACCCTGGAATCCACAACAGCCTGGGGACTCCAAGAGCCTACAAAGGCCAAGGAGGCTCACAGTCCCTCAGAGTTCCAGGAGCTCTCAGCCTGGAAGCCCCCAGCAGGCAAGGAACCCCAGGAGATCCAGAAGGCTTTGGAGTACCCAGCAACCCAGAAGCCCCAGGATTATGATCTCCCAGCAGTCTGGGATGCAGGGCCCACAGACACCCAGGGTACCCCAGGCACCAAGGAGCTCCAGAATTCACAGCTCCACAACCCTACAAATGATGAGGAGTCTCAGAAGGTTCCAGAATACCAGGAGACCTCATCCCAGCTGGAGCCCCTTGAGTATCCAACTACCCAGGAGCCTCTGGAGCCTCAGGTGCCCCAGGAGCCCCTGGAACCCTCAGATGCCGAGGAGTTCCTAGAACTCTCAGTACCTGAGGAGTCCCTCGAGGGCCTAATAGTTGTGGAAACAGCAACAGCTTCTGCATTTCCACAGGCAAACAGCAGATTAGATGCTGTAGCTTTGCCCCTAGAGGACCCTTTGTCTTTCAATGGGGATTCTCAGAAACTCTCTGAGTTTTTAGTTCAGTTGAACAGTTACCTGAGAACCAGAGGGTACTTGTATCCCACTGAAGCAGCTCTAATAAGCTTTGTTGGCAGCTTCTTCTCTGGTGAGGCAGGAAGGCTGTTCCAGTCCTTAGCAGATATCCAAAGCCCCCTGCTGGAACAATTTGAAAGGTTCTTTCGAGTGCTCCAAGATACTTTTGACAATCCAGAAAGCATGGAAGCAGCTAACCATGGCCTCCCTCAGCTGCGCCAAGGGGAAGGCCTTGTCCATAGATATGCAACTCGCTTCCATCTCATTGCTCAAGAGCTAAATTTGGATGAAAGCACATTCCCCATCCAATACCAAGAAGAGCTTGCCAGTTCTATTCAAAATGAACTGTCTTGCACAAGTCCAGCCACCAACCTATCTGATGTGATCATTGAGTGTGTCACCTTAGAAGAGAAGACAGATGGGAAGGCTAACTCCGATTCATCATCCTCTGAAGAGGAAAATGGGTCCGAGAGTCCACCAACTGAAAACCAGGCTGTTCAAGCTACGAGTAACCGCCCTCACCTCAGTGAGGCAGAACGGGCCCGACGCCGTGAAGGCCACTTGTGCCTCTACTGTGGCCATCCTGGTCATTTTGCCAGAGATTGTCCTGTCAAGCCTCATCGTGCCCAGCAGGCGGGAAACATGGAGGCCCGGCGGTAAGGGGGATCCCGGGCGGGCCAATCTACAAATACGCGTCCCCCTCCCTTCCAATATCTATGTCTCGTACCCTATGGCTAACTGTTGAGATTCGCCTTGGAAGACGACAGTTCTTTGAGCAAGCAATGGTGGATTCAGGCTCCTACAGAAACAGCATCGACCGCTCTGTGGTTCTTCGAGAGAAGATACCAATCCGCAATAACATCTTCCCTCTCATGCTCGAAACAGTCGATGGGCGTCCACTGATTAATGGACCTGTAACCAAAGAAACACCACCTGTTGAAGTCAAAATCGGAAATCATGTTGAAGAGCTCCAGTTTGACATTATTCACGCTCCACGTTACCCTCTGATTCTTGGAATCCACTGGCTTGAGACGCACGACCCAAACATCGAATGGAGTACCCGAACTGTGTCCTTTCCATCACATTATTGTCATTACAATTGCTTCAGGCACAGGTGGAATCGAAGACGGCGTGACGAAATAATTGCTGGTTAGATGGTGGGTCCTAGTGACTTCTGGCCATCTGTCTTCTGTTACCTCAGCTGTCATCAGCATTTGCTGCTCTCTGAATCTTCCACTGAACCTGTCTCTGGTTATGAACTAAGGCTACCTGTACAACCACGCTGCCTCTTGGACGATGGACTGAACCTGACGACTTTGAGCTGCTTTTCCCCACCAATCTTGCATGCCTCCCTCCTTGAGCCCTGCATTATGTGGGGTTATTTTAATTACAAATAATACTAACAGTATGCATGAGAATAGATATTAGAAACTAATACTGAAAAGTGTAGCTGTTAGACTGACTTTTATTTTTCTCTAATCAAGATTACTTTATCACATATTTTCAATTTTTTCAATAAAACCGTTTTCAAGTAATATTTTTAAATAATCAATAAACAATGGCAACTATTGCTTGTGTTTATGCTGATTTATTGGGTTAGCTAAGGAAAGGGGTAAGGGACCAGTAATTGGATGGGAAGAAGAGAGGGAGAGGGAAGGAGGGAGGAAGGGAGGGAGGAAGGGAGGGTGGGAGGGAGGGATGCAAATGTGAGCAGGATGAAGGAAGGAGGGTGGATATAATCAAGGGGTGGGAGGAATGAAGGAGTGAGGGAGGAAATAGGAAGAATTGAGAAATGGAGAATGGGAGGGGAAAGGGAGGGAGAGGGGAGGGAGGGACTTGAGAAAGGCTTAAGGTTTTAGTGGAGTCCTGTGGCATCCCCAAATGACAGGTCAGAGGATGGTAATGTAGGCAGAGGAAGAGTCATAAAGGCTTGGACTTCGGATTGGGTAATAGATGCTGGGGTAAGCAATGTTAATGTTGTGAAAAGCATTTTGAAGAAACTTGGAGAAAATGGAAAGACTGCTGGATTCTCAGGACAGGGGTGAAGGAGGGGGATTTCTGACAAAGGACAGCATTGGCAAAGACATAAGCAGCTTTGAAACTTCTTGGACTTCAGAAGCTAACCAAACAAAGAAGAGCACCAAAACAGGTAATGAGACTCCATTGGTGACCTACCCTCCCTGTAAATGAGTATGCATGGTTTATTACCCGAAGCACCAGAACTTATCCGAGAAGATCTAACTACTAACTGCTCTTACTGTGGCATATGAGCAGAGTGGTAGGAATCCTCACACATATACTTAGGAGTCACCTCTCCCACATTTACAAGTTCCTCTACCCTGTTAGCCATACTGCCTGCATGGCACACAGAGAAGGAAAAGCCATGAGACAACCATGTCTTTGTGGCCCTGAGAGGGCCTAATGTCTTGACTTATGTCTCTCTCTCTCTCTCTCTCTCTCTCTCTCTCTCTCTCTCTCTCTCTCACACACACACACAGATGAGTATGTCTTTATTTTACAATAAGCAAAATCTTAGCACAGCTAGTAAGTAGTACAGGCCTCTGAGCTCCAACCCCTATGCCTTTTCCACTACAGCATCTCAAATGCTCGAATGTAATGGTAAGTGTCAAACCAGACTATGGAAACACGAAGATAGGTGGGGGTAACCCTAATAAAGAGGGGAAACCGAGAGAGAAAAACTTCATGGCCCTCTTAAATAGTAGTTTCATTTCCCAGGTTCCCTTGACTTTACCCTTTCCCACTTCCCATTTCATGTCTTGGAGAATTTGGTTTCCTTTGAAACTAACGCCCCTCTCCGTTTTCTGATTCCCCCGTGGTTTCCATGGCACTTGGACATTTAGGAACTGTGCAAGGATCCAATTAAGAAGTGGGCTACAGAACTAAATAGAAAATTCTCAATAGAGGAGTCTAAAATGGTTGAGAGGCACTTGAGAAAGTGCTCAACATCCTTAGCCATCCGGGAAATGCAAATCAAAACAACTCTGAGACACCATCTTAATCCTGTCAGAATGGCTAAAATCAAAAACACCAATGACAATTTATGCTGGAGAGGTTTTGGTGAAATGGGAACACTTCTCCACTGCTAGTGGGGAGTGCCAACTTGTACAGCCACTTTGGAAATCAGTATGGAGATTCCTCAGAAAAATGGGAATAAACCTACCACAAGACCCAGAAACTCCACTCTTAGGCATATATCCAAAAGATGCCCATTCATACAACAAGGATGTCTGTTCCACTACGTTCATAGCAGCATTATTTGTAATAGCCAGAACTTGGAAGCAACCTAGATGCCCCTCAACTGAAGAGTGGATAAAGAATATGTGGTACATTTACACAATGGAGTACTATTCAGCAGAAAAAAACAATGGAATCCTGAAATTTGCAGGCAAATGGATGGCACTAGAAGAAACCATCCTGAGTGAGGTAACGCAGTCACAAAAAGGGAAACATGGCATGTACTCCCTCATATATGGATTTTAGACATAGATCTGGGGAGTGCCAGCCTACAATCCCATGGCCAAAGAGTCTGGGAAACAGAACCTTCATTCAGTGGCTGATGGAAGCAGAGGCAGACTACCCCGGCTAAGCACTGAGCTGAACTCAAGAAATCCAGTGACAGAGAGGGAGGGCTGATGAGCAAAGGGATTAAGACTGGGCTGGTTTAACCCCCAGAAAACAGCTGACCTGACAAGGGTTAGCTCTTGAATCCCAGACTGATGGCTGGTAATCCAGCATGGGACTGATCAAGACCCCCTAAATGTGGGTGTCAGTGAGGAGGCCTAGGTAATCTATTGAGTCTTGGGCAGTAAATCAGCATTCATCCCGGATATACAAATGGACTTTGGGCACCCATCCAACAATGAGAGTTGCACTCTCACCCTGGACTCTTGAAGAGGGTCTAGGCCCTGCCCTGGATGAAATGACAGACTATGGACACCCCTATGGAGGGAAATGAGGGGATATTAGGGGGGGTTGGTGGGAGGGTGCAGGAGGAGGGGAGGGAAAGGGGGAGGGACCTTGAATTGACATGTGAAGCCACCTTGTTTCTAATTTAAATTTAAATTTAAAAATAAAATGAAAACTGAGCCAGGCGGTGGTGGCACACGCCTTTAATCCCAGCACTCGGGAGGCAGAGGCAGGTCGATCTCTGTGAGTTCGAGGCAGGGTTGGACCGACAGCCTCCAAAACAATACAGAGAAACCCTGTCTCGTAAAAACCAAAAAAAAAAACAACAACAACAACAAAAAACTGAGTACCAAGAATAAAAATGCATACCTGTATGCAGAAGAAAAAAAATCACAGCTAAAATTTTCTGCCTAGCCACCTACAAACTGAATCGAGACTCTGAGCAGCCTTAAGGTTCAAGTCCTCTGTTAATCACTAGCAGTCAATTTCCTGAACATTCTAATAGGTTTTGTCATAATAACATCTGTGAAGAGTTTTCCCCAGGAGTATGCCCCACATTTCTCTTCCCTACTCAATTCTAAGTACAGGGACAGAATTACCTACATCTCTACCCTTGACAGCACAGCTTAATACAACACCGACATAAAGAAGGTAGTTCACAGCAACGGACTCAATGTGTAAATATTATTGTATAATATGGGTTTGTCTAGTTTTTTCTACTAAAGATTCACTTTTTAAAAAGACTTAAAGCAGAAACAAAAGAAAAATAATGTCTTTTATTATTCAAAGTCCCCTAGAGCTATGAAGACCAAATGTGGATATTTCCCCAGGACTGTGGATTCATGAAACACAGAGTTTTCTTTGAGAAACTTGAAGAATTCTGGGCAAATCGAGATTGTTGATCATCTAACCTAGGCCCTACTGTTTGCTATTTAGCTATAAAGATTTACTTAATATATGACTCTTCATTTCAGGAAGAACCAGTACTATAATAATAGACTCGCATACATTGTGAACAAGAAAAGACTCAAAAAACATACTTCCTTAGTCTTACACATGGAGTTAAGAAAGCCCAGAGAAAGGGAAATTACCTGCCATAAATAACATCATTCTGATATCCTGATATCAAATCCAGTGCTCTCTTTTCATGTTAAGAAGCTATCCCAAGCCAATAAAATTAAAACTCAGGTTTGGCCAGCACTGAGTGAGGTTGTGTAGACAGTGCTAAATAACGGTGTGAGAGAATTACAATGTGGCCCAAAAAGGGGGAAAACAGCAAGCACTCTAGACTGTTAACAAGTATAATCAAATGCAAAATTCTGTAGTTGCAACAAATACACTGAAACTGAAATGTACCAATTGGAAAGATTCACAAGACCTGGGATTGGAGATAAGGCTTAACATTCAAGAATTAATAGTATGTATACTATTCTTGCAGAGAACTCCAGTTCAGTTCCTAGCACCCACATCAGACAACTCATAGATGTTTTTAACCACAGTCCCAAGTTTAACCACAGTCCCAAGTGATCTGACATCTTCTTATGACCTCTTCAGGCAAGTGCACTTACACACACACACACACACACACACACACACACACACACACACACACCCCACACTGAGAGGGGAAGATAGCTCGGTCTCTAAAGTGTCTGCTGTGTGGAGATGAGAACCTGAGTTCAGATCTCCAGCACATAAATAAGTAAAAGTGAGGTGTGGAGGTAAGTGCCTATAATCCTTTTGCTGGGAAGGAAGAAGCAGGAATGTCCCTGGAGCACAATGGTCAGCTAGTCTTGTAAAACTAGTGAAATAACACGTCTCTCAAAATAAGGTAGAGAATGAGAGAAGAAATGCCCAACTCAGTCTCTGGCCTCCACATCCCACACATAAAAATACACACATGCACACACTCCCAAAAATTTCCTGTGTAATTCCAAAACCGGTATTCTGGGATGGAGATACATCTCAGTGTTAAGTGTTTGCCTAGCATGCCCAAGCATGTGTAAGGCCCTTAGTTTGATAAAACATTAAAATTAAATGAGTGAGTTGGGACCTTGGGTTCTAGACAGTACACAGCAGTGATTCTCAGGGTGAATGCAATGAGTGACTTTTACTCTGTATCAGTCACTGGAACAATAGTAATTCATTAGACATGAGTTCTGTTGTCCTACAAAATAACATTATTTTGTTAATTATACATAAGAATTAATTTAAAAAGAATATATTGAAAATCTTCTACATGTTTAGCACAGGCAGAAAAAAGGAAAGGAGGGAGATACACATATTTCTAAACTACAACTCATAGTTACTGTTCAGACCACAATTTAATTGAAGAAGCCATTGTGTTACTACACAGTGCTATACATCCAGAGGACAGAGCACTGAACGTGCTATGGAGTAAAGAAAGGCATTTTGAGTTGGGTCTTGCAGGAATCTCACTGGAACAAGAGAAAGAGAGGCACTTTTTCTGTCAACTCTGTGTTAGTCTAAAGATAGCTACATAACTAAAAAGTTCAAATTTTATCCTGAAAAAATATTTGGTCTGGAGTATTTTTCTGTTTTTGATTTGAGCATAGTTTTCTCTCCACTTCTAAGGTAATGTATACTTGCTACAAATGTGTATATGACAGGCATCTATAACAGTAGGCAGTAAATGGTCCCTACCCCTTTCCTTGTCTTCTGTTTCACAAGCTGGGAGGTTTTTTAAGTAAAAAAGTATAATCCACTTATATTTTAGTGATTTGATAAGGTTATGGAAAATGATAAGAATGAGGGAGTCAAACTGCCACCATATTTTTTCCTTTGTAGATTTCATGAAGATATCAAATTAAAGGAATTAAAGTAAATCTTGCCCAACTTTCTTCAAACGTTCTTGAGCAGGCAATAAAGCATACAGAAATATTCAGAACAGTACCACATTAAGAATTTTTTTTTGGTTTTACGAGTCAGGGTTTCTCTGTATTGTTTTGGAGACTGTCAGTCCAGCCTGGCCTCGAACTCACAGAGATCCGCCTGCCTCTGCCTCCCGAGTGCTGGGATTAAAGGCATGCACCACCACTGCCTGGCAGTCATTAAGCATTTTAAGATCTGGTCTGGAGAGATGGTTCAGTGGTTAAGCACACTGGCTGCTTTTCCAGAGGCTCTGAGTTCAATTCTCACCAACCACTTTCTGGCTTAGAACCATGTGGAAAGTCATTCATGCAGATACAGCACTTATATACACACATAAATAAATAAATATTTAAAAAGGAATTTTAAAATCTAGTGATGGATCAAGGCTCATGGATGCTAAAATCTGCTTTTGCATGAAAGCAATAGAGGCTTTAAACATTCTATAATATTTTGATAGAAATGAGCCCCCAGCTACCTTTCCTAGATTTAAATGTTAATAAATTATCTTGGTACATTTTGCAACATCTCTTTCTAAATAATTTTAGCAAATAAGTCAGATTGCATGCTAATAAACTATTTCTTACGCTGTCATGTTCTTTCCACAGAAGTCATCTGTGCTCCAGTTCTTTTTTTTTTTTGAGACAGGATTACATTCCTGGGTTTGCCATTCTCTGGCCATACTTCATTTAGGAAAAGCCTCAAATGAAAAAGCTGATGCTACAAAGGTGTTGTGAAAGTTAAAATGCTATTTAATAATATCTATTGTTATAATGTTTATAATAATAACAACCAAAGTCTTCAAGATGCTAAAATGGACTGTTTAAATTCACTTCAGTTCAACAGACTTAACTAAATATTAGGTATTTACTCTGGTTGATTAAAGATTAAAGTCAGTTTGATATAATTCTTTCATTAAATGATTTTCTACAACCAAAGCATTGACATATGTACTGGTGCTCTATTAACTACATTATCTGAAATGTCAGTACTTTCCTAAGTTGGATTGTGCTAACTAGATGATAACAGCATAATTAGTATGAGCTTGTCTCTTCATCTATTTAGCCCAACCTAAAGAAAACAAAACAGAAAAAAAGTTAGTCTGTCTCCACCAAAAAAGCATTAAATTAAAAAGTTGAAACCCACAAGACAATTTTCATTTTTCATTTCCAATTTGCATGATTTCTAGGTGAAAATAATGGAAGGTTAAAAGGTCAAACTGTACTGGCCCAGAAGTAAGCTCTAATGTCTATAGGAAACAACTGCCATCATGATTTAACAGGACTAACAGTGCCTTGTTTCTGTTATTCTGTTCCACAGCAACTCAGATGTGTGAGAAAATTGGTGAAGGGTATTAGTTTGGAGAATTTGGGACATATTCCAACACACTGGTGGGGAAGTAGGAGGCAGGAACAAATGCCAACAGTAGTCAACTAACTGTGTCTGAGTTGGCTCAAGTGAAGGAACCATTATGTATTCTGATACGGATGAAAATGGAATATGGCACAGAAACACAGAGCAGTCATATGTTCACAGGACATCTGGCAACCTAAATTTCACATGAGAAAAAGAAAGCATGAAAATTTACAACCGCATAGAACAGAATGTCTGCAATGGTATAGCTGAGTTCACTGTTTTTCTTAGTATTTCATATTGCTTTTTTTCCTGTCAGTTATACCACAGATACCACATAATAGGCAACAAGTGAACCAGCTGCACTGCCAGCAAAGCTCTCCTAATTATTAGAAGAAAAGCTGACTAAACTCTAATAAGTTAAAGGCATTCACACAAAGGTAAATATGGAAAGGAATTGTCATATTTCAACTTGTATTTTTAATACCACCTCCTGCTACAAAATTTGGCATATGTTGAAGGAATGGAAGAAAAACCAATAAGGGCCAAGTTAAAATAAAAGCATACTTAAGAGTTCACAACACTATCAGACCTTGGTGTCACGTACTTGTAATACCAGCCCAAAAGAGGAAGGAGCAGGGGGATAATTTAATTCAAGACCATAGAGTCCCAGGCTATTCAGTGAAACCCAGCTCTAGAATATTTTTGTGTATATGTAGTTGTTTGGGTTTTTCTGTTTGGTTGGATTTGCTCATTTGCTTTCTTTTGAGAGAGAAGAGCTTGCTGCACAGCTTTGGCTAGCCTAGAACTCATGTAGCCCAGGCTGGTCTCATACTCAGGGCAATGTTCCTGTCTCACCATCCGAAGGATTTCAAGCATGAACCATAATATCTGGCTCCTTTTTATTTTTAATTAAATTTTGATTTTAATTAATACATAAACACAATATAATACATATTAATGAGGTAGCATACAATGTGCTATCCACATACACATTCCCTCATGTTCAAATTAGGCTAAGCATATTTACTTCCACAAATATTTCTAATTTATTTTTTCTAATAGAACTCTTTGTTCTTTATGTAGTTCATTTTATTCTTATCTCATACAATATACTCTGACTGCAGTTTCCCCTCCCTCAAATACTCCCAGTTCCTCCTACCAGTTCCCATCTCCCCCAGATCCACTCTTATGTTTCCCTTCAGAAAAGAGCAGACTTTCCAAGAATATTCACTGGACACGGCATAAGAAGTTACAATAAGACTTGGCCCAAACCTTCATACCAAGGTTGTGCAAGGCAACCCAGTAGGAGGAAAAGGGTCCCTAGAACAGGCAAAAGACTTAGAGATAACCCCCACTCCCACAGTTAGGAGTCTCACAAAAACACCAATCTACACATCCAAACCATGTATGCAGAGGACTTAGCACAGACCCATGCAGGCTCCATGATTGTCGCTTCAGTCTCTGTGATCCCCTATGTTGGGCTGTGTTCTCCTGGTGTCCTCAGACCCTCTGGCTCCCACAAATCTTTTCCTCCCTCTCTCTTTCTTTCAATCTCTGAAGGAAGAGACCCTATGGAGATCTACAATTAGGGCTCTTGTTCCACCTAATGTTTGGCTATGTGTCCCTGCATCTGCTCATCAGCTATTGGAGGAAGCCTCTCTTATGAAGATTGGGTAGAGACCTAGAATTTTAAAAAATTACTAAAATGATTTCTCATGATATTCTGCTATACTCATGGATTGGTGCCTAGCCCAACTGTGAGTTCTTTACGATGAAAACTTTCAGACTAGTTAGTGATTTGAGCCAACCCTAGAGAAAGGGTTTGAACATTAATGCCATGAAAGCCATCATGACAAGGATGTCCCAAGCCTGTGGAACTCACATCATGTCAAAACATGACCTGAATTCTAGAAATGGAACTACAGGTTGTCTACCCTCTTGAATTTCAGTCTTTGTCTGGAACAGTTGTTCCTTGCTATTTTACTATCCTCATATTTTGCAATGGGAATGTTTACTTTGTGCCATTGGATCAGTTTTATTTTATTGGGACCCACAACTAAGAGTATCTTATATCTCAGATAACACTTAATACTTAGAATCTTAAACAATGTTAGCTAGTCTTAAGGTTTTAAAACCTTTTAGAGTGAATTAAGGGTAATTTTTTTACAAGATGGCCACAAGTCTTCAGGAGACAACATGAAAATGTTATGGTCTGAATATTGAAATGTCTCTACAGGCTAATGTGTTGAATTTTTGGATTTCAGTTAGGGGAACAATTTTGGAAGGTGGTAGGGCCAAGGTGGAGGAAAAAGTTTACTGACTGTGCTTTTGAAAGTCATAATTTGTCCTTAGCCCCTTTCTTACTGAGTGCTTTCTGTCCAGCATGTGCTGTATTGCCTTTGTCAGTTATTTCCACCACTATGATCATCCGTCTCATCACAAGCCAAAGATCAACCAAGCAAAGACCATGAACTACAATCTCTGAAACTTTTAGCTAAAATGAATAATTCCTTACTTTAAGTTGAAATCTTAAGTATTCTTTCACAGTAACACAAAAGCAATGCACATACTGTGTAGAATTACTCAGGATGGATAAAGTTGGTAACCCTTATTAGTTGAAGAAGCTAGTCACCAAAGACCTAAAACTGTACAGTTGCATTGATTATAGATACATATCTAAAATTTTCAAACTAATAAAGATATTAAGATAGAATAATAGAATGAAGGCAGAGTAAGCAGACAGGAAATGAAAAAGAATGAGAGATTTAATGCATACATACCCACGAGTAATATTCGTAAATAAGAGTGATGTCATCTGCAGGGAAGTAGATGGAATTTGAGATCATCACATAAAGTGAAATAAGCCAGAAAGACAAATATTGTACGATTTTGCCCATATGTAGATTCTAGTTTAGTTTTTAAAAGGCATGAAGGCAGAAAACATGGAGAAGAAGGAAAGGAGACAAGAGAGGGTAGTGTAACATGAAAATGTTATGAAGAAGCCTATTTTATATGCTCATATATTCAGTAAAAAATTAAAAGGAAAGAATGATTGCTTGTGGGTATGGAATTTATTTGGGGAGTATTGAATGCATTCTAAAATAAAACAATGGTTTAGGGTTACACATCATTCTGTGAGTATACAAAAAACATTCAACTATAACTTTAAATAAGTGAATTTTATGGTTTCTGAAAAATATTTCAATAATGCTGAAGAAAAAATATCTGGGGAATAAAACATACCATAAATGTTGCATTGACAGCATTCATTCTACTTTTGCCATTTCCTAGCTGTACTTAGAGAAGGCCAAGTTAACTTTCCTGAGCCTTAGGTTCCTTGTCTGTGAAAGTAAAAGCAAATCTGTAGTGTTGTGAAAATTAAATAAGATGATGCATGTAACAAACTAACTACCACAACTGGCACATAGTAAATGCTCAATGAGTCATAGTTATTATGATCATGTTTCAATAATTCAATCCTTGTCTTCTTAAACATTCCATTGTGTTCTCGGTTTCCTCACAGTAAATTCAAGCAAGCAGTACTAAACGTCTTTAACCCAGTCTCAACATCAGTGCTAGATAGGCAGATGAACAGATATTCAGTCATTTTCTTTATTTTATGCTGTGTTTTCTTACCTACTTTTGGCAGGGAAGTAGGTGATAAAATGAGACTGAACACATTACAGAAGTGGAATATAAACCTAAGTAAACAGCAGAATGAATATAGTGTCTTTTAATCTTATGGTTATCAGTCTACACATTCATTCAACAAATAGGAAACAGTTATTATGTGCTAGCCTGTGAGAGATTATAGAAAGAATCATGAACATTAAATGATACAAGTAATTTAATAGTGAAAAATTTTAGAGACAGAAAACAGAGGCACTCAAACTCAGAAACTCATTAGATGAAGTTATCCTGACAGTCTGAGATCCTGACATATAAACTGGGATCCAAGCAGAATGCATCTGTGGTTCCTGACAATATAGGGTTGACTTGGAAATTCAGTTAGAGTGCCAGTGGATAGCTTTGTGTGAGTTTAGGCCTGGGTTATACAAGCAGTGTCCCCACTCAACCTTGCACAGTATCTTCTTATATTTTGTTTCAGACCCTTTGTTGAAGTCCTTTCAATTTTATGTCTTCTTGGACAGCCACTGCTTAAGAAATTTAGAGTATCCACATCATTGAGGAACTAATTATCCTTGACTCTGTGAGAAAATGGTGGACCAGTTGTCTAGACTCCTCTTACTTGTAGTGTCTGAGAGGTTTTGTTTCTATGATAGCCTAGAAAATAGCCCTTTATCACAAAACAGCTTCAATAACATTCCCTAACAGTAAATTTCTTTTATTCAATTTTATTAACATATACTCATTACACAAAATGATGGGTTTCTTTATCACACTCTCATGTAGGATTATCATCCATTACTATTTCATGCTGCTTCCCTTTAGTTGATCCTCTTCTTCATCCTAAATGGTATCTCTTTTTATTTCAAGTCTTATTTTATGTCTGAGTTCTTCACATGAGAAAGCATAGGATATTAGCTTGTATCTCATTCTCCCTGTTCATTTTCCCCTGCTTCTTAGGATGACCTTCCGTACAAATCACCACCATATTCAAGTTTCCCTTCTTTACTTTGGGGAAAGACAAAGGACAACATTGAAACTATTTTCCCTCCAGGCAGAGATCATGGTTTGTTGCTCAAGTTCAGGAGAGGAATTTAGAGACTATGGAGAAGTTAAGATTATATTTAAATATGGAGCAAAGATTCACTGGAGTTTTAGGCAGAGAAATCTCTCTCTCTCTCTCTCTCTCTCTCTCTCTCTTTGTGTGTGTGTGTGTGTGTGTGTGTGTGTGTGTGTGTGTGTGTAAGCATGCACGTTGGATTGTATGACCTAACCAGTTCACTTTCCGAGTTTCCTTACTATTGATTGAGAGGAAATGTAATACCTGCAAGAGAACACTAGATTTGGAGCCAATAAAATGTGTTTTAATAACATCCAGCTTTACTTCTTCACAGCTGTGAAATCTCAAGAAAGTCCCTTAATCTCTTCAAGCTTTACTCAGCCATTTGTCAAATGAAGACAGTTACATCCCTTTCACCAACACTATTGGGAATATCAAACAAGACCTCCCCAAAAAGTGAACATTCTTTGTAATCTATAAAAATCCATCTAAAAACATGACATTTTATAATTAGAACATAGTAAAACACATCACACTGTTTTCAGGTGAAAATGAAGAAATTATTTTAATGAGTCTTAACTTAGGTACATTGGTGCCAGATTGGATGCATTGAGGCTTTGTGTACTCACTGATAAATATGCTCCTATAATTTATCATAACAGATCCTCTAAGCTTTGAGACAAAAAATTATCTATCTCTTTAAACAGATGGAAAGAGCAGAATAGTTCCCATTCTTTCCTTCCAACAGTTGGATAGTATGGAATGGCCTCCATCTGACCTTCAGTGCCTACAAATGTCCAATCCTGAGGGTAATAAACTCAATACTTGTTGATCATTGTTTTTATCTCAGAATGTAAGTCAAAAAATGTAGACAAATCTCAAGTAAGAGGGTTTTTCCAGTATTCTACAAGTTTCTAACATCTGTGTGAGCCATTTATCAGTGGAATAGCAAGCATACCAGCAAGAAATTTGATAAATAAATTTAGAAGTGTCACATAGCTATGTCCAATCATAATTTAATTATCAGCACCAGCCATCTTACCATTCTGTGTAAGACATCCCACTAACAGAGAACATTTGTTTGTAATAATTCAATCCCACTTTAGAGGTGATTTCCTCAATTATTAATTATAAAAATGCATGTTTCATAGGAAGTTTAAAGCAAGAGAGGAACTCATACCTGGATATCCTCCAAGGAGAGAGTTGTATAGGTGTAACCAGTCAAAACTACATCTATTTTGGTTTGAAATTAACTGTGAACAGGATTGTAGTAGGTTCAAACGTACTTGCTGAGTCTCATTGCAGGCAAGCAAAACATTTCTTGTCACTCTTTTTCAAACACCTTTCCAACTCTGTCATCATGCCACAGCAGATAGCTCTGCTTCTTTAAGCCTCCTTCTCCTTGTCCCCCCATAGAGGGCCTCACCCTCCCTGGGGATTGGAGTTGGGATTGGGTGGGGTTTGGGGGGATTGGGAGGGGGTGGGGGAGGAGGGGAGGGAGAGGGAGCTGGGATTGACATGTGAAACAAGCTTGTTTCTAATTTAAATTTTAAAAAAAGAAAAAAAGCCTCCTTCTCCTTGTAAACACTCGGTTGCTACTACAAATACAAGAGTTAAAAAGACATCCTTTATCGTTTCCTACTTATCTTCCCACCACCATGGAACTTATTTTCAGCCTGGCTACAGTACTAAAATAAGAAGCAAGGGGAATGTTTTTATCACATGTTAATAACTCAAATAGGAAAGTAAAATAAATTATTCAAGGACCAGTACACAAGTCTAAGTCATCTTTACTAACAAAGTTTAGAAAAGAAGAAAAAAGCAAGCATTCACATCCTTTGTTTATACAAGCTTGGAAAATTGAATAGCTATCTTAAACTAAAAAAATGATAGCAATATACTTTGCCTTTAAGAGAAAAGGAAGAGGTTCAGTGTGACTGGATTTATGTTGAGGTCTTTGATCCATTTGGACTTAAGTTTTGTGCATGGGGATAAACATGGATCTATCTGCAGTCTTTTATATGCCAGTATCCAGCATCATTTGTTGAAGATAACTTCTTTTTTCCATTGTATAATTTTAGCTTCTTTGTAAAAAAAAAACACAAGTGTTCATACGTGTGTGGGTTAATATCAGGGTTTTCAATTAGATTCCATTGGTCTACCTGTCTATTTTTGTGCCAATACCAACCTGTTTTCAGGACTATAGCTCTATAGTAGATCTTGAAGTCAGGGATGGTGAAGCCTCTGGACATTGCCTTGTTGAACAGGGTTGTTTTGCCTATCCTGGGTCATTTGTTTTTCCATATAAAGTTGAGAAGTGTTCTTTCAAGGTCTGTGAAGAATGTTTATAGCAGCACTATTTGTAATAGCCAGAACATGGAAGCAACCTAAATGCCCCTCAACTGAAGAGTGGATAGAGAAAATGTGGCATTTACAAAATGGAGTACTACTCAGCGGAAAAACAACGGCATCTTGAAATTTGCAGGCAAATGGATGGCACTAGAAGAAACCATCCTGAGTGAGGTAACCCAGACAAAAAAAGACAAACATGGTATGTACTCACTCATACATGGATTTTAGACATGGATCAGGGAAGTGCCAGCCTACAATCCCACTGCCAGAGAGTGTAGGAAACAGGAAGGACTCTAAGAAAGATATGCATGCATAGCACCCCAGAGAAATGGAATGAGGCAAGATTTCCTGAGCAGATTGGGAGCCTGGGAGGGGAGGGGGGAGGGAGCCAGGAAAAAGAGAAGGAGAGAAGAGGAGAGGAGAGGAGAGGAGGACATGGGAGAGCAGGAAGGTTGAGTTGAAGGAAGAATATAGAAAAGCTGGATCAGAGATACCATAATAGAGGGAGTCATTCTAGGTTTGTGGGGGCATCTGGCACTAGTGAGATTTCCAGAGATCTACAAGGATCACACCAACTGGCAAACTAAGCAGTAATGGAGAGACTATGTTAATGCACCTCCCTGATAAAGATTTTGACGACTATCTTATTTACCATCCTAGAACCTCCATCCAGTGACAGACAGAAGCAGAGGCAGGCACCCACAGCTAAACATTGAACTGAACTGCAACACAGTGACAGAGAGGGAGGAGTGATGAGCAAAGGGATCAAGACTGGGCTGGTGAAACCCAGAGAAACAGCTGACCTGAATAAGAGGGAGATCATGGACCCCAGACTGATGGCTGAGAGGCAAGTATGGGACTGATCCAGATCCCCTGAATATGGGTGTCAGTGAGGAAGCCTAGGCAATCTATGGAGCTTTGGGTAGTAGATCAGTATTTATCCCTGGCACACAAATGGACTTTGGGTGCCCATTCCACAATGAGGGATGCTCTCTCAATCTGGACACTTGGGGGAGGAGGGCCTAGGCCCTCCCCGGAACAAAATGACAGACTCTGGAGATCCCCCATGGAGGGCCTTACACTTCCAGGGAAACGGAGTAAGAATTGGGTGGGGGGCTGAGGGTGCTGGTTGGAGGGAGAGGGCATGGAGAGAAGGGAGAGGGATCTGGTCCTGACAAGCTTGTTTCTAATTTAAATATATAATAAATTTTTTTAAAAGAGAAAAGGAAAAACTACAGGATAAAACACCTGGGTTTAGTGGTAGTGAAATGATTAAAGTCTCTAATAATGAAACGAAATATGGAGCCAAGCACCCACCTTTCCCACTGGAAAATTTGTATTAATACTTCTAAATGTTATGTCTCATCAAAAATTCTATTTCCACCATGACCCCTAGTCTGGGTTCTTAGAAATTCCTTCCCCCAATCCCTACAAGTTGTGTGCTTCCCTGTTCTCTCAGTTTGAACTGTCTTTCAAGCCTTTGAAAGATACCTTCTCTCCCTGCAAAAGCCTCTTTGATTTGACCAGGTAGTTACTCTGTGGTTGTTTATTTTTTCCAAGTCCTTGGTATTTTTGATCTCCAGCCACATGTATTCTGGGTTTTTAGATAGTTTCCAGGCTCTCTCTGAGTTATTGACTTTTAAAATTCTACCTCCCAGGTATTTTTCCTACCCAAATGTCTACATTTTGTCAATGCTCTATTTCAAATTTAGAAAAACAACCTAATGTATTTCTTTGGTATTTTTTAATATCCACAAATGATGTTAAATTTTCTGGAATATAAAGTTGAAAGGAACTATGATGTTCACCAAGACCAACTCTCTTTAGTTTATTTTTTTATTGTTCAAGGATTTCATACATGCATATAATGAATTTTGATCAAGTTTATCCCCGCTTCCTTTTACCCAATCTCTCCACTACACACACTATTTTCACCTGCTTTATGTGTTTTTTTTTAATTAACTCACGTAACTTGGTATAGGACCATCTACCAGAGCATGATGAACTCTCAGGGGCCTCATCTCTGAAGGAAACTGGCACTCCTTCTCCCAGAAGCTGTCATTTGTCAATACAATAGCTCCTCAGAAGGTAGTGGGACTTCATGAGTTCCTCCCTGATCCATGATGGGATTTTGTCCAGCTTTACTCTGTGTAGGTCCTAGTGCATGCAGTGACAACTGTTAAGAGTTCATGTATGCCAGAGTACTGTCATGTCCAGTAAATATGGTTTTACTGCAGATGTCTACCATTTCTGGTTTGAACAATCTTCTCACCAGCTCATCCAGATTTTCCCCGAGTTTTAGTTGTAGGGGTATGACATGGTCATCCTGTTTAGAGCTGAACATAGCATAGGCTCTTATTTTCTGCATGCTGACCTCTTAGGGAGAGTTCTCTGTATTAATTACCATCTACTGCAAAAACAAGCTTCTCTGACAATGATTGAGGAATGAACTAATCTATGTGTATAAAGTAAGAATTTAAGGAGCAATTCATTGCTATGTCCACTTAGCAGAATAATAGTAGTAAGTTCTCCCCTAGAACCTATGACCTAGCCAACTGTGGGTTTGGGCCCAAGTAATAGGACCAAGCATGAGTTCCATCTTGTTAAATTGTCTTTAAATCCAATCACAAAGTAGTTGGTTATTCCTACAGCATTCCTACCTCTAACACACCAGTGGACATGGCTTGTCAGCCTCATATTGTAGCTCACGGGGTTCACAGCTGCGTAAGACTATTGACATTTTTCTCCCAGAGTACCATCCATAGCACTTTACAGCTCTATGAAAGCTAGCCAAAGGGATGAAATGTCTATGTCAGTACCTATTTGATTGTTTTATAGCCTATGACTCAAGTATATGGTATCCTTAGCAATAGGATCTTACCATCAAATTCTGAAGGGTAACCATGACGTTATGCTAGTTCACTTACCCCAGTGTGCTTCTTTAGACAAGGAGATTAAAGAAAAAGAAAAACCTCTCTGGGTAGTGAATCTACTCAAGATAATTATTAAGTACCATAAATAAGACTTTCCTATGATCCAGCACCTTTGGGCAAGTTGCATCTGTATAGCTGGCATTATAGTAATACACAATAGAGTTGCAAGAATCAAATCAAGTGATTTACATAAAGTATTGAATTTCGTCTGGTACTTGTAAGTACTTAGTAAGTACTAACTAGGAGGAATAGGATAAAAAGGAATATTTTCCATCCAACCACATGTCTCACCCACAGATCCCTCCACTAAGCACTTTATATTGTCTGTTTTTCCTTCGATGAATTCTATTTTCTTTGTCACCTTTCTCTACTTGACTTGTGCATGGTTTCTCCTCTCCTTGAACCTTAAAGATGAGGAATCCTTATATTTTTCTTGTGTTCCTCTGGATTCCAATCAATTACATCCTCTTCTGAAAAGTCTTCTTGCTGTCCACACTTCCTAAATAGAATTAAAGGAGTCTTCTCTAGACTCAGACCATTTGTATAAAGACTGTCTCATTTCTCACACCATAGAGATAGCAGGGCCTAGACCCGCCCCCCATGTGTCAAGGCTGAAGGAGTATCCCTCTATGTGGAGTGGGCTCCCAAAGTCCATTTGCGTACTAGGGATAAACACTGATACACTACCAGAGGCCCCATAGATTAACCAGATCTCCAAACTGACATCCACATTCAGGGGTTCTGGAAAAGTACTATGCTGGTTTCCCAGCTATCAGTCTGGGGTCCATGAGCTCCCCCTTGTTCAGTTCAGCTGTTTCTGTGAATTTCTGCAGTCTGGTCTTGACCCCTTTGCTCATCACTCCTCCCTCTCTGCAACTGAATTCCAGAGGTTACCTCAGTGTTCAGCTGTGGGTGTCTGCTTCTGATTCCTTCAGCTACTGGATGAAAGCTCTAGGACGGCATGTAAGGTAGTCATCAATCTCATTATCGGAGGGCATTTAAGTTAGCCTCTTGACTATTGCTTAGATTGTTAGTTGGGGTCAACCTTACAGATCTGTGAATATTTCTCTAGTGTCATATTTCTCTTTAAACCTATAATATTTTAATACCACTTTTGGTCATTTGAATCATATGACAATTAATACCTGAATTCTGTGGATTTCCAGATATCCATCTGCTATTGATTTCTAGCTTAACTCAGAGTATATTTGGTCAGAGTATGTTCTTTTTTTTAAAAACATATTTATTTATTATGTTTACAGAAGATGGCATCAGATCTCATTATAGATGGCTGTGAGTCACCATGTGGTTTTTGGGAATTGAACTCAGTATCTCTGGAAGAACAGCCAATGATCTTAACCTCTGAGCCATATCTCCAGACCCCCCCCCCCAGAGTATGTTCTTTATATGAGTTCAATCCTCTTGAATTTTATTGAGAAGTTTGTTTTTATGAACCATAATATGGTGTCTATTTTAAATTCTTTTAACATAATTTTATTCTACTGTTTTACAACTTGTTCTCCAAATATAAATTAGGTAAAGTTGGTTGTAGTAGTGTAGTAATGTTCAACTGTATGATATTTCTGTTGTTTTTCTATCCACGTAGTTTTTCACATACTGAAAGATACAACTAAATGGCTAAATTAGTTCCAGATTTGTTTTTAATCTCTCTTACTAAGTATATACACACTTGGGGTTATTTCTTTGGACAAATAAATACTTTTTACCATTATTAAGTGCTCTGATTTATACCTGCTAACATCCTCTGTTTTGAAGATGAAATTGGCAGATATGAATGTGGCCACTGTGCTCTGTTTTGCTTAGTGTTTGCATGTTTCACCCATTTAGATTAACAGATTTCAATATTGATCCTTAAAGCATATTTCTACTATGAAGTGTATAGCACAGTATTACTTTCCAGCCACTTAACATGTCCTCTTTAAATGGAACACTTAGTCTAATATTTAATGTGTCTGAATTTTAATTTATAAGAATATTTGTTTTGTTTTTTATTGGTCCCATTTGTTTATATTCATTTTCCTATGTTTCTGATTTCTTTTGGATTGTGTGTTTTTAGTACTCCATTCCATCTTCCTTATTGACTTATTATCCACACATATCTGAGGGGCTTCAGCATTTATCATATGGATTATTATATATATTTAACTTGTCGTAATCCAACATCAAGTAATATCAAAGAAATCCACAAATAATGCAATAATCTTACATTATAGTCCCATTTCATACCTACCATCCATTTTGGTAATATCATATAGTTTACTTCTAAATAGGTTGTAAAACCCAAAATTTATTATTATTATTATTATTATTATAATCATCATCTTCAACTTCAACATTTTTTCAACAAAAATACTTTATTTAAATGTTTTTCATTTTACATACCAACCCCATTTCCCCCTCCCTCCCCTTATTCCACTCTCCCCACTATTGCCTTCCCACTCCCCATCCACTCATCAGAGTAGGTAAGGTCTTCCTTAGCATCATTTTTTCTTTAAATGGTCAATTATTCATGAGACTGTCTTATGACCGAGAAAGATGGAAAATATATGCTCCATATTTCCCTCTCTTGAACGCCTGTTTCATGTAATAGATACTCATGTTTCCATTTGTGCAATTTTTTACATACCAGGAAAACTTTTTTTAACATTTATTCTAGTATGGGTCTATTCACAAAGTGTTCTCCTAGCTTTTGGTTACTTCAAAAATTATTTATATTTTCATATGTTTTCAGGAAGTAAAGAATTCTGTTAACAATTTTTATTTCAAAAAATTTTTGACAAGTTCATAGATGAATACTGTATTTACATTATTTCTACTCCTCCCATGCCCATTCACTCCTTAAATTCATGACCTCTTCTTTAATTATACATGTATGAATATATAGCTATATAATATGATATTTGTGGGCAGATCTCTGTGAGTTCAAGACCAGCATGATCTACAGAGCAAGTGCCAGGACAGGCTCCAAAGCTACACAGAGAAACCCTGCCTCAAAAAAATGAAATAAAAAAATAAAAATTAAAAGAATAATATGATATTTGTGAGTGTTGGGTCAATTTAATGTTTCTCTTATGTATACATGTCTAGGACTAACCACTTGGAGTTGAGTAACCTACCAGGAAGGTCATCCTTGAATAAAACTAATTATCCCTCTCTCAATAGCTGTTGACTGCTTGTAGTTCTTCAGCTAAGGATGAAAATCTCCCCACCCACACTGACCTCTTGGGTGGTGCTGTTTATTATAGAGGTCTTGTTTAGGCAACCATATTGTTGAGATTTAAAGGGCACAGATTCTTTGTTATACTTGGAAAACATTATTTTGAGGTAGGTGTCATGGTCCTCTGGTTCTTACAATCTCTAGCAATGTTCTCTGAGTCTTAGGTGTAGGGGTTATATTGGAGATGCAACAATTGGCCTTGGGTACTCCACAGTCACTTGTTTTCTGCATTTTGTCCAGTTATAGGTCTCTGTAATAGTCTTCACCTGCAAAAAGAAGTTTCTTTGATGAGGAATGAGAAGTACATTTAGTCTGTGGGTAAAAGATAAGTACTTGGAATACAGTTAGAAATCATATTTATCAAGGAAATGTCAGTAAACAGGTTTTCTTCAGGGTCTATGATCTTCCCAGCCACTAGTAGTTGGCTAGGTTTACAGAACCACAAATAAACTTCTTCCTATTAAGTGACCTTTGGCACAATTAGACGGTTAGTTATTGGTTCCATACAAGATAAAAAATCCACCATTGCACCATTGAGGATATCTTGCCAGCCTAGTCACTGTTGTGTTTTGTGAACTTTACAGCTCAGTAGGGCTATTGATTTTCTCCCTTGGTGGCTTACATAACACCTTTCAATACTTGCTCTCAAATTATGTGAAGGGACTTCTCCACTTTCTGGTAAAATTGGCTTGAATAGTTTCTGACAAGAAATTTGCTATCACCCATACCTTCATTTACCTATAAACACTATGAATTTTTGCTTTGGGTGCTTTGAGACTCCCCCTACAAAAACTAGTAGCCTTCCTATACACAAATGAAAAACACACCACTAAAGAAATCAAGGAAACAATATGATTCACAACAATCTCAAAAATACCTTGGATTATTCTAACCAAAGAAGTAAAAGACTTGTTCAATAAAAACTTTAAGACACTAAAAAATAAACTGGAAATGATGCCAGATGGAAAGCTCTCCCATGCTCTTGAATTGTCAGATTAATATTGTGAAAATATCCATCCTACCAAAAGGAATCTACAGAATAAATGCAACCCCCATCAAAATTCTAATGCACTTATTTACAGAATTGGAAAAATATTAAATTTAATATAGGAATACAAAAGACACAGTGTATGCAAAACAATGCTAAACAACAGATTGCTAGAGGAAACATCATTCCAGATTTCAAGTTAAATTACAGAGCTATGATAATGAAAACAGAATGGCACTGGCATAAAGGCAAAGACAAAAATCATGGCTCAATAGAATAGAATTGAGGACCCACATATGAATCCATACACCTGAAGTCATTTGTTTTTAACAAAGAAGCCAACAATACTTTTGGAGGGAAAAACAACATCTTCAATAAATGAACTGATGAAAATGAGTAGCTACATATAGAAGAATGAAATTTGATCCTCATTTCTCATCCTGTACAAAACTCAACTTCAAATAGATAAAAAAACTTCAAGATTTGATAGCCTGAATCTGATAGAGAAGAAAGTAAGGAGTGGACTTGAACTCACTGGTACAAGGAGGACTTTCTGAACAAGACCTTAATAGCACAGGCATTGATACCAACAATTAGTAAATGGGACCTCATGGAAATAAAAATGTTTCTATAAAACAAAGGATATCAATGCTTGAGTAAAGAGGTAGCCTACCCAATGGGGAAAATCTTTAACAGCTATCCATAAGACAGATGGTTAGTGTCTAAAATATACTTTAAAAACATTAAATAACTAAACATTAAGAAAACAAACAACCCAGTTAAAAATGGGGCATAGAACTAAACAAATTTATCAAAAGATGAAGGAGAAACAGTTAAGAATTTTTTTAAAACCAACATCCTTAGCCAACAGGAAAGTGCTAATTAAAACTACTTTGATATTGCATCTGATCTCAGTCAAAATGGCTAATATTAAATACACAAATGACAACATATGCTAGCGTGGATACAGGAAAAAACAAACACTTATTCACTGCTAACAGGAATGGAAATTGATGCACCCCTGTGAAAATCAATGTGTAGGTTCCTCCAAAACTAAAAATAATCCAGTTATACCATTCTTAGGTATATATCCAAAAGGCTTCATTGCCTACTCCAGAAATATCTGCTTATCGATGTTCATCTACACACAATAGCTAGGAAATGCAAATGGCCTAGATGTCTATCAACTGAAAAATGGATAAAGAAAACATGGCATATTTACACAATGGAATTCTATTCAACTATTAGAAAAAATGAAACTCATGGGTAAACAAATGTAGATGAAAATAATCATTCTGGGTATCCAGAAAACAAACATCATGTGTTCTCTCATCTGTAGATGCTATCTTGGAATCTTAAGATATGTGTTTCATTTAGAGTACCCTTACAGGTCAGGAAATTTCTAAGGGGCCTTGAGGAGGGATGTTTCTAGTGAGGGAAGATAAAATGAACTAATGTAAATTGTTGAAAAATGAATAATGCAATAGAAACAAGGAGGGCTAAAGTGGGGTGAAAAAGCAGGGGTAGGGTAAAAGAGGGAGTAAAGGGAATGTAACTAACACTAAAGACCTTTCAAAAACACACATAGAAACCTATCACTACAGAAACTTCCTAATATGTATATACACATACATAGAGATAAAATGTACTTACCCTATAACAGGGTAACAATGCTCTTACTAGATACCAGAGGCTAACAAAATGCCCAATGCCAGAAATGGGCTACTTCTTTTAGAGTCACTGAACAAGGAGGTCTCATAGACCCCCAAACATTACAGGCTATTGATTTCTATTGTTCTTTGTTACCCCCAAGAACTTAGTGGTAAAACCCTACAGCTGAAGATAACATGTGCTTGAGTCATAGACTATGCTGAAACAAAAGTTGGAATGGACCTAAAAGCTTCATTCCTATTTACGAGCTTTCATGGCACTGGAAGGTACAATACAAGCTCATAGAGGAGAAAACTAATCATTAATTATACCTAGCTGTTGTATAATCTACAAGACACAACAATGATGGCCTGGAAAAACATGCCCAGTACTGCAATAGTGGCATGAACACCGCGAGAGTAACTAACTACTTTCTGATTAAATATAAGTCCCATTTCACAAAATGAAATCCATTCCTGACACTTTTGTTGAACCAAGAACCCAAGGCTAGAAAGGTCATAGGCCTTAGAAGATAACCTACTACTATTAATGCTGCTAAATGGACATGGTATTTCTCCTAATGAACTATCATTATATCCATAGATAAGTATGTCACTCAGTCATTATGAAAGAAATTTCTATTTGCCATAGATTGGTGAGCACAGAAACCCACAACTGTCCAAAGCATAAGAATAAGAGACTGAAGAATGTGCATTCCTTAAAGAGAATAAATATACTGCACCACCATGCTCTCAAGGCTCAGGGATCATTATTGAAGAAGGCACAAAAAATCTAAGGGCCAATAAAAATAAATGACTGCCAGGAAACATCTTTGAGATACATCAGGACAGCTAAATGCATAAACTCACTGAGTGAGACATCATGCATAAAATCGTTCCAAACCCAAATCACACCAAATTCCAGCATGGAGGGGAGAGGCAGGCACACAAGTCTACACCTACCCATGGATAAGTCAACCACGCTTCAATGGATGACGACACTTTCAAGAATATTTTGGATGGCACAAATAGGTTTTGAAGGAGTTAAAAAAGAAGTACACCAAGTTGGGTAGACAGGGAGGCAGGGGAAAAGGTGGAAGTGAATATAATCAAAACACGTTGTGAAGAGCTCAAAATTCTCAAATACCTGTTTTAAAAATTAAAGATAAAATAACAATTAAAAACTAGGAAATAAATTAAATACATGAAACGTATCATCTCCATTCCTAATGTACATATGAGAATCTGTTGATGGAGATGGCAAAGGTAAATAGAGCACTCTCACTTTACAAATAAACTGAAGCTCAAAGAAAGGAAGGATGCTGCCCGAAGTCACACAGTAAGAAAAGAGAGTAGAATTCTGATGATTAGCTCTCTATCATATAACAACATTAGAAGCTTATAAGTAGTGTCATGGTAGCAGTAGTATAAAGAAGGTGGAGTAGGTGGAAGAGTGCAGAAAAGAAATCTTGGATACCTACTTCATAGTTTATAGACCTCCTCTTTGACTTTAAGTACCAATCTTAGGTAAAGAGTACATAAAATGCCTTGCTGAAAGAATTAAATGATACAATATACACTGAAAAACCTAGCACAGAGCTTGACCTTGACAGAGCTATACAACAAATGGCTATTTACAAGTGGTAATGAGAATTCTCAAACTTGGCTGGACAGTTTGTCTTTTTTGGAAAACAAGTCTGGCTAATGCTGGTGATCCAGAGACTCTCTGAGTAAATACAGCAGTGAAAACTCAGGTGAATACCCTCTTATTTGTTACCCTGAATAATAAAAAGACAAGATACATCTTCTAATCAAATACCCTAATCATCCTCATGACTCTTAAACGTCACAATTCTCTATTTTAAAAATCTAGTAATGTAATAATTAAATATTTTCACAGTGCAAATACCATTAGGCAGACATTCAGGTAGTTACTAGGTCTGAAAGTCGTTATGACACCCCTTTCCTCCCCCACAGCCACACCATTAATACAGAATTCCCCACATAAGATACTAGGCGCAGTCCCAACTGGCCTCAATGGGAGTTGTTACCTAAGGATTAAGCTGGAATCTCAGCCGTTGCTCTTCTGAAAGCAGCAAAGATCACATCGTTAAACTATGTCTAGGGAGGAAAAAGAAGCTATTCATGGCCTCAGAACACATGCCTATGTTTCAGTTCCAAATGCTTATACATTTGCATCTGTTTTCATTCTTGGAAATGTGATTGCCGTTTTTAGGATTATGGTAACAGACAAATATTGTACTGTGAGAATCTTTCCATTGCTGTTCTGAATCGTGCACTCCGGAAACATCCTTGGAACATTTGGAATGACTGATGATTTTGTGATTATATTTCATAGGAATGGGCAATGTAACTGAACAGGTGTGGGGGAATGGAAAAAGAAATGCAAGAGTCTGGAGGATTTACTTCCCCACAGTGCTTCTAGTACAGGCTGTGTCTGAATAAGCCATTTCATTTTCTGGATCCATTTCCTAATGTGTAAAATTAGGGGAGTCACACAAAATCAGAGTAGCTAATCCTACTCTGTGAACCACAGTGAGTTGAAGGACAACCACCAAAGTAAAGAAAAGTAAAAACAAGTAATTCTCAGGAAAAAAAACCAGCACAGAAGATTTTAAAATGAAATTTTCTCTACTTTTACCCCCTTAACAACTTCTCAGAGAAAACAGTGCTAACAGCTTTGTGTAGTTTTCAGCCTTTTTATACATAAATATATGAACATTTATGTAATCTTTGGCGTTTTAAGAAGTTGAGAGCACAAATGCATAAAGATGACCTTAAATCGAGCAAGCAGTCTTACTTTTTTATGTTTTTATTGTGTCTTCCTGTATTTGTGTTAATTCTCATAAAGCACAAATTCATGAAAGCAAAATAGCAATTAAAATATTACATGTAAAATTTTAGAGATTGTTTGGGGAGTATTTTCTACACTTAACTAAGAGTCAGTTTTCTACACAAATTAATTTATGCTGTTGAGTTGGTAACCCTTAATGACACATGCAAGTATATTCATACATAATGCATGTACAGTTTTGGTTTTATGCCAGTTGTCAAATTTACAAAACCTGGCCACCTACAAAATGATAGCCAACTATGATATTAAATCATTTTATGTACCTTCAAATAAATTATTCCAGTAGTTTTACTAAAATTTTTATAATACATAAAGCCTTTGAGCATATGTGCCTATGGCAACTTAAACAAAGTGATTCAGTTTAGAGTAGTATTTCTAAAATTTATCCACATTACAGCATGTAATTTATCCATTTTTATATCCTATTTTATGTCTATTCAATATTTTTAAGTCATTCATCAGTAAATTAATGTCTTGTTTCTCTTTCCAGGTATTATGATTTAGGTCACTGAAAATCATTAGTCTACAACTTTTAATATTTCTTTTATTATTTATTTTTTGAGAACTTCATATGTGAGTGCTATATTTGCTTTATTTACACCTCGGCTTTTCTCCTACCAACTGTTCCCTGTACCGCCACTATTTCTCAGCGTCATGACCTCTTCTTTGTTAGTATTACATACATCATATGTAAATATGTATATGTGAACACAAGCTGTGGAGTTCATTTAGCATTGCTCATATGTATATGTATTTAGGGCTGACCAAAATCAGGTAAAGACACAACAGTAAAAGAAAACTATAGAGTACAAAATTTTTTGAACATCTGTTTTTAATTTTCTTTAGTGTATACCTAAGACTTAAAGGGAAGAAACAAAAACAGAAAAGAGCACATACTGTTCCATCCAATTTATATGAAATGTAGAGAATAGGCAAATCCATCATCAGCTTAGTGGTTTCCAAAGGCTGGGAGGAGTATAAAACAGAAAGTGATTGCTTCGTGGGTACAGAAAATTCTTTGGGAGGTGATGAAAATGCTCTAATACTAGCTCTGATGGGCTAGAGAGCACTGTAAATATGCTGAAATTCACTGACCTGCATAGTATAAAAATCCTTAAGAAGATGAATCTGATGCTATATGATAGTTACCTCTAATACAAATCCAAGTCATTATATCATACCGTACTATGCCATAAAGGTTATTTTTTACAGTCTTATTTTGAAGCAATTTGAAAAATAAGTATTCAGAAAAATGTAAGAAAAATTAGAAGTTACAAAAATAGTACAGAGGGATCTAATCTTCACCCAATTTTCCTGGTATTAACATCTAAGAGCCATTACACAATTACCAAAATGAGAAACTTACCTAAAAACTTCTCTCAAAGTTCACCAATTATTCTACTGATGTGCCTCTTTTGCTTCAATAAAATATTGAATACAAGATTCATAGCAGTGATTGGTTCTAGCATTTATTTAAATCTGTTCCAGTATTTTAAAAGTTTCTAAATTTGTCCTTGCTATTGACAGTCTTGATACTTTTTAAATGAATTGTTTAGATTCTAAATAGTTGTCAATTTGGGTTCCTCTGATGTTTTCTCTTTATTACAACTGTGGTCATTTACTTTTTCTGCAGGAGTCTCCCTCTCTCACCACACACACACACACACACACACACACACAGAGAGAGAGAGAGAGAGAGAGAGAGAGCACTGCAAAGGTATTGATAAAACTCATCATCACTGGAGATGTTAAATCTTATCATATGGTTTCAGTATTTTCTGCTGGGTTTCTCCACCATAAAATTGCTAGTTTTCCCTTTGTAAGTAATTGACACTAAAAAGTTGAGAGAGATCACAAACCTTTTACCCATTCCATGGGAAGGAATACATGCCTGGAAATGCAAACTTGGATAAAAGTCTACATCTGAGGATGTCACAGATCCCAAGGGAGAATATACACTGAATTTCATGTCTTACTATTAGGTTTTTTTATTAATTCTGAATTGACTTTTTCTGTAGGAGAAATACATGGTTCTATTTTCAGTAGTTTTTACGTATGTTTTTTATTTAAATTAGAAACATGCATGCTTCAAATGTCTATCCCAGCTCCCCCCCTTCTCCCTCCACCAGGCCCACCCCCACCCTCCCACCCCCAGCCCAATCCCCACATCATTCCCCAGGGAGGGTAAGGCCCTCCTTTGGGGGATCTCCAGAGTCTGTCATTTCATCCAGGGCAGGACCTAGGCCCTTCCCCATGTGTCCAGGCTGAGAGAGCATCCCTCCATGTGGAATGGGCTCCCAAAGTTCATTTATATGCCATGGTGAACACAAGTCTACTACCCAAAGCCCCAGAGATTTCTGAGGCCTCCTCACTGGCACTACATTCATGGAGTCTGGATCAGTCACCGCTGGCCTCTTAGTCATCAGTCTGGGGTTCAAGAGCTCCCCCCTTGTCCAGTCAGCTGTCTTTGTGGGTTTCACCAGCATGGTCTTGACCGCCATGCTCATCACTCCTCCAACTCTGTCACTGGGTTCCAGGTGGTCAGTTCATTGCTTAGTTGTGAGTATCTGTCTCTGCTTCCATCAGTCACAGGATGAAGCTTCTAGGATCACATAAGGTAGTCACCAACCTTATAATCATGTAGGTGCTATTAATGTAGTCTCTCTGCTATTACTTAGTTTTCCATGATTGCTATTTTTACTACATTGATCCTCCCTATACAAGAGCATGGGAGATCTTTCCATTTTCTGGTGTCTTCTTTAATTTCTTTCTTTAAAGACTCAAAGTTCTTGAGATACAGGTCTTTCACCTGTTTAGTTAGCGTTACCCCAAGGTATTTTATCTTGCGTGTGGCAATTGAAAAGGGTGATGTTTCTCTGATTTCTTTCTCAGCCCTCTTATTTTCTGTATATAGTAGGGCTACTGATTTTCTTGAGTTGATCTTGTATCCTGCCACTTTGCTGAAGGTGTTAATCAGCTGTAAGGGTTCCCTGGTAGAGTTCTTTGGGTCACTTATGTAAACTATCATATCATCTGCAAATAGTGAAAGTTTTACCTCTTCCTTTCCAATTTGTATCCCCTTGATCTCCTTTTGTTGTCTTATGTTCCAGCTAGAACTTCGAGTACAATATTGAAGAGGTATGGGGAGAAGGGACAGCCTTGTTTTGTTCCTGATTTTAGTGGAATCGCCTTGAGCTTCTGTCCATTTAGTTTGATGTTGGTTGTTGGTTTACTGTATATAGCTTTTATCATGTTTATGTATGTTCCTGTTATCCAAGATTTCTCCAAGACCTTTATCATGAAGGGGTGTTGGATTTTGTCAAAGGTTTTTTCAGCATCTAGTGAGATGATCATTTGATTTTTGTTCCTCAGCTTGTTTATATGGTGGATTACATTGATGGATTTTCATATGTTGAATCAACCCTGCATCCCTGGAATGAAGCTACTTTCATTATTTTACATGTGAATATCCAGTTGCCCACCATCATTCGTTGAAGAGGCTATCTTATTAACAATGTACATTAATGACACTTTTTCCAAGGATTAGGCAGCTCCGGCTATATGGATTTATTTATTTGTCCTCTGTTCCAGTCTAGTACCATAATGATGTTTTTGTTACTATGGCTCTGTATATAAGTTGAAATTGGGTATTGTGATACTTCAACATTGCTAACTATGAATAGGATTGTTTTGGCTCTTCAAAGTTTTTTTGTACTTCTATATAAATTTCAGAACTATTCCCCAATTTTTATTAAAAAATGGCTTTGGACTTTTGATGGATATTTTGTTAAGTCTGTACATGACTTTGGGTAATACAATTATCTGCAAAACCTTTAACACTACCAATCTATGAATGTGGGAGGTCTTTTCATCATGTGGCATCTTATTCGATTTCTTCCTTCACTGTATTAAAGTGTTTCTGGTGGAGGTGTTTCACCTTCTGGTTAGATTTGTTCCAAGATATTTTTTAAGTTCTTGTGAATAGGTCTCTTATTTCTTTCTCTTCAAGTTTGTCATTGGCATGCAGAAAAACTGAAATAATTTTGTAAGTTAATTTTGTATCCTGTTAGTTTGGTGAAAATGCTTATTGAATCTAAAATATTTTTTTCATTTAGTTGTTAGGGTCTTTAAACATAGGATCAAGATACCTTCAGATGGTAGTGTTTTAATTATTCCATTCTTATTTTTATCCATTTAGCTTCTTTCTCTCATTTTATTGTCCCATCTAAGGGTTCATTCACCATATTGAGTAAAAGTAGAGAGTAATCATCACCTATCTAATTTTTCATCATTTGATATAGATTGGCTACAAGTTTGTCACAGGCCTTATAGTCTGTTGAAGTATGTTCTTTCTGTGCCTAATTCCACAAGCTTTTATCATGAAGACGTTATGAGTATTATCAAAGACATGTTCTTTTAAAAATATTTTTCCTAAAGCAATTTTTACCTCTGTTGATATGATCATGCAATTTCTAACCTTATTTATGTGCTGTATTACATTTATTTGTTTGAGTACTGAAACATAATACATCAATGTGGTAAAGTCAACTTGGGCATGTTATACAAACTTTGGGAAATTCCTACTAGTAGATCCACATACTTTTTTCTTCATTCATGTTGAATATAGCATTTTCTCATCTTTGTTTGCTATCCCAGATACTGTTTTATTTCTACTTGATTCTGTCTTTGGTGATGCTTTTCACTGTTATTTATTTGACTGTTTTATTTATTTAAAATATTTTATTTTTATTTATGTGAAAATGTTTGTGTCTATGTGTAGATTTGTGTACTTGAGCACATTGTTCACAGAGGAAGGGGTCATATCCTCTGGCTTTGAAAGTACAGGCAATTGTAATTTGTCCACTCTAAATTCTGTATGGTCTTAAACAATCAAATTTATCCAATTCCTAGTTAGTTAGTTAGTTAGGTAGGTAGGTAGGTAGGTTGGTAGGTAGATGCGTAGGTAGCTTTAGTAAGTTTGTTCTTTGACAATTACACATGTGTACAAAATGCATACTGATCACTCTCATACAATACCCTCTCTCATTTCCTAACTACTGTTGTCTACCACTCCATCTCCCTAAAAGTCCATTTTTCACATTCACATCTATTTGTTTTGTTTTTGACCCACTAAGTTTACCCAGGGCCATCTGTGTGACCATAGTTTTAGTGCTATCTGTTGGAGTTTGGTGGGCTCATTGAGGGAAACACAGCTGAAGACAATGATTCTTTCTAAGAATCTATCGGTAGCCAATAACTCAGCAGCAAAGGGAAGGGTTCAGTGACCCCTTACCCCTTTCAAGACTTATCGTTGACAGAGTCAGTCTTGTGTATGCCCAGTACAGTTATCCAAAAGCATAATCTCATGATTTCAATGGTTGTATTGATTTTAGAGGATGGCATTTCTCAGCCGTTTTCCCTATTCTTTGAGTCTTACATATTCTCATCTTCTATCTAAGCCTTTGAAGTGGTGGTATAAATGTCTTATACCACCTCACATGGTAGAATTTCAGCGCTACTTCATGTAACCATCATTTATTTTCAGTTTCTTGGTCAGCCACTAGTCTCTGTGTTCCCTGAAAAGGGAGGTTTCTCTGATTAAGGCTAAGAGTAGCTCTTGTCTATAACTATAAGCATAGGTATTTAGAAGGCAGTAAATTTAGTTAAGCAACAATAATAAATTACCCCTTAGGCCTATAATCCAACCAGGCATGGATAAATAACTAGGCTTATAGTACCAGGCATGGGCTCCATCTTGTACAATTGATCTCAGATTCAATCAGAAGTTGTGCCTGTAGTGTACAGGTAGACAAATCTTTTCTTATATTTTTGGTTGTGAGCCTAGCCTTTAACGGCTGAGCTATCCCTCCAGCCCTAGACAAATCTTTTCTAAGCAAGTTAGTTTTGTGACTTGTATAGTGTACATCTATAAACTACTCATACTTTTTCTCCCTCGGTAGCCAACATGTCTAACAGTAGCACTTGTCTAAGGATATAAATATAAATATTATGAGGAGATTTTAACTACATGTCCATTTAGCAAAACATTAGCAATAAGTTCATCCTTAGGGACTGTGATTCCCCAAAACATAACTTTTTATTCAGATTCACACTACCAGATAGATATCCCCTTTTGGAAATTAGGCCTCATATTCAATAAGAAAGCAGTCAGTTACCACAAAATTTAATATGCCACTATTGTACCAGTGGGAAGGGTTTTTATGGCAAAATATTGTTTTTGGAGCCTCTGAGGACTGGTCAAGAGGGAGGTACTCCATATCTGGAACATCTTTTTTCTTTTTCATGCTTTGTGTGTTAAGGTACAAGGACTTGTATGTAAAGACCTATGGTTTCTAGGAGCACCATTATCATTTCATGAAAAATACTTGTCAAACTTCTAAACAATTAATTATATCTCTTAGTTACTGGATAATTTATTAGGTTTTTATATGGCTTTTCTCTAAATGCATGGAACTTATTTCATTTTCCAATCATAGTGCAACATTATATAATTGATCAGAGACTTATAAGTAGGAGTTAAGTTTATAAAACTTTTAGAGAAAATCCAAGAGCTGCATATTTGTGACCTTGCATTTAGTGACTAATTCTTGCAAATGGTACCGCAACAAAATCAGCAAAAATAGATAGGTTATATTTCATCAAAATTAAAAATGTTTTTGATTCAAACAGTACTAACAATAGAGCAAAAAGATAACACACAGAATTAGAGGTGTTTTTAAATAATGTATCTGGTAAGTGTCCAGTATTCAAAATACCTTCTCTGATCCTGTGTGTTATCAACAAAACATTTGTATAGGTGTTTCTCCAATGAAGTTATACAAATGGTTAGTAAACACATAAATATGTGCAATGCCTTTAGTCAGTAGAGAAGTACTAGAGGAGGAGGTAGGTCATTGAGGATAAGCCCTTGGGAGTTTATTATCACTGCCCATTTCTTCTTCATTTTACCTATGTCCTGATCATGGTGAAATGAACTATGACTTCCTATCCATTAGGAACAGAACACTCTGAAACCATGAGCCAAAATAAATGTCTTTTCCTAATATGTTCTTTCATGACCTCTATGATAAACTGACTAATACAGAAAACTGGTACCAGAGGAGTAGTTTATTATTGTGATTAAAATTGGCCATAAGGTTCTTAAATCTTTGAAACTAGATTCTGGGAGAAATCTTAAAGAATGTGGAGACATAAGCTTGAGAATGTTTAACTACAATCAGAGCATTATGAAAGGAGTTCAAAAGACCAGAATGCTGAAGTGAAGACACTGAAGGTCAGGATCTTAAGGTCTCAGAAAGGAGTAATGATTCTACTAAGCATTAAACTATATCCATTGTCTTAGTTAGGGTTTCTATTGTTGTTAAGAGACCATATCATGTAACTCTAATAAAGGAAAACATTTAATTAGGGCTGACTCACAGTTTAATCCATTATCATGATTACAGGAAGTATGGCAGCATGCAAGTGGACATGGTAAATCTGCAGGCTAACCCCCAGTGGCAAACTATTTCCAAGACTGCACCTACTCCAACAAGGCCATACCTTGTTGCCGGTGGTTCTTCTCCCGCCAGGTCCTGCCACTTCAGCCCCAAATAAACACGTGAATGCTATATTAATTATAAAACTGTTAGTCAATGGCTAGGGCTTCTGTCATAATTATTAAACAATTTATATTAATCTAAACCATTTATATTAATCTATGTACTTCTACATGGTCTTATCTTACCAGAGAATGCCTGGTGCATCCTTTCTTACCAGTCTCTACATGGTGTCCCAGCTCAATGCCCTCTGCCTACCTTTCCTAGAATTCTCCTTGTTTCCTAGTCCTGCCTATCTTCCTGCCTCTATTTGTCAAGCTTTGGTTTATTAATCAACCAATAAGAGAAACACATACAGAAGAATATCCCCCCATCAATACTTCCTAATAGTGCCATTCCCTATGTGCCAATGGAGGCCATTTTCATTCAAACCACCACATTGATTCATGCCACAAAACAACTATTTTTTGCCCAGGGCTTTGGACTTTGAGTGAGGCTAAATTTTAAAAAAAAGCTCAATAATTTGGCAGAGAATTTTCAAAGTGATGCTGGTTTTGTAGGAATCCAGAATACAAAAACAGTGGCGTCATAGAGGCTGCCACAAAGATTACAAAGAAAAGCTTAAGAGGCCAAGCAATGTGTCATGGGATCTCTGAGATAGATCAGTGTTTGAAGAATAAATCTTACCCTGCAGTGGAGAACTCAGGATGTTGAACATACCAGGAATGTGGAACAACAATACTGAGGAATGCTATAGACAGTGATAGATTCAGTCCAAGAGAGAGATAATATAGGTTGAAACCTTCAAGGCAATGGGGACAAAATTTCCCAAGACAGCTGGAGCTCAAACCATATGTTTGCTCTACTGAGTTTCAGTATTACTCCAGTGTGCTATCTCTTATTCCTTCATTTTATGATGGGATTACTTATTCATTGCCGTTGCATATTAGAAGTATATACTTTTCCTTTTGAATTTTCAGGTGTTTAAAGAGAACTTGAGTCTCAGAGGAGATTCTAGACAGACGTTTGAAAACTTCTGGCACTCTTAAGTCTTTAGAGACTCACATAAATTGACTAAGTGCAACATGAAGTGGACATGAGCTTTGAGAGTATAGGAGCAGAATTTTATCATTTGAAAATTAAATGACTCCACAAGCACATGTGTTTGGTTCCCAAATGGTGGTAGTACGTCAGAATGTTGTGAAAACTTTATAAGCCTGGACTAGCTGGATGTAGATCACTGAGAGAGGCCTCTTTAGGGTATCTTGTTCATGAAACTTGCTGCTGCTTCTTTCTGTTGCTTAGTTAGCCAGGAAGTGAACAACTCTCCTCTGTCACCTGCTTTCAGTGTCATAATGCTATACCAAATGTTGTTGAGATAAGTGATCATGTACTGAACCCTGTGAAATAATTAGCCAAAAGAAATCTTTTATCCTTTAAATTGTTTTTGTAAGTCATTTCGCCACAGTAATGAGACTGTAATTAATGAAAATGGCCAGTATATGAAAACACTAAGCCTAGCCATCAGTGAAATGTAAATCTAATTATATCAAGATATCACACCTCAGTTACAGTAGCTATTTTCAGATAAAAGATAACAATTGTTGGTCAGGATATGGAGAAAAAAGAACTATTATAAACTATTTGATGATATTGTAAATCAGCACAATCAGTATGGACAAAAGTATAGTGGATTTGAAAAAGCTAAAAATTGATCTACTGTGTGATTCAGTTATAACACTCTGTACATAAACACAGAGGAAATGAAGTCACCATATCAGTTATAGCTACACTCTCATGTTTATTGAAACACTATTCACAATAGCTAAGATATTGAATCAGTCTAGTTTCCCATCAATGCATGAATGGATAAAGACAATGTGGTATATATACACACAATGGCAAAATTATCAGCTGGAAAGAAAAATAAAATTCTTTCATTTCAGCAAAATGGAAGGAACTAAAGTACAGTAATCTAAGTGAAATAAGCCAAAGACAAACACCATTCTCTTTCAGATTTGGAAGCAAAAAATAAAGTCAACTTGAAGATAAAGTAATGATTACTAGAAATTAATCTAATGTACAGTTTATAAAGAGCTAGAAGAGAGATATCTAAAGTCACTGAGCAGAAAGAAATGGTGAAGAGAGAGAAATGTTTTTATTTGGTGACTGCACAATATTGAAGTATAACACTTCACTCCTATATTGGTTAATTTTCAACTTGATATAGGTTGGAGTCATTGGAGAGCCTGGCCCCTCAATTGAGAAAATTATTGGGCTGCATTTTTTAAATTAGTGGTTGATGGAGGAGGGCCCAGCCCACTGTGGGTGATGCCATCTCTTTGCTGGTGGCCCTGAGTTCTATTAGAGAGCAGACTGAGCAAGCCAGGGGAAGCCAGCAAGTAAGTAGCACCCTTCCATGGTTTCTGCATTAGACCCTGCCTCCATATTCCTGTCTGGCTTTATTTCCTGTCCCGACTTCCTCTGATGATGAACAATGATGTGGAAGTACAAGCCATATGAGACCTTTCCTTCCCAACTTGCTTTTTGGTCATGGTGTTTCATCATAGAAACCTAGCTAACATGGAAATTGGTAACAGGATTTTGGAGTATTGGTGTGACAGACCTGAACATGATTTGGGGAGGATTATGGAAGGACCTTGGAAGTTTGGGCTAGAAAAGTCATTCAGTAATAAGAGCCTAGTGGGCTGTTCTATAGGAGCTTGGATGGTAAGAACATTGAGAGTACTGTTGATAACAGAGGCCTGGCTTGTGAAGATCCAGAGGGAAGCAAGAACGCAACACTGGTCCATTTGTGTGAAGAATATGAGGTGCCAGGTCAGCTGGGACAAAGAACCAACTGTGACTAAAGAGAGAGCAGGATCATTAGGTGAAATCCCCTGGGAAGTGTTTCCTCAGGATCAGCACACAGAAGCTGTGGTCCAGAAGAAACCGAGGTTGTACATAAGTCTTGCAGTCAAAATTGGTAGTGTAAGAGTCACCCAGACAGCCCTGCTTTTGAAGGCATAAAGGGATCATGAAGAGAAGCTGAGGGCTGGCACTGTGTGGCATGGTTGGATTCCCTGAAGAGAGCCCAGGAATGGCTATCAGTGAAAGTGCAGCCCAGATGTCCCAGAAGACTCAAGCATTTTGGAGATGCCAGTATCATGGGATGGCCACCAAGAGCAGAAGCAGCAGTGCAGTGGAGCCAACTGGAGTCTAGAAGATAACCTGTGTGAGTTGCAGCAATAGTAATCCTAGGTAAGGGTTAATACATGTCAATATAGATTAAAATCTTTGTGATTTGTGCCCAACATGCATACTTTTTCAAAGACAATTACTTTCAGTGCATTTTTATATGTATACACTATGAACTCATTTCTTTATGTGTCTCATAATTTTATTTAGAATATTGAACATTTCTTTTCTATTTTTCTATAAAATTCTTTTTTTGGTTTTCTTTTTTCTAATTATATGTTTTTATTTAAATTAGAAACATGAATGCTTCACATGTCAATCCCAGCTCCCTCTCACTCCCCTCCTCCCTTGTCTCTCTACCAGCACCCCTCCAGCCCCCCACCCAATCCCCACATCATTCCCCAGGGAAGGTGAGGCCCTCCTTGGGGGATCTCCAGAGTCTGTTATTTCATCCAGGGCAGGACCTAGGCCCTTCCCCATGTGTCCAGGATGAGAAAGCATTCCTCTTTTTGGAATGGGCTCCCAAAGTTCATTCATACGCTATGGTAAACACTGATCTATTACCCAAGGCCCCAGAGATTTCTTAGGCCTCCTCACCGACACTACATGGAGTCAGCTGTCTTTGTGGGTTTCATCAGCACAGTCTTGACCCCTTTGCCTGTCACTCCTCCATCTCTGTCACTGGGTTCCAGGAGATCAGTTCAGTGTTTAGCTATGGGTATCTGTCTCTGCTTCCATCAGTCACTGTATGAAGGTTCTAGGATGGCATATAAGGTAGTCATCAACCTGAATATTGAACATTTTACATATAGCATAATGTGTAAGCTTTAGAAGCCAGATTTTCTGTCTTTAATAGGCCTTTTTAAATTTACTGCGCCTTTAAAACTAATTTTGTGAAATCTGTATTTTATGTCTCATATAGTCACTGAAGTGTCTGTTCAATCAACTTAATGGTCAACTAGTAATTGTCCTGTGATTTTCTTAAGCATCTAAAACTATTAATTTTCCCAATCTTTTCAAAGAACTGTGCAAGCACGCAAGTGTGTGTGCGCGCACACACACACACACACACACACACACACACACAAACACACACATATGGTATGTGGTGTGACACTTCCTTCATTTCCTGCTTGGAGAGAGCCCCAACTTAAGCCATAGGTAATAAGTTAGAGCCTTCTCTGATCTTTTATGAGCATGTACACTATCCAGAGTATTCACACATCCAATATATACATGTAGACTCCTAGAGGATTTTTCAAAATCCCTCTTGATGTCTAATTCTGCAACTTTTCCTTAAGACTGTTGGCTAGTTTATTGTTTGCACCATCTGTTATTGTCCACTTTAGAAAACTTAAATCATTGTGTCTAAATATTTTCAACATATGCCTCAAAGGAAAAGTACATTTCCCACAAAATGATCTCTGAGTCAAATTAAATAAAGTCAGCCATCCAAGGCAGTAAACCACCAAATATGTTAGATAATGAAAGTTTTCTTTCAAAGCTTCATTTCCAGAAAATTATCCTCATTCTTCTACCTCCAGTGCTGCTGGTTTCCATACAACTTAGAACTGTTGGTTTTTAAGCCTACTGCAGCAATTGAAGTGTAGGTTATAATACCACAGATTTCTCTATTCTTACTCAGTCATCTGGGCTTGTTGCACACAATGTGACTTCTCTTCAACCAAATTAGGGTGTCCATGTTGGCTATAGGTTACATTTTTACCTCTTTCTAGCAAAAATGTTATCGGTTGTTCTGAAGAAAATGCTTTTTAACCCGCTCTTGAGCAGGAGTTTAAGAATAGTGTATGTCCCTTTTTTCCTTCGAAATATTAGAGCAGAAGAGGTTTAGCATGAACAAGACTATTTGATCCCTGTCAACTTGAAATAGAGAAATTTGCTTTCCTAGAAACCTGGGTAGAAAGGAAAAACGTGATAATATATAAAGCAGATGAGCATATGTCATTATGAATATTGTCTTCATTCTAATTTAAATAGATAAATCTATAGAATCAATTAGTTTGTTTCCATTCCTTCTCCTAATATTCCATTGTCCAGTGAAAAGGGCCAGTGAATAAAAGTGCTTGATAAGCAAGTCTGACCATCTTGAGTTCAGTCCTTGAGACCCAAATGGTAGAAAGAGAGGCATGACTTACACAAGTTGTACTCTGACCTCCGCTTGTATGCTTTGGCACAAGCACCCACGTGCGCGCGTGCACACACACACACACACACACACACTCACACACACACACGGTTCAAAAGTAAAAAAATGGAATTTGATTTTTTCATTTCCACCAAGACTGCTAGGTTTGGATAGGGATCAAACTGAAGTTAAGGCTGGAAAGTAGCCCTAGATCCAATACCAAAGTACACTACCATACAATGGTTTCCATAAAGTCTTATAACTCAAGATCAAAGAAGTGAGTTCTTACAGAATAGATTTTAAATTGGTGTCCCAATTTACTCGATCACAATGCACGCAGCACCATACAAGGTACAGTTGTGTGTTTGAGTGGAGGGATACAGATTCAGGTATAAAGAAGATTCAATCAGTACCTCCAAAGATTACTCTTAAACAAGTTAGGCCAAAAGAAAAATAGAATGAATCAAATATGGGAAATGTCTATTAATGACATCAACAGCATACTATAAAAATTCAAATAAGGGTAAAAGACATGCGATCATTTTAAGTAAACAACAAAAACATTAACATAATGTCCTATTAAGATCAACACAGACATTAAGTATTGGAGGAAAAGATATTAATCACTAATTTTACCCGATTCTGGGCCCTACAATCTATAATGCTGATTGGGCTGACAAGATTTGCCCATTGGTATAAAGTGGCATGAATTGTATGGAAGTAACCAACCACTTTCTGATTGAATTTAAGACCAATTCCATTAGATGGAACCCACATTTGGCAAGAAACTGAGTCTAGATAGGTCTTAGGCTCTAGGGGATAATTGAATAGTATCACTCTGATAAATGAACATTGTAATAAAGTGATTCCTATTGACTTATTGTTAAGCATATTAATCAGTGTATTTCTCAACCTTCATCAGAGAAACTTCTTGTAGTAAATAACAGTTAGCACACAGACCCTCAACTTGTCAATGTGCAAAGATATTGAGTCATCAGCCCTAAATTGGACATATCACTCTCCTCCCCCAAAGGTTTAGATATTTTTGTGCAAGAAAGATTGTCAGAGTTGGAGATGAAGTACAACTTCAAAGAAACTATATTTTCAAGGCACAACATGGCAGTTGTACATATGTACTCATATCAGTTGTGGCAGCATGCACAAACCCTGTACAAACTCAAGGGGGACAAAATCCCAAGATTTAAGAGCTTCAGGGAAACAGAGAGTCATGGGTTTTTTTTGTTTGTTGGTTTGTGGTTTTTTTCTTTTGCTTTGTTTTGTTTTGCTTTGCTCTGTTTTATCATGTGACCCCTGGTAGGCTTACCACAGTACAGGACAGGCCCCATTCTTTTTTTTCCATATATTTTTATTTAACTTTTTACGCATGTCACTTTCAGTTCCCTCTCCCTCCCCTCCTCCCCCAGCCCCCAATCCTCCCAACCCATCACCCCAACTCCACCTCCCCTCCCCTCCCCAGGGAGGGCAAGGGCCCCTGTGAGGGATTTTCAGGGTCTGTCACATCATCCCGAGAAGGGCCCAGGTTCTTCCTCATGTGTCCAGGCTGAGAGAGCATTCCTCCATGTGGTATGGGTTCCCAGAGTCCTTCTGTATGCCAGGAATAAATACTGCTCCACTCTCTCAGGTCCCACAGATTGCCGAGGGACAGTCCCCATTCTTAAAATTGTTGAGAAACACAAACTAGAATCATTTAGAAAAAAAGAACTCAATGCTGGATATGTAGGAGCATCAGGGCGGAGAGTGTGGATCTGGGAGGAGTTGGGGAAAAGAGAAATATGATAAAAACACATTGTGTGAATTTCTCAAATAATTAATAAAATATTATTTTAAAGCATTTAAAGCATGACATTACATGAATGCATAAAATAATGAAATTCTAATACGTTTTACAACATTAAAAATCTATACCCATAAGTAAGCTGAAAGGCAGAAAGGAAAGTCATTTGCCAAAGGTCACATATTGAATGAATACCTAAACTGTGGTGGGAAACAGACTTAAGGGATTATGGCCACTCTAGTGTTCTTTACTCTGGATTACATTGCCAGGCTCTGTAGCAAATCATTCACCTTCAGTTAAACTTTAGGTAATAGGGTGTGGAGTTGGTGGTATCTGGTTTGATGCAGCTCTGCTGACAAAAGTCAGCCCCTTCCAGCAACACAATACTCCCCTTTAGTTAATATTGGTTCACAGCTGTCAGAACAGGTGGCAGATGGAAAGGGCCTGAGAGAGTAGCACTGCTAGAGGGCAAAAACAACTGAGTTCCGGGAGAAATCGGGTTATGAAGGAGACTGAGTAAAAAGGGGGGTCATGGAACCATGTAAGACAGTAAAAGATGTAAAAAAAATAAAGGAGTTTAATCTTAGAACTCTCTGTCTGTCTGTCTGTCTGTCTATCTTCTCTCTCTCTCTATCTTCTCTCTCTCTCTCTCTCTCTCTCTCTCTCTCTCTCTCTCTCTCTCTCTCTCTCTCTCTCTCTCTCTCTCTCTGTGTGTGTGTGTGTAGATATGGTCTTGCCATGGAACATGTGTGAAAGCCAGAGGAAAATCTCCAGTGTCGATTCTTGCATTTATTTTGTTTTAGACAGGATCTTTTGTGGTTCATTATCTCACACACCAGGCTGGCCTGCTCCATGAGTTTCTGGATTTTTTTTCTCTGCCTACTTTCTGGTAGTAGGAACACTAGGATTGCAACCATGTGCTACCATACATAGCTTAAGGAATTCTATTACGAAACAAAAATAAATGCTGACCCTACTCCAATAGGGAATGTAGAAGGCACAATGATATGCCATTAATACATATCCAATCCACAATTCTAATTTATGATCAATTTATACAGCAAAATTATAACCCAATTTCATAAGTCAAGTTGGTGCTAGTACTTGATATATAACATTTATAAATATAATTTTTGGAGGTTTTGTTTCAAAGTCAAAATAAATATATTTTGTCATGCTAGGTTCAAGTCTAGGGTGGTACTGGGATCAAACCTAGGGGCTCTCACATACTAAGCAAGTGCTCTACTGTAGTATTCTATCTCCAACCCTAGAATACATATGCATTTAAAGATTGGAGTATAGCCTAGCATGTGCAAAGACTCTGGATTCAATCCCAGCACAACAAAAAGGGCATTCCGCCTAGATAAATGTATGAAAACTAGAAAAAAATTTAAAACTAGAAATAAGGTATATATAGACTATCTAGCTCCATCTTGTAAAATCCTTTTCCCCAGAGAACATACCATAAATCATTGGCTTAGTGTGTGCCTCTTCGCCCAGTAATATGCCACTCCATAGAAAGGGATAAAAGAAAAGCTTTTTGATAGTTAAATGAATACATGTTTAATAGACAGTTTCAAATAAAAGAATTTCTCAAAAAATCAAAGTCTCTGGGGTGATCATATACACAGACATGATTTGGGTAAAAACAACATAATATTGAGTGCAATAATTTGATATTTAAAAGAGAAAAATTATCCTCTTGCTTTCGAATATAGAACAAAAAATAAAACCTGAAAAATATTCTCAACTAGTGGGGTGGCACAAAGCATTATTATAATTCATAAGGTGGGAAGAAATAGCTCATAGCAAATGGTTCCATCAAAATTCTGAAGGAACATTGAAATGGTTTAAATAAGAACTGTCCCCACAGGTTCCAGCATTTGAATACTCGGTCCCTGGTTTGTTTTGTGTTTGGGGAAGTTTAGGTGCTGCATACTGAAGGAAGTATGTCACTGGGCACAGGATTTGGGAGCGGAAAGCCTCACCCAATATCCATTCTGCTCTCTCTTCTTTGTGCTTGAGATTAAGGATATGAACTCTCAGTTTCTTGCCGTCTTTCTTCTATAAGTCATAGTATTGTATTAGACCAACAGGAAAGTAACTAATATAAGTATGAAATATGTTTATTAACTGCAAGCATGAGGAGTTTAAGTGAAGAAAATATCACTAAATAATAAACAAGTTTGATAACAACAGTAGAATAGTAAAGACAGTGTATAAAGACTCTAGACCACTACCCTTCCTAGATCAAGTTTTATTTTTTCATTGGTGTAAGTGTCCTTTTATATTTCATCATCAAGATTTTGCTTAAGCATTGTGAATTGATCCTTCTTCACCTTCTTTTATCCTGTGATTATTGTTAGAATATAAGAAACCAAATAGTAACTATAAATTTTATAATTAGCCATTCTTTGGAGTATTGATACTGATTTTAATAATACTTCTGCTCTTTTTAGTATTAAGTAAAAACTGTATCATTTTTGGCAAATAGTTTTCATCCTCTTTTCAAACAGTTTTGTTTTTTGTTGTTGCTATTGTTTTATACATTAGTATCAATTTGAATGAGTTAGTGAAATACACTTTGCTTCCTACTTCACCCGAAATCATAAATATCTGAAAAAGTGGTTTATTTTACCGAGTGATTTTTATACTTTTAAGATGGGTATGTGCTCTTCATATTTGACTTAGTGATGTGATGCATTAATAAACAATCCACGAATTTCTGAGGAAAAAATGGGCTTCCAATCTAGTTTTTTAATAAGATGGGTTATACTACCTACACTGAAGGGATTAGATGAGGCTTGATAACAGTCATGTGTCACTTAATCCGTACCAAAAACAACACTTTCTGGGAAATGCATCATTAGCTGATTTCATAATTGTGCTAACATCATTCTGTCCTTATGCAAACTATAACAGCTAAGCCACGGTCTGGCAACATATTCCGGGACTACCAATATGCATTCTTCTCTTGACAAAAGGATCATATGCAGTACGTGATTGGACTTTCTCTCACATAATCCATGTCAGAGCTTCAGGCTATGTTGGAATCCCATGAAATTTTTGCATACATATTTTTCCTGGAAGCGGGTCTGTAGGTTTCACTTTATTCACAAAAGAATTTGTGTCTCTCTTCCCAGGAAATAAAAGTTAAGAACATAAACCTAAAATATTCCCATTCCAAAAGAAACTATATGGAGTTCCAGAGTACAAAGTTAAAAAAAGAGGTAGCATTGTTGAAAAGATGGTGGATTTAATTAATGAAAAGGTCCTAAAAAATGAAGTGCTTCAAGAGCTCTTTTTACGTTCATGGTTTGAAAAGATTAACCTGAGGTGTTTGTGGAAAGTGACTATTGGTAATGGTGTATTCAAGAAGCAGGATTCCGGCTGGAAATGAAGGCTCAGAAGAGATGCAGTAGGAAACTTTTCAAAACTCTCTCCAAGTACTATCTTAAGGGAGACAAAAAGGAACATTTTGACTACTTCTGTTTCTGAAAATGACCAAATACTTTCAGTCTTTTTCTTTTTAACCCAACAGTTAATTTAATTCACATTATAATAGCACCATCTTGTGGAACATGGTAGAAACACATGGCTCTAGTGGCTTCTCAATCAGTTGGTGCTAGGAAAACCTGAATCTAACTCAGGAAGCTCTGTCTACCAAACCTATTGTCTCTGTACTATCAGTATGCTGCTTATGAAATTGATATTGTCATCCTTTTAATATAGGAAAACTAAGGCCAGGACAGATTAAAATGTTTTTTCTGAAGTCACACAGCCCAGTGTTGAAGAAAAGTAGAACTGTGACTATTTCAATCCTAAGGTACAATAAAAGGCCTTTTGTGAGACCTAAAAAAATGATAATTTCATGATACAAAAAGAATAAAATCACTAATGGGGACTTCTAGAACAAATTGTGAAGACTCAATACATAATTATAAAACAAAATATAGATGTAATCCAGAAGTTCGTCTCAACCTTTGTAAGATTTGTAACCAAAACACTTCACGAATGGAGTTCTGGCAGAGTGATAAGCCCAAGATTTATATCAGTTATTACCAAATGGCAAAACCAATACCACACCAGATGTTTCCCATAAAAAGCCTTGTTGATATTGTTTTCTGAACAAAATAGAACAGATCCTCAGACACCTGATAGGTAGTGTCATCATAATTAACCATAAAGAAATATGCCTCATACCCACAATTCAATCTAGACAGTCTCAGTTTTCCACAATAACAATTTATTTTTATTTTATAAGTGTGAGTGTGTTGCCTGCACATATGTCTGCAATATGTGTGTACCTGGGGCTCAAGAAGGGGTCAAATTCTCGGGCATTGGAGTTACAGACTGTTGTGAGGTGTTGTGTGAGTGTCTGGAGTGGAACCCAGGTCCTTTGAAAGAACAGCCAGTGTTCATAACCACTGAGAAACCTATCCAGTCCCACAAACAACAATAATTTTGAAATTGTCTTATGAACTTCAAGTGTACAGCAAAGGAAGCTCTTAACACAAGGGTTTTGTTGTTGTTGTTGTTGTTCTATGTTGTGCTTTAACAAATTATTTTGTCATGCCTGAATATGGGAATTCTGGTATCAAGAAATTATCTGTAAATTGAGCCTCATGGGGCTGTGATCTCACAGGCCTGATGACCAGAGTCTGATCCCAGTGACTTACAAAATAGCCAGTGTAGTGTAGGACATGTAATCCCAGCACCCAGTGGGGAGGTAGGAGGAGGACATGGGAACCACGTGGAAGCTTAATGGTCAGTGAAGCAAGAGAACCTGCCTCAATAAAATGAAAGGCAAAAACGGAAAGGCAAGAACTGACTTCCAAAAAGTAAGAAGTCATCCTCTGACTTCCACATACATGCATTCATAAATGTTAAAAGATTTATCTCTGAACTAAACTCTAGAATAACCATAACCAGTCAGGCACATACATGTCCTCTTTGGAAACACATGTTACACAATCACCTTGCTGCCAATGATATGACCTGAGGTCTCTGGCCCCCATCTGTCCTTTGACTTTCTACCTCTCTTTCTGCAATAGATTTGGTGCTGTTGGGACTACTAGGTGTGGATGGATGCTCTCTGCCTTTGATAGTAATTTTTGACAGGGCTTTATTACTTTTTATATGACTGCTATTAATTTTTTTGTTTGGGGTTTTTTTTGAGACAGGGTCTCACTATGTAGCCCTGGCGGTTCTAGAACTAACTCTGTAGACCAGGCTGGCCTTGAATTTAAAAAGACGTGCCTGCCTCTGCCTCCCAAATGCTGGGATTAAAGGTGTGTGCCACCACCACCCAGCATGATAATCATTTTTTAATGAAAGCTTCATCCTTATTTAGAAGAAAATATAAGAGAATAGTCATTTATTGCTTACTTTCAAGAGGACTTTAGAACAAAACTAGCTTTATTAGACTTGGCCTCCAAACAAGAATTATGTTTTAATTATAAATATTAAATTACATACCCCACAAGCTATATTATTTCCTCTACCAACGACTTAGTCATAGACTGCAAACCTCTCTTTCTTCTGAAATTCACCTTTGATAATGAATCCAGGGCTTCTTCACACCTTTTCTTACTCCACTGTTATAGGAATGTGATTTCCCCCTCCTTCCTCCTGAGTTCCCTTCCAGCACTGACACACAACCCCATACTTCCTTTGATTTGTTCAGGTGCAAGTACAATTAGAAAGACTCTCTGACCTCCCATGTTCACTTTTAGAACCAAATTTGCTTATTCTCCACCAGAGTGAGAAATTAATTTTATGCCTGCCACCTTCTATTGTCATCACAGGTTCATCTGTGTGTGTATGTGTTCAGCTCAGGATTTTGGTAAGAATGATAGGCGCCATAGTTACTGAGCACTACCAGCTCTAACAACCTTGGAGAGAGAACACACTAAGAGACGAGTAAGCATGCTTACTACCTCTACTTGTTTTCTTTTCTTGTAATCACGTTTTCTTTCAAAAACTAAATGGGCTTTCAACGAGCCAAGACTCTCGTTTGGCCATTCTTTAATGCAGCTCCTGGTTAGTTTAGAAGACGACAATGCATTCTCAGGTTCAGGTACTGCTATTTCTCATGAACTTCAGCAAGTGTTATGAAATAACTCAGTGTGCACAATAAATCCTTTAAAATGGCACAAATCACCTCCACCTTTTCACACAGACCACTGAGTAGAGATATGTGGGTACATACCAAAACAGCACTTTGTTGTGTTCTAATATTTCACTCTATTAAATCTCAATATTCACACATTTTTACGTTGTGTGTAAGAAAATAAGAATATGAGAAAAAGCATTTATGTGATTAAGTTTCAAAATGAACCTATTTATGTCATGGAAAACCTTTTTTGCTAAAAAATGACTAAAAGACAAAATGTGACTTGCCTGACTTGAATATTTTATAGACATATTGCCTAAAATGAGCAAAATAATCATATTACATCACAGAAGACAATTGACAGAATTCAAACAATAATTTCAATATTAGAAAATGCACATCTGCTATTGTGGCTTGAGAGGTTTCTGACAGCTTTCTGATGAACTTATTGATAGTAAAAATGAGTTTGATTTTCTAAACATTACACGACATATATCAATATTAATATCTTTTTATAAAACCGTTTCATTCATAATTTTACCAGAGATGGAGTAAGCAAAAGATACACTCATGGTATAGATCGGTGAATGGATTCATGTAATAGAGAAGGAAAAGTTCTTTGATCCCCATTGTAGCTATGCTTTAAGAAGTTGGATCCGGGGCATCTAAGCCTACAATCCCAGTGCCAGTGAGTCTGGGAAACAGGGATGTTCCCAAGAGAGATGCATGATACTCCAGAAAAGTAGAATGAGGCAAGATCTCCTGAGCAGATTGGGAACATCAGGGGGGATGGGAGAGGGAGCTAGGAAAAAGAGAGGGGGATAAGAGGAGGGGAGAAGAAGGTATGTGGGAGCGGGAAGTTTGAGTCAAGGTAAGAATAGAGGAGAGCAGGATGAGAGATACCATAATAGATTGAGTCATCATAGGCTTGAGGAGAGAGCTGACACTAGTGAGATCTCTGGAGATCTACAAGGATAACACCAACTGGCAAACTAAGCAATAGTGGGGAGACTACATTAAATGCCCCTCCTTGATGGTAAGGTTGATGACTACCTAATATGCCATCCTAGAACCTTCATCCAGTGACTGATGGAAACAGAGACAGATACCCACAGCTAAATACTGAACTGAACTCCTGGAACCTGGTGACAGAGATGGAGGAGTGATGAGCAAAGGAGTCAAGACCATGATGGTGAAACCCACAAAGACAGCTGACCAGATAAGGGGGAGCTCTTGAATCCCAGACTGATGTCTGAGAGGCCAACAGGGGACTGATCCACACTCCATGAATGTAGTCTCAGTGAGGAGGCCACAGAAATCACTGGGGCCTGGTGTAGTAGATCAGTGTTTACCATGGTTTATGAATGATCATTGGGAGCCCATTCCAAATAGAGGGATGCTCTCTCAGCCTGGACACGTGGGGAAGGGCCTAGGTCCTGCCCTGGATGAAATGACAAACTTTAGAGATCCTCCCAAGGAGGGCCTCACCTTCCCTGGGGAATGATGTGGGGATTGGGTGGTGGGCTGGGAGACTGGTGGAGGGACAAGGGAGGAGGGGTGGGAGAGGGACCTGGGATTGACATATGAAGCATTAATGTTTGTAATTTAAATAAAAACATTACAAAAACAGAAGTTGCTTGTTAAGGGGTCAAGACCATGCTGGGGAAACAGCTGACCTGAGCAAGTGGCAGCTCACGGACACGAGTCTGTCATCTGGGGAGCCAGCATAGAGCAGAACGTGGGCATCAGTTGGGGGGCCTGGGCAGTCTATGGGGCCTCTGGCAGTGGAACCAGTATTCATCTTTACTGCACAAATGGGCTTTGGGAGCCCATTCCCTATGGAGGGATATTCTCTCGGCCTAGATGCATGGGAGAGAGAGCCTAGGTCCTGCCCCAAATGATGTGAGAGATTTTGATGATCCCCCATGGGGGCCTTACCCTTCCTGAGGAGTGGATGGAGGGTGGGGTGGAGGGTTGATGGGGGAATGGGAGGATGGGAGGGAGAGGGAACTAAATTGGTATGTAAAATAAGATTGTTCTTAATTTAAATAAAACTTGATTTAAAAAGAAGCTTCTTGTTGTCTAGTGTTGATGCTGCTCAATTTAAATCTTTTTTTAAAAGAATTATTATTATGTATACAGTGTTCTGCCTGCATGTATGCCTGCAGACCAGATGAGGGCACAAAATCTCATTATTGATGTTTGTGACTCACCACATGGTTACTGGGAATTGAACTCAAGACCTCTGGAAGAGCAGCCAGTGATCTTTATCTCTCAGCCATCTCTACAGTCTCTAGAGTGTTCATCTTAGCTGAAAGTTTACTTCTCCTTTTTATGATTATGAAACAATATGAACCCAATTTTCCCTATATTTCAATTATGATGGTGCCGCAAAAATACTTCCAAAAATAGAAATGAGAATTCATATTCCTTGTATTAAACTAGACCACGAAGAATCTAGTCTACAAAACAATGACACCATTCCTAGTAGTTTTGTAAATCAATCTTCATAAGATATGTATCCTTTATCACAATATGTAATTATTTATTATTATTTTAAATGTATTAACAAATAATTTTCAGTTTTAGTTTACAACATAATAAATATCAGTATGATCTTTTTAATATTCATGATTTATAGTGTAAAGACATTTTAAAAATAAACAATTTATGAACCATGGTTTGGTAAAACATTAATTCAAACATTCATTCCTCTTGCAGGAGGAGGAACTTGCTGGCAAACATTTGTCATGAACCCTTTTCCTCCTGCTTAATAAAAATAAGGAAATGAAAATTTTCTTATGGTACAACTTTGTAAACCAAATTGATAAGTATTACTTGGCATCCATTGGGACTGAATTCTCTAAGTTCATGTTGGAAGTGAGAGATTTGGGGTCTTCCTTTCTGGGAGGATAAAATGTGGGAACATACTCCTAAAGCCCCAGATACTATTGAATCGAAAGAGTGCAATGTAAACCAAAGGCAGTTTATAACATCTATTACGGAAAAGAATAGGACTTGTAATTGGCAAGAGAAAATAAAAACATTGTTCTACCAAGGAAACAATTTCCTAATAAAGTATTTATTAAAAGCTAATTCTTATGGAAATGAGGAAACATGGTATAGTACCCTGCCTTGTTCCATAACCTAGGAAATCAACTTATCTTTATATGTGTGTCTATGTTTCCTATGGTCAAAAGGGGAGAATTCCTACATGAGCAATTAAGATGTAGATACCAAAGAATAATGTAAGTAAATATTTCAAATTTCAAATTATTTAACAAATAGAGATGCAACTTATAGTCTCTTTTTCAGATATATCCTATCTACCTGTGTTAAATCATCCAAAGAATAACAATGCTTAACACTCATACTTGTTTTAGTATATGTGCTGCCAAAGTGAGCTCGACAGTTGTACTCTTTATTATTATCTCAATATATCTCATTTTTTTCTGACTGTGGCTTTATACATTACCATATCTGTTTATAATGCTCTTTGCCATCAAAATCTTTGTGTGTGTGTGTGTGTGTGTGTGTGTGTGTGTGTGTGTGTGTGTGTGTGTGTGTGTGTGTGTTTCCAGACAGGTTTTTCTCTGTATTGCTTTGGAGGCTATCCTGGAACTCACTCTGTAGACCAGGCTGGCTTCGAACTCACAGAGCCTGCCTCTGCCTCCTGAGTGCTGGGACTAAAGACATACACCACCAGCGCCTGGGTCCCATCAAAATCTTACTGTGTCTTTGTAAGTCTTATTCTGAAATGTTTGTTTTTTTGGTGATACACAGGCAGGTTTCAGGTTCACTCTCATCTTTCCTCTGCCTACCAATTCCAGGTATGTGTCACTAGACTTGCCTACTTGAACAATTTAATTACACTCACCTGGATAACAATAATGACTTCTGTGTTGTGCTTTATGATTTATTTGCAAAATTAAATTTGTCATATTTTATTTATTGCTTGTTTATTATTTATTAATTTATTATTTATTTAGTGTTTATGAGCTTAAGACTTTCCTTCTTCAATCCAGCGTCTAAGCGGGTTAGAAGTTATCACATCAACTTATCAACAAGTTGAAAAGTAAACTGAAAGCCAGTATCTCTCACATATTCTTCCGAGAAGGAAGCTCACAGGAAAAACTTCCCTCCAGTTTTAAAGAAACAAGTAGGTTAATACAGGGGAAGTCACAAGTTAATGAAGCAAAATCAGTGACCTAAGTCTCCAATTGGGAACACGCTGGGGTAGGAAAACCTGAACTGCTAACTCAAAATCTGAGGGTAGTTGCTTGTGCCTGAAATCCTGGTGCTCAGGAAGCTTCAGAGGCAAAGGATCACTGCAGATTTGAATCCAATTTGCAGTGAGGAACACATCTTTGGAGGAACTGAGCTAGAACTGACCTGGAAGACTAGATCACATAGTGATAGAAGGTGTTATGCAAGCTGACAAGGGAGAAAATCAATCAGTACTCAAAAGCAGTTGTGGTGCTTATGAAACAAGCAATGATCGGTAGGACAATATGCACCTGAGGGTACAATAATGGTACCTGCAGCTTGTGAATAGCCTAACTGGACCTAAGGCTAACTCAATCGGAAGGAAATTCAGCCAACTGCCTGTGACTGGTGAGGTCATAGACCCTACAGAAGAACCCAAGGACTACCACTTTCCTAAACCAGTAAAAATTTCTAACTGCATTCTAACTACTTATACTCACAGGTAAGTGTAGTTCTCACTCCTCATCAAAGCGGCAGGACATGGAAGCCATTACAGAAAGCTCACAACTGGTCAGTATGCAAAGAACATCTGACTCCACAATGCCCAACCCTAGCTGATACATTTCCAACACATCCCCTACACTGAAAGGTCCTGGAACATCAGAGGAAAAGGGGGAAGAAAGATTGTAAGAACCAGAGTATTGGACTATCTGCCGAGGGACTGTGTTTCCATTTAGGACAAGGAAACTGTAACTATGACATCTCAACAATAAACAAGGCCTGCTCAATGACAACATCTATTGACATGCTAGCACGGATAGGTGATATCTCACAAGGCCCCTCCCCTAGATGAAGAACTACAATAAAAGGTGGCTGAGAGTTTGAGAAGCAGTCATTCATTCCCGAGTAACCTAGTACCTCCATTCGTGGAAGGAGGTAGGATAATTGTAAATCTTTGCCTCCCCTCTGCTTCTCTAAATGCAATCCCCAGTTTCATCTCTAACTCTACAACAGACCACCTGCTGCAGCCTTCCTTCCTCCCCACCCCAATCTCCAGTGGAAGACACAGATCTTCCCCCTCTTGCCCCACTCACTGCTTTATCAACAGACCCCAACTCCAGCAGGCACTCCCTGGGAAACCTCCAGCTATTCTAGCCCAAGGAAATAGATAGACTAACTATAGACCTTCACCTCTCCCTCTGCTCCTCCAAGACCACGTGCTCCCCCATCTCATCCCCAGCCCTGAAGCAGACCATCTGCTGTAGATACCCCTTCCTCTTTGGTCTCATCTCTAGTGGGACACACAGATCTTCCCCTCCAAATTTCCTTCTTCCCACTCACTGCTTTACCAAAGCACCTAACTCTAATAAGCATTCCCTGGGAACCCGCAGGCCATTCAGGCAAAAAACAATGGGTAAGCTAACTGCAGATCTTCACCTCTTCCTCAGCAGCTCCAAGTCCAATTCCCCAACATTCCTAGCTCTGTAGTAGATCTTCTGCTGTGGCCTCTCTCACTCTCTGCCCCCATTCCCAGGGAACTAAGAAGATCCTGGTGAAATACCCTGTTTTCCTCCCCCAGGTGAACCACTTCAGTCCCCTGTGGTAGTGTATTATTTATGATTTAAAATCTTGCCTGAGGGTTCAGAAGGCAAAGCTAGCCACAAGCAATAGAGCCAGGCAGTAATGATATACACCTTTAATTCCAGCAGCCATACTATTTAGCCATAGAAGCCAGGTGGTGTGTGGTGGTACATGCATTTAATCCCAGGACTCAGGAGACAGAGGTAGAAGGATCTCTGTTAGTTTAAAGACACACTGAGCTGTACGGAATTGATTCAGTCTAAAAGAGAAAGTTCAAATAAAGGTGATCTCAGCACTTGGGATCACACACCTTTAATCCAAGCACTTGAGGTATATAAGATAGGAGCAGATATGGAGCAGTTATGCAGTCTGGGAGGCATTTTGGTCTTCAGCCATGTTGAGGGTAGGATTGCTTCATCCTGAGGAGAGGTAAGAGCTACTTGCTTGGCTGTTTTGTTCCTCTGATCTTCAGCTTGAAGCTTGAACCCCAATATCAGTCTTTGAATCTCTTATTGATTGTGTTACAGTCCTTCCTTTCTAGTTCATCCCAATTCCTAAGTGTCAGTTCCTAATACTTAGGACTCCTAGTGGCCACATCTTTCAGTATCCTGGAAGAATTTCCTACCAGGCAACAAATAGCTACTACAACCTCCCAAGAACCAGAATTCTACACACTGATTTCCATAATGACTGCACCAGTTTACAGTCTCTCCATCAATGAATGACAGTTTCCCTTTACCAGGATCCTTGCCAGCATTTATTGTCAGTTGTTTTCTTCTTTTTGGCCATCTGAGTATGATAAGATGAAATCTCAAAGTAGTTTTCATTTGGATTTCCCTAATTGTTAAGAGTGTTGAAGAGGTTTTTTTTAGTTATAAATTATTTTTATATCTACATCCCAACTACAGTTTCTTCTCCCTCTTCTCCTCACAGATTTTCTCCGTGTCTCCTCTCTCACCTCCCACCATCCAGTCCTCCATTTCTCTTCTGAAAATGGGAGGCCTCCCATAGATATCAACCAGCCATGGCATATCGAGTTGCAGCGAGACTAGGCATCTCCTCTCCTGTTAATAATGGACAAGGGAACCAGTAGGAGGAAAGGGCCCCCAAAAGCATGCAACAGACTCAGAGACAGGCCCTGCTTCCACTGTTAGGAGTCTCACAAAAAGACCAAGCTACACAAATGATATATATATGTGCAAATGGCCTAGGTCAGTCCCTTGCAGTCTCCATGGTTGTTGTTTAGCCTCTGTGAGCCCCTCCCTATAAGACCAGGTTAGTTGGTGTGTGTGTGTGTGTGTGTGTGTGTGTGTGTGTGTGTGTGTGTGTGTGTTGTCCTTGACCCCTCTGGATTCTACAATCCTTCCTCCCCCTCTTAAGCCTGTGAGTCTGTGAATCTATTTCCATCAGTTGCTAGGAAAAGCCTCTCTGATGACAATTGTGCTAGGCACTAATCTATGAGTACAGCATGATATCATTAGGAATCATTTTATTGACTTTTTGTCAGTTGTATTTGGTTCTATCCCAGATTTTTGACCTATCCACACTCTGGGTCCTGCCCCTTCAGGCAGTGTCAGGGGTGGGCTCCCTCTTGTGATATGGGTCCCAAGCTGGACCAGTTATTGCTTGTCCACTTCCACAATTTCTATGTCACATGTACCCCCGCAATCCTGCATTCAGTCTGAAGATTCACAGGGACAGGATGGTGTAAAGATAATGGCACACTTGATGAGGGTATAGGTAACTATTTATTGTGGGAAGTACTTGAAAGAGAAAACTGGCGTGGTTAGCGGCACAGTCACCGAAATTCTCTCCCTACAGGATGGCCTCTTTGGTCTGAGGATTTAGTAGGGGTAAGAGTTCTCTCTTGTGGAAGGCTCTTCATGTCTCTGACCTCTCAGCATTTACGCCAATATCTGACTCCAGGTTTTATCATTAAGGCCTATTCAAACTATTTGGTGTTCTGTAAGCTTCTTGCACTTTCATATTCATGTCCTTCTTTAGGTTGCGAATGTGTTTTTTCCTATGATTTTGTTGGATATATTTTCAGTATCTTTGAGCTTGAATTCTTCACCTTCTTCTATCCCTATTATTCTTAAGTTTGGTCTTTGCACAGTGTCCCAGATTTCCTGGATGTTTTGTGTTCAGTATTTGTTGGATTTAACGTTTTCTTTGACTGCTAAATCTATTTCCTCTATTGTATCTTCAAAGGCTGAGATTCTCTCTTCTGTCTCCTCATTCTGTTGGTTATGTTTGCATCCATAGTTCCTGTTCATTTATCCAGATTTTTCTTTCCAATATTCCCTCAGTTTGTGTTTTCTTTACTTCCTCTATTTCAATTTTCAAATCTTGGACTGATTCCTTCACTTGTTTGATTGTTTTTTCTTGATAATGTTAACTTCTTTAAGGGAATTATTGATTTCTTACAATTTTTTTTGTTTTTACGAGACAGGGTTTCTCTGTATTGTTTCGGAGGCTATCGGTCCAGCCTGGCCTCGAACGCACAAAGATCCGCCTGCCTCTGCCTCCCGAGTGCTGGGATTAAAGGTGTGCGCCACCACCACCCGGCTGATTTCTTACAATTTTTTGTTTGTATTTTCCTCCATTTCTTTAAGGGAATTTTTCACTTCCTCTTTAAGGGCCTCTTTCATCTTTGTAGTTATTTTTAAGGTCGTTTACTTCTGCGTTGGGATATTCAGGTCTTGCTGGTGTAGAACTAGTAGTTTCTGGCACTGCCATACTGCTCTTTATGTTGTTGAATGTATTCTTACACAGCTGTCTACCCATATCTTGATGCAAGTGGAGCCTTTGCCTCCATATGTCTCTGTTGTGGCAATCGGTGCAAATAGGGCCTGTGGCTCCAGTGGTCACTCTTCCTCCAATTGTTACAGGTGGGTTCTGTGTCTCCGGTGTTCACTCTTCCTCCAGGTGCAGGTGGGGCCTGATACACTGGTGGTCACTCTTCCTCCAGGTGTAGGTGGGATGTTTGGCTCCCTTGGTTGCTGATGTGGTAGGGAGACGGTTGTTTGGACAGCAGGAAGGATGCTGCTGCCTGATCACTGTAGCTGCAGTAGATGGGTTGGGGCATGGGATGTGTCCCTAAAGCTGGGGTCTAGAGAGCAGGGCTGTCCAGTCAGGAGCTCAAACACTCACCTCTTCCTCCAGGTGTAGGTGAGGCACTAGGGGTGTTATTGATTGTATTATTATACTGTCCTCTAGTCCTCTGTGTTTGGGGTTGTTATCAGTTTAGGTGCTGATTTCTGAGTTTATGTGTGTTATATGGATATTTTTGGATGTTTTCACCCCTTGATTTCTGTTTCTTCTGTGGTCTTCTCATCTGAGTGGCCTGTGGTTCTGGTGACCTGCAAGTCTTCAAGTTCAGTAATGCTGGGGTTTTGGTGGCATGCTTGGGGTTTTGGGTGCTCACTTTGCTTCTGGTGTTTTGGGAACTGTTATGGCCTCTGGGGTTATGGATACCAGTTTGGTTTCTTGGGTTCCAGGTACCTTGGGGTTCTTGGGGTTCCTAACACCAGCCTGGTCTCCACGAGAGCAGGTATCTTCTGAGGTTTCTAGTAATTGTGTGACCTCTAGTAGAACATGAGATGTCTGTTGCATTGTGTGCCAGAATATGGAACCCAGGGGAGGAGCTGCTGCTGGGGACTGCAGGGAAGTCTATAGGATTCCTAGTACTAGCATGGACTCCTGTAGAGACATAGCTTTCTGTCAGAAGTTGTGGGCCAGGATATAGAGCCCATGGAAATGGTCCTCTCTCTGATTTTAATGTAGCACTCAGAGCTATAAATTTCCCTCTTAAGGGTAAAATCAATTTTCATCAATGCATTGACACTGGGTACATTAACCATTCCAGGGCAACTCATGCTTAGAAGCAGTTGACAAACAGATAATGGACTCCACAGGTTTTTATGTGCATACGTTTATTTGGTTACAGTTACAGGGTTGTTTTGTTGTTGCTGTTTTGCATTATTTATTTTGTTTTTCTTTTGGGGTGTTGTATTCTATTTTCTAGGTTTAGGGAGTTATGTTGGATTTTTTTTGGAAAAGAACTTAAAGTTGGGTGAATAGTGAGGAGAGAAGGATCTGGAAGGACTTGAGGGAGGGAAATATGATCAAAATAAATTAAAATTTAAAAACTGTTTTAAATGATAAAAACATAATAAAATAAAAAGGTGTATTTTAAAATGGTCACCAAATAGTACTAGCTCTAACAGCCACACCAGTGCTAATCATATCACTTAACTTCAGTAACAGAATACAGTAACCCTGGCATGAGGTCTGTTTGCCTCAAGAGAAAGAAGAATTTCAGGGAAAGATTGTACCAATGTTTGTACATGTAAGATGAGTTCTTTAGGATCTAATACTTGTGCTGAAATTCATGGCTTCAGATTATGAGACGCTCTATATCATAAGGGAAATATTACCTTCGTAGCACTTTCAATATTCTGATTACTCTCTGTATCCACATCAAGAATGTTATTGTTAAACTTTGAATTTGTGTAAAGTGGGGACTAAATATTCTTCAACATGGTCCTCCAGTTTTTTTCATTGTTAAGGGTATTGGTAAACTTATGCATTAATTCATTTTGTACTTATTTTCCTGGGAAGTGTAACTGTTGTCTTTCGTTTTCCATTTCCATGATGTGATTGCTTTTTTATGATTGCTATGTCATACATTCTATATATATTCACCACCCTCTCTCTTTAAACACACACATACACATTCATTCTCAATCTTATTCATAAATGATACTTTCACATTCCTCATGGTGTTTTTTTGGGGAGGGTGACAAAACTTCCTTAACATGTCAATTTGTTTTTAGGGATCTAAAATTTTGTTTTTTAAAATGTACTTAATCTTGAGGATATGACATTATTCTATTTTCTTCCACATTTTGAAGGTATTGCCTCTTTAGGTTTCAATTATGAGTATTAGGAGTCTGAGTTCATCTTTCCATAAGGATAAGTAGTTGCTTTATACTCTCTATTGGAGACTCTCTTATTCATTTATTGATTGATCTGAAATTCAATTTCTATCAAATAGTAAGTTGATGAAAGAATAAAAATGCCTGATGTATTTTCTATTTCATCCCACTAAGCCATGTCTTATTTCTGGCTAGTACTACATATTAAATATTATAGTATTAAAACAAAAATATTTAAGGCAAATTTTAGATGTTTATTCTTTTTTACAAAAAGTAATAACATGTTAGTTTTACTATCAAAACAATGATGCAATTCTATAAGATTTTGATTCTTATCTATAAATTGATTTTTAAAAAAACCCTCTTAGGACTACTTTTAATGTGCCTCAGAGGTTTGGTTTTGTTTTAACTGTCATTTAGTTTCAGGAATTAGTTTTATTTCTTTCTTAATTTCTTCTTTGACCTATTCACCATTCAGTTTTGTGTTGTTTAAATTCAGTGAGTATTTTCATACTAGATATTTGTTTGCTGTTGGTTTTAAGTTTCATTTCATTTTGTTATGACCCTTTTGTGTCAAGTATGTGGCCTATTTTAGAGAAGATTCTGTAGGCTCCTGAGTAGAAAGTATGTTATTTGGGGTTTGTGTGTACTACTCTGTAGATATCTGTTTAGGTACATTCGATGTATGATGTCATTTATTATGATATTTCTGTTAAATGTTTATCCAGGTAAACTGTCTATTGTAGAAAGTGAGGTATTGAAATCACCAACTACCACTGAGTTAGAGTTAAATCTGTGTCTTTAAATCTAGTAGTACTTTTTAATGACATTTGGGTGCATCAGAGTTTGGCACATATATGCTATGTGTTCTTATTTAATCATTCCTTTGGTTAGACTGAAGTATTTCTTATCTCTTATGCTTACTTTCTATTAGAAGTCTATTTTATCAGATATTAGAAAAGAAATACCTGCTTGCTTCCTGGTCCCTCTTACTGGGAATAAGTTTTTATCTTTACACTTAGGTGAAGACAAAATTATTTTTTTCAAAATTTTTGCATCTATTGAGATGGTCATGTGGTTTCTGTCCTTGAATCCTTTTATATGACATATTATATGTTTTGTCATGCATGTGTTGGACCAGTCTTGCATCCATGGGATGAAACCAATTTGATTGTGTTATATTATTTTTTTAATTTACTTATTAAATATATAAATATACAGTGTTCTGCCTGCATATATGTCTGCGTGCCAGTAGAGGGCACCAGATCTCATTACAGATGTTTGTGAGCCATCATGTGGATGCTGGAAATTGAACTCAGGAACTCTGGAAGAATAGCCAGTGCTCTTAACCTCCGAGCCATCTCTCCAGCCCCTGTTACATTATTTTTAATGTGCTATAGATTGTTGGTTTGCAAGAAATTTAAATTTAAATTATCAAAGAATAATTTCATTCACATTGCAGTGTATTTGGTCCTTTTACCCCCATTACCATTTATCTTCCTCCCCTTCTCCTATAAAACATTCTCTTCTTCCAAACAAGTCTTCCTCCTATTTTTCTGTTATTTTTTGTTTGATGATTCACCATTTTTAATATCTTGTCATGAGCATGGACAAATTAACTCTAGTTACATGACTGCAGAAAATGAGTCCCCTCCTCCAGCAAACTTTAACAGCCAATAGCTCCTTAGGGAGGGGTGGGACCTCATGAGCCCCCTATACAACATCTGTTAACAGCCAATAGTTCCTCAGAGATGGGTGAGGTCTTATGAGCCGCTTCTTCAGTAGCTGCTAACTACGAATAGTTCTATAGGGAGGGGTGGAGCCTCATGAACCTCCTTCCCTATATAGGGAGGGGTGGAGCCTCATGAACCTCCTTCCCTAACAGTGAGTAACTGCCCATAACTCTTTAGGGAAGAGGTCCCTCTCATTTGTGGTGGAATAGTGATAGCTCAGTCTTGCATAGGTCATGTTCAGGGAACCAGAGCTATTGGTGTCCAAGGATTTAAGAACAAGACAAACAACAAACTAAACAAAAACAAAAAATCATTGTATTGAGCTGGAGAGATAGTTCAACAATTAAGGGCGATGGTTGCTCTTTAAAAGGGTCCTGGGTTTGATTTCTAACACAGACATGATATCTAACAAGCATCTGGAACTCCAATTCCAGAGGATTCCAGACCCCCTTTTTGCATTTCTGGGCACTGCATGGAGATGGTGCACAGACAAGCATGCAGGCAAAATATCCATGATATACACAATACAAAATTTAAGATTGCACTACATTTTATTTACTCATGTGCCAGTATGCATGCTCATGCACATTCCATGGCACACATGTGGAGGGAAGAGAACAATTTGCAGGAATCTATTCTCTCTTTCCACCATGTAGGTCTCAGGGATCAAACTCAGGTTGTCAGTCTCAGTGACATGTGTCTTTACAAATTAAAGAGATCTTTAACAAGCAAGAAACTGAAGCATCAAAGGACTCGCCAGGTTCACTGCTGAGTTCTGCCAGAACTTTAAAGACATTTTATATCCGTAGGCTTATATTTTTGAAGCTTCTGCTGTTACAGTTTTACATATGACTTTTTCAAAAGGTTTTTTAGTGTTCATTATCCCTCCCCACATTCCCTCCTCTGCCCTGCCCTCCCGTCCCCCAACATAGTTAACCCTTCCTGTTCCATTATTCCCCTTTCCTCTTTTTTATCACTGCATTCTATCTTCCCTCCCTTGAAAGCTCTCTCCCCATGGCCCCTTTCGAATTACCTGACCTCTGTGGGTATTCCAAATAAAACACACAAATCCAAAGGTTCAAAGCTAACATCCACAAATAACAGAAAGCATGTGACATCTGTCTTTCTGGGTCTGTGTTATGTCACTCAGAATGATTGTTTCCAGCTCTAGCCATTTACCTGTGAATTTCATGATTTCATTTTTCTTTAAAGGAAAGTGTGTTTATCTGTAGGAAATGCAAATTCAAGTACTATGGGTAAATGAGTTACTGCGTCTGCAATGAACATTTAAATGGTTCAGAACATAAGCACTTTCCCTAGAATTATTACAGATAATAGGCAACCTCTTCATTAGAGAAAAACAACAAATGCATAAGGAATTCAGAGTTTAAAGAGACACAATTTGGCAAATACTCTAATAAAACTGTTTTGATAAGAATCATCAAAAGATATTAAATATAGGAGAGGTGGGTGTGACAAGGAATAGAAGTAACATGGCCTGAAATTTCCTTCTCACAAGTTAGGAACCACAAAAGGAAAATGGTAACTGCATAGGGGTGAAAGTGGACCCCATCTAACACGTGACCCAGATTAGCATCATCACTAAGAGGGGACATGCTGTGCATGTGGATGTGATGCTTAGCGAACAGCACTTGATGTTATTCCCACTCGTACTGCACAATGCAGCCGCGAGGCACAGCAGAAAATATCCGACTATTCTCTAGCTCCCCTCTATTTTTCCAGTGCCTGAGAATTTAAAAAGACATTAAACAGCACAGCACTCTTGCCACATCAGAGCCCTGCAGGTATCATGCAATCCTGGCTTGGATCCCACTGCTGATAAGAAATGGAACTGATGAAACTGGAACACAGACTGCCAGCCAGACAAAACTGTTACACAAAGTTTCAGCTCCTGAGTTCCTAACCATACATGGGTGCAATCTTGCACGTATTCTTATGAAGGACGTGTGTAGTGGTAAATGTAAAGGGTATGATCCTTACACTATACTGTCAAAATGGTTCAAAGAAAAATGAATTCAAAAATAAAAATAATACAGTGAATGCAGCAAACATTTCAAAGAGAAGTCAAAGCAATAACTAGATCTTCTACCTAAAATTCCAGACATATCGAATACTAAAATGTTTGGTATTAGCATGTTCTCCTGGTAAGAGAGCTGGGAGCTAAAATTCTGGGAAGAGGCTTTGCCTTTTCTACCATTGTGTGGACTGCCTGATGTCTTTTAGTTGCCAAAATCTGCTGAACTCACTTAGACTAATGAGTGCTTCTTGGGTTCTTGTTCACATGCCAAAGAAACTGGCACTTTAGCTTCAGCAACAAATTTAAAAGGAACAAAGTGCAACTTGTCCTTAATTTGGGTTTGTACTAATTACTGAGGAACCATTCAGTAATAGTCACCTCAACCTTTTAAATAGCTCATGAAACTGCAATTAATTAACAGGCTGTTGATTCTAAGAACTGTGACATTTTTGAAGAATGGGGGAGGAATTCTAAGTGTGGATGTCAAGTTCAGAGTAAAGCATAAATAATTTCGCATACACGGTATCTCTATGTAAAACACATGGATGAGACGAACTGTAAGGACAATATTAAATATAACATGAATACATTGCTCAGGAACATCTTTCTCTGAAAATTTCCCACTTATTCTAGTCCAATAAGATGCTCATAAGAAAAACACTTAAGACAGGAGACCATTTATGTCATTGCTCTTCAGAACTTCTTAAGAGACAAAGATTGAATAGTGACCAACTTCCCTGGTATAAATTCAGTTCTCTGTGGTGCTGGAGAGATGGCTTCATGGTGGAGAGCACTTGCTGCTCTTGCGGATGACCAGGGTTTGGTTCCCAGAACTCCCGTGAGTGCTGACAACTATGTGTAACTCCAGTTCCGGAGGCTCTGTCGCCCTTTTTGCCACCCGTGGCGCAGATGCCCTTTCTGTAGCAGCGGCAGTAATGAGAACCTGGCTGGTCCCCAAGTGGAGACCTTATTCTTACCATGTGGATGAAATGTTGCTTTTTTTGAAGCCAAACTTTTTTTGTTCCGTGTTCCCTTCCGCCTTTTGTGGTGTTCTTTGCATCGTGTTTCCATGTATCTGGAGTGATGACGGAACCAGGTTCCCTCTCAATCTATCACATGCCTTCCTCCCACAGACTGTTTGCTCAGCCCCAGCAGCAGCAGCAACCACAAAACCAATTCCACTTTTCTTAACAGCCAAATAATATTCCACTGTGTAAATATTCCACATGTTTATTATTCCTTCAAGAGTTGATGGACATCTAGGCTCTTTCTAATTCCTGGTAAGTGAGGACACACAGGAAAACAGAAACTAATATTCCCAATGATCACAGACACAGAGATTTTCAATAAAATGCTTGGCAATTAGGCTGCATCTCTCTGTTTCATATGCTTGGAATTTGGTACCAGGGACACCACACTGTTTTACCTTTTTGTGCTCTCCTGTGTTTCTCTGCTGTGATGTGCTCATTTGTTGTAATCATATCTCCTCCGATTTTGTGGTCCCAGTGAGCCGTCTTCACTTGAGCGCTCAGTCCTCAGTACCCAGAGCAAAGAAAGTTAAACACTGTAATAGCAGCAATGCTGAAGCAAACAATATATAGACAGACACTCTAAATTGATTACAGCAAGCTCTGATGCACCAGTGATCGCAGAAGAGAAACTGGCAAAAATAATGTAAAGGCTGGAGAGAAGACTCATTGGTTAAGAGCACCACCTGCTCTTCCAGAGGACCTGTGATTGGACCCCAGCATCCATGCCAAATAGCTCACAGCTGCCTGCTACTACAACTATACGGGATTTGACCCTCTAGTCCGTATTCCTTGGGCACCTGCACACATACACACACAGATAAATGCACACTGACATATAATTTACAAAATTTGTAAATTAATATTCAAATAAATATTTGAAAAATGTAGAATAAGGTGTAAAGTTAAAAATTAGTTAATGCAAAATTGAAGTAAAATGAAATAAGAATGAGACAGGGGAAAATGACTGTAAGTCCTTTACATTCAAATAACAGACAGACATTTGTTAATTGTTTCCTGGATGTTTGTCTCCTGTTTTCAAAATGTAAAAATCAACTAAATATAAAATAGATAACATTGTGGTATATGAGGGACCAAAACAATTTGAAAAGTCTGTGGTGAGAAACAGAAAGAACCAAGTCTCCCATCATTAGTAAATATTTTTTAAAGTGAGATCTTCAATCAAAAGAAAAAAACAAAGCTAGAAAGACGGCTTAGTCATTAAACACATTTGTTACTTGAAATAGTCATTTTCTATCACTGTAATAAAACACTATACATCTTATGTATCCAGTGTATACAAAGTGTAGGTCTGGCTTGGCATTGGAGTATACAGGAGAGTACATGTGATTTAAAATTAGCCTAGCCATGAGTGACCATCTGACTTGGCATCAACATACCCAAGAGTGTATGTCTGAGTTGCCATTGGTGTATATAAGAGGGCACTTATCATTGATTGGTGTATGCAGGTGTGCCTCTGACTTGACATCAGTGTATCCAGGAGTATATTCTGACTTAGCTTCAGCGTATCAAGGAGTGCGTCTCACTTGATATCGGCATATGCAGGTGTGTATGTTTGACTTGACATTGGTGTATTCAGAAAGGTACACCTGACTTGGAATCACCATATTCAGGAGTATACATCTGACTTGGCATTGGCATATCTGCATATCCAGGACTGCAGATCTGACATGGCATCAGCAAACCCAGGAGTGTATGTGTGACTTAAAATTGGGATATTCAGGAGAGTATGTCTTGGCATCGGTGTATCCTATTACCAAGGTAACTTGAAGAAGAAAGAGCTTACTATGGTTCTAGAAGGATAATAGTCCATCATGGTGAGTAGGAAGGCAGCAGGCAGCAGGAATGATAGCAGGAGGCAGCTGTCACTACAGCATCAAGCTGAGAGCTGAAATCTTGAAGCTCAAGAATGAACCAAAGAGAGTGCACAGAGATTAATTTGTTTCTTTACAGTCTCACAGCCCATTTCTGGTGACATACTTCCTCACACCTCCTAACTAAATGTTCAAATGTCCAATGCCAAGGTGTGGGGGACATGTCAGTGAAACTACCACACTATTGCAGAGGACACCTGAGTTCAGTTCCCAGCACCCATTTCAGACAGTTCACAAACACCTGTAAGTTCAGCTCCTGGGGTTCCAATGCCACAATTGGAATAAAATAGCCATTACAGCAAATGGTACTGTGAAAAATATTGTCACAAAACACTAAAATATAAAGTAAGCTAACACCATGTCCAAAGACTAGCTCAAAATGAATCAAATATGTAAACATATATTAAAACTATGCAATTCTTATATGAAAACATGGAAGAATAAGACTATAATATTGGATTTGGCAAATTTTTTGGATGTGACCCCAAAAGGAAAAAGTAGATAATTTAGCCTTCGTCAAAGTAAAAACAATTGTACATCATGAGCCCACATCATCATGGTAAAAAGAAAAATTACTAACAAATCACATATCTGATAGGAGAATAATACCAAGGATATATAAAGAACTACAACCTAAAAACAAAAATGGACAAAATATTTAAACATATTTCTCCTAGATATAAAAATGACTTCTAAGCATATAAAACATGTTTAAATATTACCAATATTTAAGGGAACACAAATAAAAATCACAAAGAGATATCACCTCATTAAATTAGTTATCAGAAATTAAAAAACATCCAAGTGTTAGCCTGGATGTATAGAAATTGAAACTCTCCATGTTGTGGTTTGTATTTAAACTGAAGAATTCCCTCTAGGAACTAGTATGGTAGTGGCCCCCTTCCCAAATTAAGTGTGACAATACTATATGTTCGTGCATTTTCATATGAATACACACAAAAAGAATTAAAAACAAAGCCAGACTACTTATCCATAAACTTTCATAATAGTTGTGGTGGTTTGCATGAGAAATACCCCCCATAATCTCCAGTTTTTGGACACTTGGTTCTCAGTTGGTAGCACTGTTTGGGGAGACTTAAGTGCTGCAGTCTTGATGGAGGAAGTACATCTTTAAGAAAGGTCTTTCAGAGTATATATATTGTATCATCTTACCTCCAGTTTTCTCTCTCTGCTTCATGCTTGCCATTGAGGACATGATCTCTCAGCTTCCTGTTCTAGCTGCCATAACTGCCTCTATCAGTAAGTCATGCCTTGTCTGCCATGATAGACTTATACCTCTAGAATCATAAACCAAAATAAGTGCTTACTTACATAAGTTGTTTTAGTCATGGTATTTTATCACACTAACAGAAAGAATGCTGGTATAATATTATTGTGTAAAAGGTAAAAATAACTGAAGTGTTTCGCAAATATATATGTAAATGAATTGCATATATAGAGTCTCATTCATATTTAAATGTTAAATGTAATTCAACACCATTTATTAAAAAGAACACACAAATGTTTTTTCTGAACTGAAAAGGCATAGCAAGCTTGTTTGGCACCATTTTGCTATGTACATGACAACTTATTGTTCAGCTCTCTTTTATTCCGTTGTTCAGAGTGTGGGAGAAGCAGTCAAAGCCTCTCAGCTACTCTGGGGATACATGGGATCTAAGCAATTTTCCAGAATTAATGAGAGTGCTTGCACACCTGGTTTCCTAGAGACACCAAATGCAATCAGTGTCTGGTGACAGGACCACCAACTGATGGTCACAGCCTGAACTCCCTGCTGCAGATACCTCAGTGGGCCCATGTCAGCCACCACTGTCTTTTGTAGCCAATTCCTATCAAGCTGATGCATTATGGAGGGCACAGGGGCCATGATAGCTCAGACTTTCTCTGGTTATTATCATATTCTTTGTGTTCACTGGTGGCTTACCTTGTGCTTATGGAATATGACTACACTGTGATGGGTAGATCTTATCACCTTCGATCTGCAGGTCCAACTCTGTCACGTGCTCCAGCCATTCATAGATGAGGTGGATGTTGGGGTGGACCAACTCATAATCCTGGTTCTGGGCCTAAATGGTAGCTGTGTTGCTTAGCTTGCCAGCTTTCCCTCACCATCACCACCCAGGTGTGCTCTCCAGCATTGCTCCAGCTAGCTCACCCAATGTAGCAGACAGCAAGGTCAGGACCAGGTCTCCTGCTCTCACACTCTCCGATCCAGCTCACCTACATTAATATCACCAGAGCCAGCTCTCCTGTTTTTCCCAGGTGAGGTTCAGGGCCTACTCTCTGGATTGGTTTGTGAGGGGCAGGTCCCGCTCTTCTGTTCTCATGCTCCCCACCCCCAGGCCTGCACTCCTGCCTGTCACAGGTGGCAAGGGCTTGGGGAGGACGGCATATTTCCCTTACGTTTGCCACCCCATGACATACCAGGAAAGGAATGCGGGCAGCTCTCCTACTCTCAAGTCCACAGGCCTGGTTAACTGTCCCCCCTCCAACAGGGTTAGCTCTAGTGTGCTGCCCTGGAGAGGTATAACGCCCACTCTCCTGAGTGCTGCAGCTGGTGATGGGCAGGACCAGTTCTCCCTAGTGCTGCAGACAGTGGGGAGTGGGGCCAACTCTGTGCAGCGCTATCCTCACTGCTTTTGGTGGTAATAGGAGCCACAGATCTTGACTCAGACTGTGGTTACATCAGAGCCATGGGCCCAGATATGGTACCTGGCAGTAGTCCAGGACCAGGTAACACCATGGCCCCACGTTCCAGCGCAGGCTATTCAGGTCTGCATGGCCCCAGCAGAGGCTCAATCCACGGACACTAACCTGGTTCAAGGTGGTGGCCTTTAGTGGTGCTGTAGGCCACGAACATCAATACAGCCCCCAGCTGTGGTTGAACTATGGAATCAGACATGGTCATTGGCTGCAGCCCAGGCTCAAATGTCATCGTGGCCCTGGTTAGCAGTTCAGGTCACTTAGATGGGCATGCACTCAATGGTAGTATGGCCTTCAAACCCCCACAGGAACTCAGGTGTGGGTCCAGATCCTGGCATCAATGACCTTTGATGGCAACAGGAGCCTCAGACATCAGTGCAGGTCTTGGCTGTGGCAGGGCCATTGCCTCTCTCATTGTTATGCTTTTGATATTTCCTGCCACTTCTTTATATTAGATCCTAGAGTTGTACATTGCTTTCTCTTCACAGAATATAATCTCTTCTTTGATGCCTGGATTCCTCTTACTCACAGAAGGCACTCAAAGGGTACTGGAATTCTGTTTATTTTGTTCTGTCCTACTACTTTGATTCACTGTACTGATCCATGCTACAACATCTGTGAGCCTTGAAAACATGATACTAATTTTAAAAAGTCAGACAGACATAGTGGCAGAGGTCTTTAATCCCAGCACCCAGGAGGCAGAGGCAGAGTCAGGCAGATCTCTGTGAGTTGAAGGCCAACTTAGTCTAAACATCGCCTTCTAGGACATTCAGGGCTATAGAGACCCTGCCTCAAAATAGGTAAATAAATAAACCCAAAATATAACTATAATTTTTATATCATTCTATTTATTTGAAGTAACCTAAATAATGAAATCTATAAAGACAGAAAATAGAACTGCAGTTACTTGGGTCTTGAAGGAGGAGAGAGTGAACCATGGTTGTTTAGTGCTCAGTGTTTCAGTTGCAGTGATGAAAACTTTCTAGAAACAGACATTAGTGTATTTGACAGCAATGTGAACTTAATAACACTGATGGATACACTTAAAGGGCAAGAATGGTTAAGTTTTACATCACTTGTGTTTTATCACAATTTAAAAATAAATGTGTAGATAGATAAATGGAGATTTCCAAATATACCCGATTTCATAATAACTACAATTCTTCATTGTTTTGCTAATGTAATGCCAAACTCACTGAAGTAACTTCATTCTAGAGGGTCAAAAACTGTGGAGGATTCTAGACCACTAAACTACTACCAGGAGATTTTAGAATATATTAAAGAAATTCCAATGAATGAAACCATAGAGTACTGGACCAAATTACTTTTTATGTATGTTTTTATACTTTGAAGATGTCATACATTGTATTTTGATCATATCCATCATTGCCTCCCTCCAAGTCCTTCTAGTTCCCCCATCCCATCTCCTTGCTAACTTCATGTCCTTTATTATTTTCAATCTTTAAGCTCCTGAGTCCAGTTGATGCTGCCTACATGGGTTTGAGGCCCTCTGCATGTGTGTGAAAGTTGCACAGCTTGGTCTCTTTGTAAGGCTTCCAGCAGTGAGATCAGGACCTGTCCCTGGCACTTAGCTGGCTTTTGGGAACCTGTTCCTCATGCTGGAATAGGCATCAGACATCCATGCTGCTCACAACTGCTGCAAGGCTATGGGCCCAGATATGGTCATTGGTAGCAGCTTGGGGCCAGATGTCACCATGGCCCTGGTTGGCTGCATAGGTCTCTCAGATGTGGGTGTGCACAGCAACAGAATGATCCCTGGCCTCCAACCTGGCCACCTGTGGCAGTTCAGACCCCAGGCAGTTTCATGGCCCCAATGGCAACAAGAACCATGGACCTCAGCACAGACTTTGGCTGAAGCAAGGCCAAAGACCCAGAAATGGCCTCCAGACACAACTTAGGCTCAGACATCAATATGACCCTGGGTGTCAGCATAAGCCACCCCATCTGCTTGTTCTTGGCAGCAGCATGACCCTTAGGCACCAACACTACCTCAAGTGTCAGCCTATACCCCAGGTAGCTACACAGCCTTCAGTGGTAATATGAGCCACTAACATTGATGCAGACCCTGGCTGCAGTAGGGCAATAGACCCAGACATGGCCTCTGGCAGAAGCTCAGGCCCCCTCAACACCATGGACACTGGTAGCAGTGCAGCCCATCCAGATCATCACAGTCCCAACTGCAGCATTTCCCTTAGTCCCCAACATGGCCACAAGTGGTGACCCAGAACCTAGGCATTCATGTGGCCCTTGGTGGTGACATGGCCATGGTCATCATCATAGACTCAGTTACTGTAAGACTGTGGACCCAGACATGGTACTCGAAGCATTCTGGCCTGCAGCTCAGATTGGCATCACCCTGGCTGTACAATGGCCCTCAGGTCCCAGCACAACCCCAGATGAAGACCCAGACCCAAGGCATCCACATTACCATTGTTAGTAACAGGCACCACGGACATCAACACAGACCCTGGCAGTGGTAGGGACATAAACCTAGACTTGGCCCCTGGCAGTAGCACAGGCCAATCAATGATGCCATTTTTAAGATTTTATTTATTTATTATATATACAGTGTTGTGCATGTATGCTTGTACACCAGAAGAGGGTACCAGATCTCATTATAGATGGTTGTGAGCCACCATGTAGTTGCTGGGAATTGAACTCAGAACCTCTGGAAGAGCAGTCAGTGCTCTTAACCTCTGAGCTATTTCACCAGCCTCAATGATGTCATTTTTTTCAACAGCTGAGTGTACTCCATTGTGTAAACGTATCACATTTTCTTTATTCATTTTTCATTTGAGAGACATCTAGGTTGTTTCCACTTTCTAGCTATTATGAATAAAGCTACAGTGCATATGGTTGAGCATGTGTCCTTGTAGTAAGATGGAGTGTATGCCAAAGAGTGGTGTAGCTGGATCTTGAGGTATATTGATTCTCAATTTTCTTGGGAACTACCATATTGATTTTCATAGTGGCTGTACCAGTTACTACTTCACACTCCCACTAGCAGTTGAAAAGTGTCCCTTCTGCTCCACATCTTCGCCAGCATGAGCTGTCACTTTTAATATTAATCTTAGCCATTCTGACAGATGTAAAATGAAATCTTGAAATAGTTCTGATTTGCATTTCTCTGATGGCTAAGGATGTTGAACATTTAGGTGTTTCTCTGCAATTTGAGATTCCTCTATTGAGAATTTCCTGTTTAGATATGTACCCAGTTTTTTATATTGAATTATTTGGCCTTTTGATATTCACTTTCTTAAACTCTTTATGTATTTTGGATATTAGAACTCTATCAGATGTGGACTTGATGAAAATCTTTCACATTCTGTAGGCTGCCATTTTCTCAAATTGAAGGTGCCTTTGCCTTACAAAAGCTTTTCAGTTTTATGAGGTCACATTTGTTAATTATTGATCTTAGTGATTGTGCTATTGATGTTTCATTCAGAAAGTTTTCTTCTGTGATATTCTTCACTTTCTTCAAGGCTATTCCCTACTTTCTCTACTATCAGGTTCAGTGTATCTGTCTTTATGTTGAGGTCTTTGATTCACTTGGATTTTATTTTTGTGAAGGATGATAAATATGGTCTATTTTTATCCTTTTACATACTTTTATCATGAAGGGGTGTTGGAGTGTGACAATGGTCTTTTATGCATTTAATGAGGTAATCATGTGTTTTTTTTCTGTCAGTTTGTTTATATTGTAGATTACATGTAGTGATTTTTTTGTATACTGAACCATCCCTACATTTGTGGGATGAAACCTATTTGATCATGGTGGATGATCTTTCCATGTGTTCTTGAATTCTGTTTGCAAGTCTTTTATTGAGTACTTTTGCATCAGTGTTCATAAGGGAATTTTGTAATTATTTTTCTTCTCTGAGCGTTTATATGGTTTGGGCATCAGGGTAACTGTGGTATCATAAAATTAATTGGGCAGCATTCTGTTTTTGGAATAATTTGAGGAGTATTTGCATTACTTCTTCTTTGAAATCTTGTAGAGTTCTGTGCTAAAACTGCCTGGCCCTGAACTTTTCTTTTTGGTTGGGTGACTTCAAATGACTGCTTCTATTCTACTATGGGTTGTAGGTTTAAGCTGTTTACCTGATATTGATTTAACTTTGATATGTGGTACCTATGGAGAAAATTTTCTACTTATTTCAGATTTTCCAAATTGGTGAAGTACAGGTTTTTAAGGCATTTTGTGATTCTCTGGGTTTTCATCAGTGTATGTTGTTATATTCTCTTTTCCCCACTTGTCACTTGTTTATCTTGTTTCCTGAACTACATGAATCCTATTTAGAAAGTCCTTGTCTATGCCTATATATTGATATATACTATCTACTTTTGCATCTAGAAACTTCAAAATATCTGGTGTGTTGTGTTGAAGTCTTTGATCCATTTACAAATGAAGTTTTTGCAGGGAGAAATATAAGGAACAAGTTTCATTCCTCTACATGTTGTTATCCAGTTTTCCAAGCCCCATTTGTTGAAGATGTTACCCTGTTTCCAGTGCATATTTTTGGTGCCTTTGTAAAAAAAATCAAGTAGTTGTAGTTTCATGAATTTATATCTTGATCTTCTTTTTGATTACATACACCTGTTTTTGTAACAATATTAAGTTGTTTTTATTGCTATAGTTCTGTAGTATAACCTGAAACTAGGATAGTGATACTTCTCACAGCATTCTTTCTAAAAATATATTTATTAATTATTTGAGAATTCCATACCCTCTATTTTGATCCTATTCATGAAACCTCTACCTCCATTTGATACACACTCAACTAAGTGTCCTTATTCTTAAAAAAAGTGTCCAGTCACTGCTGCCTATATACTTTTGGGCATGTGGCCATCCACTAGAGTGTGTTAGACCTATGGTGGGGGGGTCACATCATTAAAGAAAACTTATTCTCCCTCTCCTAGTAACAATGCATTACTAACTCCTTGGTTAGTGTGGGACTTTGTGCCTGCCTTCCCCATCCATGAAGGAATTTTGTCTGGCTTTGGTTTGAGCAGACCTTGTGCATGCTGTCACAACCATTGTGAGTTCCTGTTGGGTGCACAGATGTCCATGTGTGTAGACTGGGTTCATTTTCTGCCTGATACCATAGCAGTTTAACCCCAGATAAACTCACTGACGCTTATACTAATTATAAACTGTTTGGCTAGTGGCTCAGGCTTCTCATTGGCTATCTCTCTCTTAATTATTAACCCTTTGCTATTAATCTATGTATTTCTACATGACCTTATCTTACCGAAGAATGACCAGATACTACATGGCGTTTCTCTCCAGCTTCTCTCTGCCTCATCCCCCCATCATTCTCCTTCTCTGGTAGTCTCACCTATACTTCCTGCCTGGCTACTGGCCAATCAGTGTTCATCACCAATAAGAGAAACATGTATACCACCATCCCCCATCACTTGTGCTCACAGATAAGCACTAGGAAATCAGGAATATTAAACACACAAGGTTGTCTCTTCAACAACCTGTTTTCCACACGGAAGGTTGGGAATACAGGTAGATAATAGCCTAGGTGGTCCTTGCACTATCTGTATAGTCAGTGCCTTCCCTGGGCTCCACAAGTGGTACTAGAGATAGTTAATAGTCTAGGTAACCTCTTTCCTATCTGTATGGCCAGGAGCTCCCTCTAGCTCCCACAATTAGGATAAGAGGTAGCTAGTAGTCTAGGTGACCTCTGTGGTCAAGACTACACCAGATCCTCCCCTAGGCCCTTAAGATAAAAATGAGTCTATCTTTAGAACTTATATTCATGGAAGAAGTGACTTTGAGAAAAGTTTTGATATAATTATGCCTTCTTGTACACATGGGTTGTGTTACACCAGTAATTTTTTCCAAATTATGCCATACTTACATGTGCCAAAAATGAACTGCCAGTGTCAGACTCTGGAAGTTTGAACCAACACTGGCAACAATTATGTTGAACTGGATTTTCTTCTTGTCTCATGTGGATCATTACTTTGCTGGCTATGGTATTTGCAAAGACCCCCATATGTTCATATGTTCAATTACCTTACTATGTCTGGAAAACAGTGTCATCTACAGCCTCTGGCTCTTAGCAGTCACTCAGCCCTCTTCTGCAATGGTCCCTGAGGCTTGGGAGGGGAGAGGGCTTTGATACAGATGTCCCATTTAGTGAGAATTAAAAATAATTTATTCTCTGCACCTTGATTAATTGGAGATATCTGTGTTAGTCATCATCTCAATATTCTTTTTTGTTCAAGATTGTTTTGATTACTCTTGGTCTTCTGTACTTCCATATAAATTTAATGATTTTTCTCTATCTGTGGAAAATGATCCTAGAATGTTTACTGAAATTACATTGAACTTATAGGTTTCTTTTTGTAGGATGGGAATTTTTGTAATATGGAGTTTTTTTGATCCATGAACATGAGAAATCTTTCTAGTTCTTAATGTCTTCCCAAATTTTCTTCTTCAGTGTCATAAAGGTTTTACTGTAGAGGCTTTTCATTTCCTTGGTAAGATTTATTTCTAGTATTATATTTGAGGGGAGTTTATTGTGATTGTGATTGTTTCCAAATTTTTTTGTTCAATCTGTTTGTGATTGGCATATAAAAAGATTATTTATTTGTCCATGTTAATCTTGTGTCCTGCCACTTAGCTAGAAAGTGTTTAACAATTCTAAGAGTTTTTGTGGACTCTTTGGGGTCTTTCATGAATAGAATAATATCATTTGCAAACAGGGATGCTTTGATTTCTCTTTCTATCTGTATCCCTTTTATTCCTGCCTCTTGCTTTATTTCTCTAGGTAAGACTTCAAACACTATATTGAATAGAAGTGGAAAGGGTAGTGTTATACAACAATCTATATGTTCAAATCCTAAAAGTTGTGTGATACTAAGCCTTTGGTCTTGATCCAGAAACTGACATTATCATAGTTCTTGTCTCTACCCTGTCCTCGAACTCACTATGTAGATCAGACTGGTCTTGAAATCATAGAGATCTGATTTACTCTGTCTTCTGAGTGCTGGGGTTAAAGTTATGTGCTACCACATCAGAAAAAAATAATGCCATGAAGGTAAGATTCAGGAACAAAAAGACCAAATATAATTCAATGTTAAATATATTCACTTCATGCTCTCTCTTGTATTTGCTTATTATTTGTCAGGCACTATGGTAGAAACTGAGCTGCAAGCTTTAAAGTCTCTGAGTATAGTATATAAGACTGAAATTTAAAATATACTATTTCAATTGTCATGATAGTGGTGGACACTGAGAAAGTTTCTTAAAAAAGAAAGACAAACTAAAACACATGGATGAACACTACCAGTAGAGGGAGCAAGCAGCAAATGTAAAAAGTTCCTTGAAGTTCTAGCTAGAGCAACAAGACAACAAAAGATGATCAAGGGGATACAAATAGGAAAAGAAGAAGTCAAACTTTCACTATTTGCAGATGACATGATAATTTACATAAGTGACCCGAAAAACTCCGCAAGGAAACTCCTAGAGCTGAAAAAAACCTTCAGCAAAGCTGCAAGATACAAGTTAACTCAAAAAAATCAGTAGCCCTATTATATACAGATGATGAAGTGGCTGAGAGAGACATCACCCATTACAATAGCCATAAATATTTGATGCTTTACAATAGCATCAAATATCTAGGAATAACGTTAACCAAAGAACTGAAAGACCTGTATATCAAGAACTTTGAGCCTCTAAAGAAAGAAATCAAAGAGGATACCAGAAAATGGAAAGATCTCCCATGTTCTCAGATTGGTAGATCAACATAATAAAAATGGCAATCTCGCCAAAAGCAATCTACAGATTTAATGCAATCCCTATCAAAATACAGGCAAAATAATCAGCTTTATATGGAAAAACAAAAGTCCCAGGATAGCCAAAACTTAAGTCCAAATGGATCAAAGACCTCAACATAAATCCAGCCACACTAAAACTCTTAGAAGAGAAAGTTGGAGATATTCTTCAATGAGTTGGTACAGGAGACAGCTTCCTGAATATAACACCAGTAGCACAGACACTGAAATCGGCAATTAACAAATGGGACCTCCTGAAACTAAGAAGCTTTTGTAAGGCAAAGGACACAGTCAACAAGACAAAAAGGCAGTCCACAGAATCGGAAAAGATATTCACTAACCCAATATCTGACAGAGGACTGATCTCCAAAATTTACAAAGAACTCAAGAAGCAAGTCTCCAAAACACCAAAGGATGCAATTAAAAAGTGGGCTGCAGAACTAAATAGAGAATTCTCAATAGTGGAGTCTAAAATGGTTGAGAGACACTTGAGAAAGTGCCCAACATCCTTAGCCATCATTGAAATGCAAATCAAAACAACTGTGAGATACCATCTTACTCTTGTCAGAATGGCTAAAATCAAACAACACCAATGACAATTTATGCTGGAGAGGATGTGGAGAGAGGGGAACACTCCTCCACTGCTGGTGGGAGTGCCAACTCATACACCCACTTTGGAAATCAGTATGGAGATTCCTCAGGAAAATGGGAATCAATCTACCACAAGACCCAGCAATTCCACTCTTAGGCATATATCCAAAAGATGCAAATTCATACAACAAGAACATCTATTCCACTGTGTTCATAGCAGAATTATTTGTAATAGCCAGAAACTGAAAGCAACCTGGATGTCCTCAACTGAAGAGTGGATAGAGAAAATGTGATACATTTATACAGTGCAGGCAAAAAAGCAATGGAATCTTGAAATTCGCAGGCAAATGGATGGCACTAGAAGAAGCCATCCTGAGTGAGGTAACTCAGTCACAAAAAGATAAGCATGGTATATACTCATAAATGGATTTTAGACATGATCAGGGGAGTGCCAGTCTGCAATTCCACTGACATAGAGTCTGGGAAACAGGAAAGAACCTAAGAGAGATATGCATGGTACCCCAGGATAGAGGAATGAGGCAAGATCTCCTGAACAGATTGGGAACACAGTGGGGTTGGGGAGAGTGGGAACTGGGAAAAAGAGAGGAGAAGAGGAGGAGAGAGTAGGTTATGGGGGAATAGGAAGGTGGAGTGGGCAGTAGATCAGTATTTATCCCTGGCATACAAATGGACTTCATGTGTCCATAACACAAAGAGGGATGCTCTCTCAGCCTGGACTCTTAGGAGAGTGCCTGGACCCTGCCCTGAGCGAAAAGACAGACTCTGGATATCCCCTATATGGAAGGAAGTGGGGATTCGGTGGGAGGCTAGGTGGGATGGTGGGGGAGTGCGGGAGGAGGGGAGCGAGAGGGAACTGGGATTGACATGTGAAACAAGCTCTTTTCTAAAACAATGTAATTAAAAAATAATGAAAGGAAAAAAAGTTCGGCATGTAAAAGTAAGTTACACTAGGAACTCCTGAGGGGTGTTTGCAGAAAGTAATTTTAGAAAAGAACCAAAAGTTAAAGTATGAAAAACATTTTACTCAAATGTAATACCTGGGTATTGACTTTAAGAGAAAATGTTATTTACTTCTGAGTAGGGTAAAAAACAAGATCAATTGGTTGTGGAATTTTAAAGAATGCATGAACAGAAGAACAAAGCTGAAAGAAAAGAGACAAGGAGATTTGGTTAGAAGATTCCTGTAAAGGCATAGGAAGAGATCATTAGTCAACTGGATGAAACTAACACAGAGAAGGCTGAGATAGTAGGACCAGAGGAACTGAAAAGCTGTCAAGATAAACTTGAAAAGGACTGGCTATTGCATGTGAGGAGGAAGAGGAAGGCTAAATGACTCTGGAAGTTCTAGTCCAAATGGAGTGTGGAACTAAATACTGATACACAAAAATGTCAAAGGGTGTAGCACTGTATAAGAACAATGGCAAATTACATTTTGAACAGGATTAGAAATTTGAGGTACAGAGAGGGAGAAAGATACAAAATGGAAATAGATACATTGAGTAATCTGCATGCCTGAATGCACTGTGTCAACAGGTAAGTAGATAAGAGTTATCGTTTAGAACAAAAAAAGGTATTCTCATTTTAAAAATATAAACCAACGAGTACTTCTACATAACTGCATTGCAGAAAATGCTATACATAAGGATTTTCTTAGATTTAAAATATTAGGATAAATTATGAGAAACACTTCCAGTTCCTGGGGACTCCCACAGAGCCTCCCATCCTGGCGGGAGCCAAGCACCACAAATCCCAGGTCTTCTCTTCCACCAATGAGACCAGGGGACCAGCAGGTCTGGTGGGACCAGGTAAAAGAGGCCCTGCATCCAGTCCTGCACTCCAGTGCCTGGGGATTGCCTGGAGATGGCCACAGAGCTTCCCATCCTTGATGGAGCCAAGCACCCCAGATCCCAGGTCTTCTCTTCCATCAACGAGACCAGGAAACCAGCGGGTCCAGGTAAACCAGGACCCAAACCCAGGCATACCTTGCAATGCCTGAGGACTCCCACAGAGCCTCCCATCTCTACGGGAGCCAAGCACCCCAGATCCCAGGTATTCTCTTCCACCAAAAGGACCAGGGGACCAGGTGGGACACTACGCAACCCAGATTCCTGGGCTTCTTCTCCACCCATGGGACCAGAACTAGGATGAGGAAAAGAAGAGCTACCAGATTATTGGACTTGCTTACATGCACCGAAAGGGAACTCTGGTCCCCTAAACACCAGACCAGTAAGGGGCTCTTTCTGCACCCACTAGAAGAAGAGATGGGGAAAAGACAATACAAAAACACACTCAGCAACAGAAAAACAAATATGACACTGCCAGATTCTAGAGACTCCACACCAGCAAGACTCCAAAATTCCAATGCAAATGAAGCAGAAGAGAATGACCTTAAAAACAACTTCATGAAAATGATAGAGGCCCTAAAAGAGGATATAGGAAAATCACTCAAAGAAATGGAAGAAAAAACAAATGAAAAATGCAAGAAATGGAAGAAAAAAACCAAAAAGTGCAAGAAATGGAAAAAAACAAACCAAAAATTCATAAAATGCAACAAATGTATGAAAAGATGAACCAAAACTTGCAAGAAACAATTCAATCAGTGCAAGGGTTGAAAACTGAAATAGAGATAATTAAAAAAAAAACCACAATCTGAAGGAAGGCTGGAAATAGAAAAGCTGGGCAAATGGCCAGGTTCTACAGATGCAAGCATAAAGAACAGAATAGAAGAGATGGAAGAGAGAATCTCAGGTGTTGAAGATACACTAGGAGAAATAGATTCATCGACCAAAGAAAATCTTAAGTCCTCCAAATCCTTAACACAAAACATCCAGGAAATATGGGACACCATGAAAAGACCAAACCTAAGAGTAATAGATATATAAAAAGGTGAGGAAAACCACCTCAAAGGGACAGAAAACATATTCAACAAAATCATAGAAGAAAACTTTCCCAGCCTTTAGAAAGACATGCCAATGAAAGTACAAGAAGCTTACAGAACACCAAATAGAGTGGATCACAAAAAAAGTTCCCTCACCACATAATAATCAAGACCCCAAATATACAGCATAAAGAAAGAATATTAAGAGGAGCTAAGGAAAAAGGCCAAGTAACATATAAAGGCAAACCTATCAGAATTACACCTGAGTTCTCCATGGAAACTCTGAAAACCAGAAGGTCCTGGATAGATATTCTACCAACACTAAGAGACCAAGGATGCCAGCCCAGACTACTATACTCGGCAAAGCTCTCAATCACTATAGATGGAGAAAACAAGATATTCCATGACAAAACTAGATTGGAATAATACATATCCACTAACCCGGCCCTACAGAAAGTTCTGGAACAAAAACTCCAACCCAAGGAAGTTAACTACAACCAGAAAAGCATAGGCCCTGGGTAATCCCACTTTACCAACAGCAAAAAGAAAAAAGGGGTGGAATTCCACACATGATTTCACCAACAACAATCATTCCAAATCAAAGAAGAATGAGCAGTCAATGATCATTAAAATCCCCCAATATTAATGGACTTAACTCACCCATAAAAAGACACAGGATAACAGAATGGATTAGAAGACAGAACCCATCCTTCTGCTGCATACAAGAAACACACCTCACCCTTAAAGACAGACATTACCTGAGAGTTAAAGGTTGGGAAAAGATTTTCCAATCAAATGGACCCAAGAAACAATGAGTGGATGCCAGGAAATAATGAAACTGAGGGCTGAAATCAATAAAGTAGAAACTAGGAAAACAATACAAAGAATCAATGCAACGAAGAGTTGGTTCTTTGAGAAAATAAACAAGATAGGAAAACCTTTGTCCAAACTTACCAAACAGCAGGGTGTGAACATGCAAATTAACAAAATCAGAAATGAAAAGGGGGACATAACAATGGACTCTGAGGAAATCCAGAGAATCATCAGGTCATATTTTGAAAACCTGTACTCCACAAAATTCAAAAATGTAAAGGAAATGGATGACTTCCTCGATAGCTATCACTTGGCAAAATTAAATCAAGAACAGATAAGCAATTTATAGGTTAACCTATAACCCCTATGGAAATAGAAGCAGTCCTCAAAAGTCTCCCAACAAAAAAAAAGCCCAGATCCAGATGGCCTCTGTGCAGAATTCTACCAGAAATTCAAAGAACAGCTTATACCAATTCTTCCACGCAATAGAAGCAGAAGGGTCTTTGTCAAACTCTTTCTATGAGGCTTCAATAACCTTGATCCCCAAGCCACACAAAGACACAACTAAGAAAGAGAACTTCAGACCAATATCCTTCATGGACATTGATGCAAAAATACTCAATAAAATCCTGGCAAATCGGATCCAAGAACACATCAAAACAATCATTCACCACGATCAAGTAGATTTCATCCCAGGGATGCAGGGATGGTTCAACATATGAAAATCCACCAATGTAATCCACCATATAAACAAACTGAAAAACAAAAATCACATGATCCTCTCACTAGATGCTGAAAAAGCCTTTGACAAAATCCAACACCCCTTCATGATAAAGGTCTTAGAGAAATCCGGGATAACAGGAAAATACATAAACATAATAAAAGCTATATACAGCAAACCAACAACCAACATCAAACTAAATGGACAGGAACTCAAGGCAATTACTCTAAAATCAGGAACAAGACAAAGCTGTCCACTCTCTCCATACCTTTTCAATATTGCACTTGAAGTTCTAGCCAGAGTCATATGACAACAAAAGGAGATCAAAGGGATACAAATTGGAAAGTAATAGGTCAAATTTTTACTATTTGCAGATTACATGATAGTTTATATAAATGACCCAAAGAACACTACCAGGGATCTCTTACAGCTGATTAACACCTTCAGCAAAGTGGCAGGCTACAAGATCATCTCAAGATAATCAGTAGCCCTACTATATACAGATGATAAAAGGGCTGAGAAAGAAATCAGAGAAACATTACCCTTTATAATTGCCACAAACAACATAAAATACCTTGGGGTAATACCAACCAAACAAATGAAAGAGCTGTATCAAAAGAACTTTGAGTCTTTAAAGAATGAAGTTAAAGAAGCTGTCAGAAAATGGAAAGATCTCCCATGCTCTTGGATAGGTATAATCAATGTAGTAAAAATGGCAATCCTGCCAAAAGCAATATACAGAATATTCATTCCCCATTAAAATACCAGAACAATTCTTCACAGACCATGAAAGAGCAATAATCAATTTTGTGTGGAAAAACAAAAGACCCAAGATAGGCAAAACAACCTTACTCAACAAAACAACATCTGGAGGCATCACCATCCCTGACCTCAAGCTCTATTATAGAGCTGTAGTCCTGAAAACAGCTTGTTATTGGCACAAAAATAGACAGTTAGACCAATGGAATCGAATTGAACACCCTGATATTAACCCATACATGTATGAACATCTGATCCTTGACAAAGAAGCTAAAAATATACAATGGAAAAAGAAAGCATCTTTAACAAATGGTTCTGGCATAATTGGATGCTGACATGTAGAAGAATGCGGATAGATCTATGTCTATCGCCATGCACAAAACTTAAGTCCAAATGGATCAAAGACCTCAACATAAATCTAGCCACACTGAACCTCTTAGAAGAGAAAGTGGGTGGTACTCTTGAACGAATTGGTACAGGAGACAGCCTCCTGAACATAACACCAGTAGCACAGACACTGAGATCAACAATTAATAAATGGGACCTCCTGAAACTAAGAAGCTTCTGTAAGGCAAAGGACACAGTCATCAAGACAAAAAGGCAGCCCACAGAATGGGAAAAGATATTCACTAAGGACACAGTCATCAAGACAAATGGCAGCCCACAGAATGGGAAAAGATATTCACTAACCCCACATCTGACACAGGGCTGATCTCTAAAATTTACAAAGAGCTCAAGAAGCAAGTCTCCACAACACCAAACACTCCTCCACTGCTGGTGGGAGTGCCAACTTGTACAACCACTTTGGAAATCAGTTTGGAGATTCCTCAGAAAAATGGGAATAAACCTACCACAAGACCCAGCAACTCCAATCTTAGGCATATATCCAAAAGATGCCCATTCATACAACAAGGATGTCTGTTCCACTGCATTCATAGCAGCATTGTTTGTAATAGCCAAAACTGGGAAGCAACCTAGATGCCCCTCAACTGAAGAGTGGATAGAGAAAATGTGGTACATTTACATAATGGAGTACTATTCAGCAGAAAAAAACAATGGAATCCTGAAATTTGCAGGCAAATGGATGGCACTAGAAGAAACCATCCTGAGTGAGGTAATCCAGTCACAAAAAGAGAAACATGGCATGTACTCTCTCATATATGGATTTTAGGCATAGATCTGGAGAATGCCAGCCTACAGTCCCCTGGCCAGAGAGTCTGGGAAACAGAACCTTCATTCAGTGGCTGATGGAATCAGAGGCAGACTCCCCCGGCTAAGCACTGAGCTGAACTCAAGAAATCAAGTGACAGAGAGGGAGGACTGATGAGCAAAGGGGTTAAGTCTGGGCTGGTTTAACCACCCTAAACAGCTGACCTGACAAGGGTAGGCTCTTGAACCCCAGACTGATGCCTGGGAATCCAGCATAGGACTGATCAAGATACCCCTGAATGTGGGTGTCAGTGAGGAGGCCTAGGTAATCTATTGGGCCTTGGGTATTAGATCAGTATTTTTCCCGGGTATACAAATGGACTTTGGACAACCATCCAACGATAAGAGATGCACTCTTACCCTGGACTCTTAGGGGAGGGATTAGGCCCTGCCCTGGATGAAATAATAGACTATGGACACCCCCATGGAGGGCCTCACCCTCCCTGGGGAAAGCCTTTTGCACTAAATGACATAAAAATTAGAAGTTATAGAGGAAAACAAGTTTTTTCTAAATAAAAATTCAGAATGTCTTATGTTATATACATGTATAGAAATGTCACATTGAAAGTAAATATATACTCTTCAAAACTTCATTATAATGTTCATTTAGGGACATGGGGAGTGGCTCAGACATTAAAAGAACTTGCTGCTCTTGCAGAAGATCCAGGTTCAGTTCCTAGTACCCATATGACAGCTCACAACCATCTCTAACTCCAGTTTCAGGGGGTATAATGGTCACTTCTGGCCTCCATGGGTACCTGCACACATGTGATGCACAGATATACACCCTGAAACAAGCACTAAACTAAAATAAAACCAATATTAAAATACCTACATTTGGAACAGAGGCTTGATCAAGTCTACCAGTGCTTCCTCAGCTACTGGCAGGCCTGTGGGCCTTTCCCAAGTCTTCTGGGTAGGACCCAGCCTTGTGCCTGTAAGGCAGAGAGGCATCTGTGGACATGGCCCCCAGGCTGCTGGCCCATTTAGGGCAGGAAGAGTAGGCAAGAATAAATCCTAATGAGGGAAATTTTCCACGTGCCCTTGGCTTTTGTGCATGGAAGAATAGTTATTCTTGAAAGTAGGATGAGAATATCTGGGTCCAAAACTGAGGTAGATGCAAGATGAGTGATAAGTTTGCCCCAAACCAGAATTTATGACTCTCCAAAGTGTGTGGTAGAACTGAAGACAACACATAACCATCTCAATTGTGACTGGATCGCTGATGATCCCAGAAAAAAGATGATAAATCACTACTATAGCATAAAATGCTTGACAAAAGGGCTTGAGCCACATATGTTGTGGAGTGAACTGCAAAGGACCCACATGGCATTCTTACAACAGGTACTTTGGGCCTTACTCCACTGTTCCTAGCTGGTGATATTTTGTTCCTAGTTAGTGTTGAATATTTTTATATGCTCAACCTGTAACACAAATTCTTTAAACTATCAGTCATTTGCTATTTGGGAGCTTGTTTACGCAAGTGAAAAACATCATGTGGAGAAACACAGCTTTAGATCATGAATCCTACTCCAATTGTGATTTAAAATGGAGTTCAGTTCTGGACAGAGGCAAATAGGAATGCTTTCTGAAGTGAAGAGTTTCCTTTCACTTAAAAGAGATACAATATATTAATCACAATTTTACAATATTACTGCTTATTTTTGGAAGCATTACTAACTTTCTCAAAGAAAAAACGTATTAAAGAACATCTTCCAACTTTAGTCCTGTGACAACAGCTAATTTTCAAGACTCTGCATTTTTAAACCTAGTTCTCTATAGGATTATCATTAGCTTGGCCATGTAAAACACCAACTACAGGATAAAAGAATTTTTGTACTTCTGAACACTGTCATGTTCTTAAAGGAATTGTTAAGAGTCATGTGGATGGACTAATCAGATCCTCTCTTACAACCTTCTTTCCTCATCTCATAGTATGTCTCATCAACCAGTACCCAAAGCAGTCTCTTCCTGGAAACCCACTCACAGGACCAGCCAAAGAATCAGGTAGGTGATCTCCACTCTCCTTCTTACCCCTTGATTCCATCTCCCCAGTCTCACAAGAGCTTCTCGGCCGTCTCTTCCTCCAAGCCCTGTCAACTCCACATATCCTCATAGCAGACCAATATTTCTTCCCTCCTATGAATCCTCTCCGACCCATTCCCTTCCTGCCCACCCACATTTCTTCTTGTCAGCTTCCAATATCCAGAAACAGGTTCTACTTAGGAATCCCAGTGGCCAACTTGACAGGTAATTAGAAGCAAGCCCTACAAGACCACCTACAGTCACTACATTCTCCTAAAACTAGAGAGGGCAAGAGAAGTAATGTAAATCCCACCCAACAAAGTCAAAACCAGATATCAACACCTAGAATCACAATCTTTTCAAATTCAGACGCTAAAAATCCAGTATAAGAACAATAGAGGGAATCAATGAGTTCTTTGGGATCACCTGGCCTGGGGACTGCAGGCAACTAAACTCGCCCCCTTCCCCGGGAGTCCAAGTAGTACAGAGTCTACTGACATCACTGTGCTGGTCCCGGCTCCACTCAGGGGAGAGGGGAAAGGTGAGCTTGGACCCCTGTCTCAGGCCCAATCTTTGGGATGCCCTGTCCTGAGGACTGCCTACAGGTCGACCCCCCCAGCAATCCAAGGAATCCAGAGTCTGCTGACATTGCTGCAATTGTCCTGCCTCCACCCACTAAGTGTCAGACCCGCCTGCACACATTGTGAGACCTATCAGAGTATTGGACCTGCTTACAGTCACCGGAAGAGAACGTTGGACCCATATGCCCCAGGAGAGGAAGAGACCCCACCTGTACCCACTGGAAAAAGAGTATGGAAAGAAGACAATATAAGAACACATTTAACAACAGAAAACCCAATATGACACCACCAGAGTCTAGAGACTCTACACCAGCAAGACCTGAACATCCCAACACAGATGAAGCAGAAAACAACTTCATAAAAATGATGATAGAGGCCCTCAAAGAGTATATGGGAAAATCCCTTAAAGAAATGGAAGAAAAAACAAATCAAAAGTGCAAGAAATCAACAAATCTCTTTAAAAGGTAAGGAAAGCCAAGAAAAAACAGCCAAACAGATGAAAGAAATGTGTCTAACAATTCAAGACATGAAAACTGAAATAGAGACAATAAAAAACACAAACTGCGGGATTGCTGGAAATAAAAAAGTTGGGTAAATGATAACGAACTGCAGATGCAAGCATAACGAAGAGAATACAAGAGATGGTAGAGAGAACCTCAGGTGTTGAAGGTACACTAGGAGAAATAGATTCATCAACCAAAAGAAATCTGAAATCCAACAAATACTTAACACAAAGTATCCAGGAAATATGGGACACCGTGAAAAGGCTAAATCTAAGAATAATAGGTATAGAAGAAGGTGAAGAAACCCAACTCAAAGAAGCAGAAACATATTCAACAAATCTTAGAAGAGAACTTCCCCAACCTAAAGAAATACATGCCAATGAAAGCACAAGAAGCTTACAGAACACCAAATAGAGTGGACTGAAAAAAATTCCCCTTGCCACATAATAATCAAACCACCAAACTTACAGAATAAAGAAAGAATAATAAGGGCAGTAAAGGAAAAAGGCCAAGTAACATATAAAGGCAAACCTATCAGAATTACTCCTGACTTCTCCATGGAAACTCTGAAAGCCAGAAGGTCCTGGATTCTACAAACAGTAAAATACCATGGATACCAGCCCAGACTACTATATCCGGCAAAGCTTTCAATCACTATAGATGGAGAAAACAAGATTCCATAACAAAGTCAGGTTTAAACAATACATATCCACTAATCCAGTCCTACAGAAAGTTCTGGAAGGAAAACTCCAACCCAAAGAAGTTAACTACACTCACAAAAGCATAGGAAATAGATAATCCCACTCTACCAAAAGCCAAAAGAAAAAGCTGGCTAAATCCACACATAATACCAACAACAACAAATTCAAAACGAACAAGAATTAACATTCAATGGGCCTTAATTTCTCCGAATATTAATGGTCTTAACTCGCCTATAAAAAGACACAGGCTAACAGAACGGATACGAAGAGAGAATCCAACCTTCTGCTACATACAAGAAACACATATCAACTTCAAAGACAGTCATTACCTCAGAATAAAGTTTTGGGATAAGATTTTCCAATCAAATGGACCCAAGAAAGAAGCTGGTGTAACTATCCCAATAACTAACGAATTACACTTCAAACTAAAATCAAGCAAAAGAGATTAAGAAGGCCATCTCATATTCACCACAGGAAAACTCCATCACGATGACGTCTCTATTCTGAATGTCTATGCCCCCAAAAACAAATGCATCCACATTCATAAAGGAAACATTACTAAAACTCAACTCACACATAAAACCTCACACACTTATAGTGGGAGACTTCAACACCGCACTCTCACCACTAGATAGGACCACCAGACAGGAACTTAACAAACAAAGAACTAACAGAAGTTATTACCCAAATTGGGTTTAACAGACATCTATGTAACATTCCGTTCAAACACAAAAGAATATACATTCTTCTCAGCGCCACATGAAACCTTCTCTAAAATCGACCACATACTTGGCATCATAGCAAACCTTAACAAATACAAAAATAATTGGAATAACCCCTGTATCTTATCAGACCACCATGCTTTAAAGTTAGAATTCAACAACACTACAAATTGCAGAAACCCAACACACTTATGGAAACTGAATGATGCACAATTTCTCCATTCCTGGGTGAAGGAAGAAATAAAAAGAAATTAAAGACTTCCTAGAATTCAATGAAGATGCAGACACAACCTATCCAAATTAATGGGACACTTTGAAAGCACTAAGTGCCCACATGAAGAAACTAGAAAATAGTCACACTAGAGAATTAACAGCACAACTGAAAGCTCTAGAGCAAAAGGAAGCAAATTCTCCCTAGAGGAGCAGATGCCAGGAAGCATGGGAGGAGGTGAGGGATAGGCAACTGGGATCAACATGTAAAACAAGCATGTTTCTAATTTAAGTCTAAAAAAGAATCAATGAAACAAAGAGTTGGTTCTTTGAGAAAATCAGCAAGATAGACAACTGCTCATCCAAACTAAGCGAGTGGCAGAGACAATATCCAAATTAACAAAATCAGAAATGAAAAGTGGATATAACAATAGACACTGAGGAAATCCAGAGAATCATTAGGTCTTACTTCAGAAACCTGTAAAATCTAAGAGAAAATGGACAATTTTCTGGATAGGTACCACATATGAAAATTAAATCAAAACTGTATAAAGAATTTAAATCAACCTATAACCTCCCAAGGAAATAGAACCATTCATGGAAAGTCTTCCAAACAAAAAAATTCCAGGGTCAGATGTTACAGAACAGAGCTAATAGCAATAATCCTCAAATTATTCCACAGACTAGAAACAGAATGAACAAGGTCAAATTCTTTTTATGAGGCTACAGTTACCCTGAAATCCAAACCAACATCAAGATGTAACAAAGAAAGAATTACAGACCAATCTCCCTCATGAAAATGGATGCAAAAATACTCAATAAGATACTGGCAAACTGAATTCAAGAACACATAAAAAAATCATCCACCATGATCAATAACGGTTCATCCTGGAGATGCAGGGATGGTCCAACATATGAAAATATGTCAATGTACCACCATATAAACAACCTGAAAAAAAGAAACACATGATCATATCATTAGATACTGAAGAAGCATTTGAAAAAATCCAAGATATAAATATTTGGGGTTACTCTAACCAAACAAGTGAAAGACTGTATGACAAGGACTTTAAGTCTTTGAAGAAAGAAACTGAAGAAGATATTAGAAAATGGAAAAAACTCCCATGGTCTTGGATAGTCAGGATTAACATAGGAAAAATGGTATCAGAATGGCTAAGATAAAAAACACTGATGACAGACCACTTATGGAGGCATTATATAGGAATGGAATAAAACTGCACCCCAGGTACTAATCCCTTCTGGTGAACAGATTTATTTAAAATTATTTCTCCATTTTTGTGGTAGGATGTGTTAGATATTAATGCCCTAATTTCAGGCTGCCCTCTAAATGATTTTATGGGAAATGTTATAGTAGCAGTTGAGGTCCATTAAGGGAAAACTGTTTCCTTCCAGTCAAGTGGATGGAATACCTTCTTTCTGGTCCAGGAAGAGACCTGAGACCCCAAGATGCCCAAAGCATTAGTTTTAATCCAGTTGTGCTAGTTCGGCACCTGGCAAATGCATCACCCCTCAGGAAGACAGATTCACCTAGTGCCATGGTGAAGTGATGTGTGAAATAATTAACTATTAAAAAAGGTTGGGTACTTTTTCTTTCCCAGAAAAGCCATCTTGCACAATGGCACATGGTACAACCATGGGCTGGTTTAAGTTTGCGTGCTTCTCTGGATTACTGAGAAAAAGGTGACTTTTCCTTCTCCTTTATTTTTATCTCTTATTCCTTATTTTGGATGACTGCCAAAACTTGGGCATGCTTTCACAGGCACAAACAAAGTTTACATAAAAATGCTTACATGAAAAAGAAGAAAGGTCTCAAAAATGCCCTATTCCCATACTTAAAAGAAGCTAAACAGTACAAAAAAGCCCAAAGTTGGCAGAAGGAAGAAAAACTTAGATTAGCAAATAAATAATTAAAATGTGAAATAATAACAAAAAGAAGAAATCTCAAGGTTGAAATTTTAAAATTAATAGAACTGACAAACTTTTCCAAAGGCAAAAAGAAGGATCAACAAACAAGGTTCACTCTCAACATCAATGGTCTTAATTACTAAGTAAAAATATACAGACTAAATGATTGAAAGTGAAAACAAGATCCATCCTCCTGCTGCATCCAAGACAAACACCTTAACGTCAAGAATAAGCATCCATCAGTCACTGGATAAAGGTTCTAGGATAGCATATAATGTAGTCATCAACCTTATCATCAGGGAGGGGCTATTAATGTAGTCTCTCCACTATTGCTTAGTTTTCCAGTTGGTGTTTTCCTTGTAGATGTCTGGAAATCAGAGGCAAATACCCACAGCTAAACACTGAGTGACAGAGATGGAGGAGTGATGAGCAAAGGGAGGAGTGATGAGCAAAGGGTTCAAGATTATACTGGTGAAACCCACAAAGACAGCTGACCAGACAAGGGGAAACTCTTGAACCCCAGACTGATAGCTGAGAAGCCAACAGGGGACTGATCCAGACTCCATGAATGTAATGTCAGTGAAGAGGCCTCAGAAATCTCTGGGGCCTTGGGTAGTAGATCGGTATTTACCATGGTGTGCGAATGAACTTTGGGAGCCCATTTCAAATAGAGGGATGCTCTCTTAGCCTGGACACATGGAGAGGGGCCTACGTCCTGGCCTGGATGAAATGACAGACTCTGGAGATCCCCCCAAGGAGGGCCTCACCTTCCGTGGGGAATGATGTGGGGATTGGGTGGGGGGCTGGGGGGACTAATGGAGGGCAAGGGAGGAGGAGAGTGAGAGGGAGCTGGGATTGACATGTGAAGCATTCATGTTTCTAATTTAAATAAAAACATATATTGAGAAAAAATAAAAAAGATTAAGCATCCCTTTTACCTCGGTGTAAAAGGAGAAAAAATGGATTCAAGAAGCAAACCTGTTTAATATCTGACCAAATACACTTCAAGCTAAAATTAATGGGAAGGACACTACATTCTCATCAAAGGAAAAAAACCAACCAAGATATTGCAATTCTAAATATCTATACACCAAACACAAAAGACACCCAAGTTCATAAAGGAAACACCACTACAGCTAAAAATCTCATATTAACTCTCACACACTAACAGGGGTGACTCAGTACACCATTTTGCTAACAGTCAGGTCATCCAGACAGAAAAAAAGCAGCAGAAACATCCTGTAGCTAAACTATGTCATAAAAAAATAGACCTACCAAATATTTACAGAACATTTCACCCAAAACAAAAGAATATACTTTCTTCACAGCAACTCATATAAATTTCTAAACAATTGACCACACACTTGGACACAAAGCAAGTCTCAACAGATACAAGAAAATTTAAATAATCCACTGCATTCTGTCTGACTTATCTGAAGCTTGGTATCAAAACAGAAACAACAGAAAGCATAGAAACTAAGCAACTCACTACCAAATGAAAAATCAGTAAAAACAGAAACTAAGAAAGACATAATTGTTTTTTTAGAATTGAATGAAAATGAATACACAACATAACCAAACTCATGGGACACAATGAAGGCTGTTCTAAGAGGCAAGTTCATAGCGCAAAGTACCTACATAAAAGATGAAGAAATCTCATACTAGTAGCTTAAACCTAAAACCTCTGGAACAAGAAAAAATGATACCCTAAAGGAGTAGATTGCAAGAAATAAACTTGGGGCTGAAATCAATAAAATAGAAAGAAAAAAAGTGCAAAGAATCGATGAAATGGTTGGTTCTCAGAGAAAATCAATAAGATTGATAAACCCTTATCTAAATTAACTGAAAAACAGAGAAAGGAAATTCAAATTCATAACATTAAAGACGTAGCAATGAACACTGACGAAATTCTAACAATCATAAGGCAATATTTTAAAAATCTATACCCCACCAAATTGGAAAACCTAAAAGAAATGAATAATTTTTGATACATACCACATACTAAATTTAAATCGAAATCAGACAAGCAATTTAAAAAGACTCATAACCCCTACTGAAATAGAAACAATAATTAAAAATTTCCCAAGCAAACAAAGAGCCCAGAGCCAGATGGATTCAATGTAGACCTCTACCAAACATTGCAGGAGACTTTCTCCATCTAATTCGGTTCCACTGCACCAGTTTTTTTTTCTCCACCCACTAGGTCCTACAGCTGCTTAATGAAATAACCACTCTGAGACTTAATATCAGTTACAATTGTTTAGCTAATGACTTAGGCTTCTTACTGACTACTTCTCTCCTAATTATTAACCATTTCTATTCATTTATGTATCTCCATGTGGCTGTGGCTTATCTAGGTGATGCCCTAGGTTCCTGCCTCCCTGACAGCTACTGGTGTCTGCTCTTTGTCCTTCTTTCCCTCTCTTTGTTCAGAATTCCTGACTAGCTAAATTCTGCTTGCCCATTGGCTGAAACAGCTTTATTCATCAACCAATAAGAGAAACACATAGTCACAACATACAAAAGACATCCCTCATCAAGACATTCAAAGAGGAATTAAATGCAATACTTCCTTACACTCTTGTGCAAAATATAAACAGAAGAAACATTGCCTAATACTTATTATGAAGTCACAGTTACACTGATACTCAAACCACATCAAGATCCAACAGGGAATTGCAAACCAGTTTCCTTTATGAACATAGATGCAAAAATTCCCAGTAAAACTGCAAACTAAATGTAAGAACACATCAAAAATATTATTCATCCTGATCCCAGAGATGTAGGGATGATTCAGCACACTTCAAGTGATAATTATAAACACCCATATAAACTGGCTGAAAGACAAAAAAAAACACATGATTATTTCAACATATGCAGAAAATGACTGACAAAATCCAACACCCCTTCATGACAAAAGCCCTGGAGACACTAGTAATATTGGGACATTCCTCAACTTAATGAAAGAAATTTAAACCAAGTCCACAGCCAACATGAACCTAAGTAGACAGAACTCAAAACACTTCCACTAAAATTAGGAACAAGACAATCCTGTCCACTCTCTCCATATCTATGCAATATAGTACTCAAAGTTCTTGCTAGACCAATAAGACAACTAAAGTAAATCAGGGGATAAAAATTAGAAAGAAAGGAGTCAAAGTAATGTTATTTTCAGATGATATGATAGTACACATAGCTAACCCTAAAAATTCCACTAGGTGTCAGGGATCATAGAAATGGCCATATTGTCTTAGGGTCAGAGAGTTAAAAACTACCTTGATCTCCCAATGTTAAAGGCCTAAGACTTAGAGGTCTAAGGTGTGGCTACTGAAGGATGTTTGGCCTAAGGTGTAAATGTCTTACTTAGATAACAGAATACTTGATCTAAGGTTACTAGATGTCTTAATCTTCAAGGCCAGACAACAAGAAGTTCGGTCTAAGATGTGGGTACTAGATGTCTTAATCCTCAATGTCAGATGACAAGAGGTTTGATCTAAGGTGTGTTTACTAAATGTTTGGAGAATTAAGGAAGTAATTAAGTATGTTTGTTCCTTGTACCATGGTAAAGAAGTCTTTTGCCTTTCCCCCCTTTTGGTTAGGATATATAAGAATTTTGAACAATAAATTTAAGACAGATCACAGTATTCACTGGAATGCCCTCCCAACTCTATTTTCTGTCTCTAGCCTGTTTCTTTCATTAATCCACACTCCTACTCTCAGGTACATACCAGACAAGTTTGCAGGCTATGACAAGTAGGAAACACCTACAGGTGATAAACAGCTTCAGCAAAATACCAGGATACAAAAGAATAAACAAAATCAGTAGCCTTCCTAAGTACAAATGACAAATGGATTGAAAAACAAACCAGGAAAACAATACCTTTCATGAATAGCTTCAAAAATATCTTCATGTAACTCTAACCAAACATATGAAAGACTTATATAATAAAACTTTAAGACATTGAAAGGAGATGATATCAGAACATGTAAAAATCCCCCATGTTCATAGACTGGTAGAAATCATACAGTAAAAATGGCCATTCTACCTAAAGCAATATACAGTTTCAATGCAAGCACCTTCAAAATTCCAACATAGAACATAAAAGGACAATTTTAAGCTTCATATAGAAACACATAAAACCCAGGATAGTTAAAAACAATTCTAAGTAATGAACAATCATTGGAGACATCATCATTCCTAAGCTAAATTTGTAATACAGAGCTGTAGTAATAAAAATAACATAGTTGATACTGGTAAAAAGAATAAACACATTAATCAATGGAATGGAACTGAAATGTCAGACACAAATCTACACAGCTAATGATACATGAGTTTTAATAAAGAAACCAAAAATACACCCTGGGGAAAAAGAAAGCATCTTCCACAAATGGTACTGATCTATATTAATCACCCTACACAAATCTCAACTCCAAGTGTGTCAAAACCTCAACATAAAACCATACACACTGAACCTTATAGAACAGAAAGTAGGGAATAGTCTTGAACTCATTGGCACAGGAAAAGACTTTCTGTATAGAACACCATTAGCACAGGCAGTAAGATCAACAACTAATAAATGGAACCTCATGAAACTGGAAAGATTCTGTAAGGCAAAGGACACTGTCATCTGGACAAAGAATTAGTTTACACAATGGGAAAAGTTTTATACCAACTCCACATCTGATAGAGGATGAATATTCAAAACATTTAAAGAAGTTTACAAAACTGGACATCAAGAAAAACAAGCATCTCAATTAAAAAACAGAGTACAGATCTAAACAGAAATCTCAAAAGAGGAAACTCAAATGGTTGAGAAGCACTAAAAAAAATTCAACATCCTTAGTCATCAGAGAAATACAAATCAAAACTATTTGGAGATTTCATCTTACACTGGTCAGAATTATCAAGATAATTGACCACTCAGACTAGTGAGGATGTGGGTAAGAGGAAGATGTGGGAGTGTAAGCTTGTACAGTCACTATGAAAAGCAGTGTGGAAACTCCTCAGGAAGATGGGAATTGATTTACTTCAAGATTCAGCTATATCACTCTTGGGGATACACCCAAAAACTCTACATCCTACTACATAGACACTTGTTCAACCATGGTCATTGCTGCTGTATTCATAATAACCAGAAACTGGAAATAGATGAGATGTCTGTCGATGGATGAATGGATAAAGGAAATGTGGTACATTACACAATGGAATATTACCCAGCTGTTAAAAATATAATCTTGAAATTCACAAGTAAATAGATGGATTCTTCACCACCACCAAGAAAAAATCTTTCTGAGCAAGGTAGCTCAAATATAAAAAGACAATTGTAGTATGTTATCACTTATATGTAGGTATTAGGTGTTAAACATTCAGTAAGCATGCTACAATACATATAATTACAAAGATTAGATATAGAGTACGGAACTGAGGAGAGGGAATTATCTCCTTAGATAGTTCTGAACATACAGGGAAGGACAGACTGGAACGATAGAATCAAACAGGGAAGGGGATGGAAAAGGAGGATAAGTGCAAGAATACACTTGAGGTTTCATATGGAAACTTAATACAATAGATACTTCTTAAAATATATACAGAAATGAATGAAATCTAAATTGAAGTCACCATACAGTGGTGGAGACAAAGTACCAGCTAGATATCACTTGGGACCTGGGGGCAATGAAGGGAAGGGAAACTGTGGTCAGGGTACATTTGTATGAGAGAAAATTATATTTTCAACTAAAAAAAAGAAAATCAGTAAAGTCACCCAGTACAAAAAAATCATTTGTTTATAAAGTGACAACAAACAATATGACCACAATATTTTTAAATGCAATTATTGTGACTAATCCTAAACAAGGAAGTGGTATGGGTGTATACTAAAAACCATCAAACTTTGCTAATGAAACTAAACATAAATACATGGAATGGCATCCTTTACTCATGGATTTCAGGATTTAATACTGGTAAAATACATTTAGTTCTCAAAGAAATATACAAACTTTACACTGTTCCTACCAAAATCCCCAAGAACTTGTTCAGAAATATGAATTTCTGCCCCAAATTCTATCCAGAACCACAAAAGCCTGACATTCAAAATAATATTTTTCTTGGAATTTCATTCATATTATTTATTAGTTACTAAAGAGGATTTCAAAATCATTCATCAAAACAAACTATTATGAGTAGCATTATGCTTCTTGTTATTCTTTATTCTAAAGCAGCCATTCTTAACCTGTTGTGGGTCATGACCACTTTGGCAGTCAAGCAACACTTTCAGGGTTGCCTAAGACTGTCAGGAAAGCACACATTTATGATAGTCTTAGGAACTGAGACACCACTCCTCTGTTATCTCCAGGCAGGTCCCCCCACACACAGATATGCCCACATGTGAGTATCTGGTGTAATGAAATCACATCATCCCCACCACACACACACCCTGAACAAATACAAGTGTATGTGACAGGGTCAGCACCATAATGTACTTGACGCAGACTAATCACACATGTAGAGAGCAGCTGCTGTCTTAAAAGCAGCAGTATTGGAGGTAAAACAATACTTCATGAATTATAATTGCTGGGTAAATGTAAAATAATGTATTTTTTAAAATCTGTACAATGGAAACTTAATCTGGATGCTGATAGGCCTTTTTTTGCTTTTTTGCTTTGTTTTTTTCCTCAATATATGTTTTTATTTAAATTAGAAACATGAATGCTTCACATGTCAATTCAAGCTCCCTCTCCCACCCCTCCACCTTGCCCTCCAACAGCCCCCACTCCAGGCACCAGCCAGTCCTCATATCATTCCTCAGGGAGGGCGAGGCCCTCCTTGGAGGGAATCTCCAGAGTCTGTCATTTCATCCAAGGAAGGACCTAGGCCCTTCTTCATGTGTCCAGGCTGAGACAGCATCTCTCTATGTGGAATGGGCTCCCCAAAAGCCTGAAATATTCAAAATAATCTTGAGAAAGAGGAGACCTTGAGACATCACAGTTCCTGACTTCGAAACACGTAATAGAGATGTCCAGGTAAGATGACAGGCAAGAAGCTACATCCATATGACATAGCAAAATAAAAAAAATCAGAGAGAAAAACAAGTAGACTCTATTTCAAAGAGAGAAATAGAGTAAGAGTATTCACACAGAAAACTCCAGGGCATCTGAAAATCACTGAGAAACAAAGTAACAATGCAGAGAAAAATAAGTCAAGTGAATCACAACTCCACCTACACTTGATAAGGAGGGGAAGAAGATTATCCATAAGGCAAGGCAGATAGTTCTGGTTAGAAGACTGGCAGTTCATACACAAAACAAGCCTAAATTTCTTGAAAGCCTCAAAATCAGTTTCAGGTTCAAGAGAGACATTGATATCTCTGTGGGACAGTTCTGTATTGGAGAACTCTATATTGACATGCCCTAGCTCGAAGAATTCTTGCAGAGTACCATTATGAACAGGTTCCTATTCGTTAAAGCTAAGTTACCTGGGGGGGCTGCTGAGATGACTCAGCAGTTAGGGATGTTGGCTGCTCTGCCTACAATCCCATGGCCAGAGAGTCTGGGAAACAGAACCTCCATTCAATGGCTGATGGAAGCAGAGGCAGACTCCCACAGCTAAACACTGAGCTGAACTCAAGAAATCCAGTGACAGAGAGGGAGAATTTATGAGCAAACGAGTTAAGACTGGGCTGGTTTAACCCCAGAAACAGCTGACCTGACAAGGGTTAGCGCTTGAATCCCAGACTGATGGACGGGAATCCAGCATAGGACTGATCAAGACCCCTTGAATGTGGTTGTCAGTGAGGAGGCCTAGGTAATCTATTGAGCCTTGGGTAGTAGATCAGTATTTATCCCAGGTATACAAATGGACTTTGGCACCCATCCAACAATGAGAGATGCACTCTCACTCTGGACTCTTGGGGGGGAGGGTCTAGGCCCTGCCCTGGATGAAATGACAGACTATGGACACCCCCATGGAGGGCCTCACCCTCCCTGGGGAAATAAGAGGATATTGGAGATGTTGGTGGGAAGGCACGGGAGGAGGGGAGGGAAAGGGAGAGGGACCTGGAATTGACATGTGAAGCAACCTTGTTTCTAAATTAATTTAAATTTAAAAATAAAATATAAAAAAAAGAATGTTGGCTGCTCTACCAGAGGAACTGGGTTTGAGTCCCAGAACACACAAATGTCTCTAACGCAAGTTCCAAAAGTTCCAACACTCTCTTCTGGCCTCTGTGTTTCATAGGCACACATGCTGCAAAATACTCACACACGTAAAATAAGAATAAGAAAATATTTTTTATAAAAAGCCTGATAACAGGGAACAATCACCAATCCTGGAGCAGAGGTACTTGCACAGTCAAGTTTTGTGCAACATCATTGACAACAATCAAAATAGATGCCAAAAAGCAGATGGAGAATGGATGAAGAAAACGTAATAGACACATGAAAAGAAAAAGAACTGAGTTGTATTCAGCCATAAAGAATAAAATCATGCCATTTGTGGAAAAATGGGTTAAATTGGAGGGAGATCTCAGGTTAAGCAAAAATAAATCAGACTCAGAAAGGTATATACTGCCCACTTCCTATCATATGCAGAATCAATAACAGAGGGTAGCAGAACATAGGGATGAATGTTCTTCTGTGTGTGCTTATGCATGTATGTACCTACATGTAATATAAAAGGAGGGGAAGAAGACCAGCAAGAGGAGCAAGGGGGAGAAGAAGATGATGAGGGGTGAATATATGTATCATATAATGTTATATATAAGGAAATAGCAAAATGAATCCCATTATCTTTTTTTCATGTATGTATTGATTGTGTGTTCCAATGTATAGTGGAGCATTTTGAAATGGAAAATGGGACTGGAAAGATGACTAAGTGGGTAAAGATCCAACCTGAATTTAATCCCTAATATGTATATGTGCAAGTGGATCAAGGCTGAAGTCAGAAATCTGCCTCTTCCAATATATTTTTTGAAACAAGATCTCAATCAAACCCAGAGCTCAATGGAAAGGATAGTCTCCCTAGACAGCTTGCTCAACAAATCTCCTGATCTCTGCCTTCTGAGGCTAGAATTATGGGTAGGCCAGCCTCCCTCTGCATTTTCATGGGTTCTGGTGATCTAAACTATGGTCCTCTTATTTGTACAGCAAGTGCTTTGACCACTGAGCAGTCACCCTAGTCAAAAACTCATTGTTTTATGCTATCTAAGAACGCGATTAAAACATGCAATCAAAACAGAATGCTAAAGATATACAGACAACTGGAACATAAGAAACCAAAGCAGTAAACTATGGATATAATAGTTAATTGATCTTCACCAACAGAGTCAGACATACAAGAGGAGAAGTTAGCAACAGCAAAATTGTTATAAAAATTGATATTCACATAAATATGTGAAATTGAATCATCATCTTATATGCAAAAACAGCTAAAATGCATTCTAGAACCTTCATCCAGTGACTGATGGAAGCAGAGGCAGATACCCACAGCCAAACACTGAACTGAACTACTGGAAACCAGTTGCAGAGAGGGAGGAGTTATGAGCAAAGGGGTCAAGACCAGGCTGGTGAAACCCACAGAGACAGCTGGCCTGAACAAGGGGGAGCTCGTGGACTCCAGACTGATAGCTGAGAGGCCAGCATGGTTCTGATACAGTCCTCTTGAATGTGGTGTCAGTGAGGAGGCCTCAGCAATATCTGGGGCCTTGGGTTGTAGATCAGTATTTACCATGGCATACGAATGAATTTTGGGAGCCCATTCCACATGGAGGGATGCTCTCTCAGCCTGGACACATGGGGGAGGGCCTAGGACCTGCCCTGGATGAAATGACAGACTCTGGAGATCCCCCACGGAGGCCCCCACCCTGCCTGGGGAATGGTGTGGAGATTGGTTGGGGGGCTGGAGGTGCTGGTAAAGGGTCAAGGGAGGAGGGGAGTGGGAGGGAGCTGGGATTGACATGTGAAGCCAATTTGTTTCTAATTTAAATAAAAAATTATAAAAAATAACTGAAAATGTACTAAAGACTTAAATACAGGGTCTAGACTGTGAAAACCCTGGTGGGCAAAACATAGGAGACAAGTTGCATGGCATTGGTCTTGGTAATGATTTAATCAGTATGACATAAACATCTAGACAATAAAGGATGTAAAAACAAAAAGCTCTGAATGTAAAAAATAAGAGAAGAAAAACAGAGTGAAACAGCAACTACTAAATGAGAGAAAATAATAACAAACTATATATCTAATAGTGGGTTCATAGTCAACACACATGAAGAAATCCTAGAGCTCAAAAACAAAATAAACAGGGCTGGAAGAAATGACTCAGTAGTTAAGAGCACTTGGCAGAGGACCTGGCTTCAGTTTTCAACACCCACATAGCAGGTCACAACTATCCATAGCTCCAGTTTCAGGGAATGAAAAGTATTTAACATCACTAATTCAAAACAAAAGAGAGAGAGAGAGAGAGAGAGAGAGAGAGAGAGAGAGAGAGAGAGAGAGAGAGAGAGAGAGAGATTAACTCACACCTGTTCAAATGCCGTGTGGAGGGAGTAGAAAAGAATTTTTAAACAAAAACGTGAAGATCCCCAATTGCAAGCAGATGTTGCTAAAGCTGTCTTTATTTATTTTGCATGGTCACTAGTGAGGCTTCAATTTGTGTCTCCTACTTCAACCTTTGCTGTTACAGATACATGTGCTAAGTCTGTACAGTGTTGCTTGCATGCACATATTTCCAGGAGTGACCACTGCATAGCAGACAATCAGAAGCCTCATCCCTGGGAAAAAACCAAATTCTTCTTCTCTCAAAATTAGTTAATTGAGTGCATCTCTTCATCTAGGGATGAGGCTCTCTCAAATTTTATTCAAAAAACTGGTCCTCTGCTGCCCACTAAGTGCTTTCTAGGAGACATTCTCCCATGACACATTTTAATACCATTGCTAACCTAAGGAACTTAGTTAGACTGGGAACAAATTTAATGGGATGACTAATGCTTTCAAAAGAAAAGCTGCATTGCCTTTTAAATTATAATTTCTGCAAGCCTAGTATCTGAGGGTCCTGTTCCTTAGCCAAGGTTACACTTTTCTCTAGTATGTGATGCGTGTTATAAAATCAAAGTACCGATAAGAACTTATTAAGAAGAAAGGGGGTTGCACAACGAGGAGGGAGAGAAATGAAAAAGGGCCTTTTGGATTAGCTTTCTTGTCAGTCCTCAAAACTTGAAGACTGGCACATGTGCATATGGAGGGACCAGTTGAACTGGTGAACTCTTTTGATTTTCCTACAGTTTATACCAGTATTGAGCCTGTATTGGACAAGTACCCTTTGTCTGCCAGAGCTTTCTTCTCTTTAAGAGATGCCCGTCGTTGTCTACCAGAGGTCGCTACTGGCCACATTTCACTTTGCAATCTGTGAGTTTGTCAGGTTTTCTTACCCTCCTGAGACTCCCAAGATGTACTCTTTGCAGTGATTAGAGGTCAACTGCTGTCCTGATTCTAGGCCCTATCAAACTTCTGGATTGCTCGCAGTTGAGGAAACTGACCACTGGCCAGTGGGATGCTGCCTAAACAGAGCTGCCCACTGCCTGAACTTTTCAGATGGTCAGCTTTCTGTAACTTCTTCCAGGACTGTCATTCATCTTGGGGCTGTGGCAGGTTAAATTCAAGCTCCCTGACTTGTCTTTTTTCCCTATTATGAGGCTTCCAGGGTATCTCAGTTTTGAATAATAGGATTCCTCTCAAGATAGCGCCTGGTGGTCACTGTTCTTTGTATCATATGATCTCCACTGCTGATTAATCTGTCAGAGGAGTTATTGGCTCATCAAAATCCACAACTGCATTTGAAGCTTAGAGGGCTGTGAGCTTGACCTGCTTGTAGGGCTGTGTATCTCTTCTCACAGGTTGTCTTGCTTATCCTATGAAAGGACAGGGGTTCTGCTTTTTCCTCCTTCTTGCTAGGGCAGCTGGAGCTGTGTTCAACTTTCTTTCCAATGTGGCACTTGTCTTTTTCTCTGCACTTTTCTGCTGTTAAATCATTGACTTTGGAAATTCCTGAAGCCTGTTTCTTTTCTCTCTTTGAGTAGAGTTCTCCATCTTATGTTGGCTCTTCTTAATCAGATAACATGGAGGTAGCTTCTACTTTGCAACACCTGAAAGTCCATTGGTTTCTTCTTGTGTACCTATGGACTCATGACGACTTCCTTTGATTTTCTGACAAATGTGGAAAAGACTCAAGCCTGGTTTATAGATGGTTATACATGTTCCATATAGCAGTGGATGAATGCAACACTGTGACCTTTTTCTGGGATGTGCCAAAGGGACAGTGATGAATGGAATTTCCCAGTGAACAGACCTTTGAGTGGTGTACATTTCGGTTAGTTAGAATGAGAAATGACTAGATGTTAGGTTATATAGGCTATCACTCATAACTTGGATGCCTAGTGAGGAGTTCAGAAAGAATGTTGATTAGAAAATTTGGAGCAAGGACATTTGGGGAAGAAGTATTTAGATAAATTCCCCCCTTTTAAATATTAAATTTCCTAATTTTTTGAGAAGTTCACACATTGTATTTTGAACATACTCACCTCTCCAACTCCTTTCACAACTACCCTCTCCACCCTCTCATTCTTTTCCACCCAAATTTGAGATTTATTCTTCTTTTAATTTCATTGAGTTCAGCTTGTGTTATCCAACTAGTGGAGTGTGGTCAGCCTACAAGGAGTCACGTCATTTAAGAGAACTAACCTGTCTCTCCCAGCAGCTACCAAATAACAATAGCTTCTCAGATAGTGATGGGATTTCATGCCCACCTTCCTTCCTCTATTATGGGGTTTTGACTGGCAGGTTTTGTACATGCTGTCACAATCACTGTGAATTCATATGCACAATTTCCCGGTTTTATCTAGAAAACACAATTTCTTTAACCCGTCTCTTGCATGGCTCAGGGGAATTTAGGTTTCCCTAATGATTAACTCTTGAGATGCCTTAAGCAGATACACTAAGCAGGGTCTATTGATAGGCATTTTTGTCTAGATGTACACTTTTCCTGGTTTTCAATGCATTATGCAGTAAATCAGAATAGTTGATTAATCTGGGTTTTAAATAAAAGGCCCCATCATAAAGGTTAAAGTGCCAGGACCAAGTTTTTAAGCACAAACATCTCTACAGGTTTTGTCTTTGGATTACTAGATTTGAAATCAATACAGGAACATTTTGGGATTGGGAAGGAGGAAAAAGACTGAGAGTTTAGACCTATATTCATGTAGAATATGTACTCTAGGATTTAACTTGGAATAATTCTAGGAAGAGGAATAGGATCATATATCATTTGAAAGCAAAAGGTTAACAAAAGCAGGCATCCTGGACATGACTGATTTTTCCAGTATTTCCTTCCTTGGTGTTTTCCCTAACATAACTGCGAAGACTGAAAATCAATTGTTCCTTGTTCTCTCTTTAATTATTTTCGTGATTGTGGAGATTATGGGGAAGAATAAAAGAATTATTTGCAATCAGCAGAAAAGCATTGATTCCCCTTTTATGACACTTAACTCCTTAGAGATCAAAAAGGGGAACTAGAAACGCTCCATAAGGAACTCAAGTTTTGGACAGCTTCCTGGCTAGAGCAGTCCCTGAGTTAGTGTATTTTGTCCCCAAACAAAAAACTCAAGTTAAAAGTTTTATTCACTAACTCTTGTAAGGTAAAATCAAGGGTTAGTTGTGACTCTTCCCATTCTTTGGACAACAAAGAAATCTGCTTTTTTAGGAATACTAAATCACTCAATGCTTGCCCTTGTTGGGGCCAATACCAATACCAAGAGGTCAGGAAGACCTTAGACACAGAGAAAGCTTAATTAAGAGCTTAAAAAGAATCACAACGAGGGCCAGGAAAAAGTCAAATGCTAAATGGTTCTTTCTTTTTCAATGGAAAGGGATGCTGCCAAGAATTATTTGGAGAAAAAATGTAGAAAAGAAAGGCAAAATATGAACTCTTTTGGTAATGCTGAGTAAGTATAGAGTTACAGGTGTGACAATTGGGATAGACTGCAGGCAAACAGTAGTTGCTCCATTTAAATTTATTTCTCACTTAAATCTATATACAGAGAATTGATAAAACTGTTTGATTATGGATTTGACTTTGTTGTGCCTGAACTCAATCATTTAAAGCAAATGTGCAGTGTCCCCTTTTTACAAGAAGAAGGGAAACTGAGGGAGATATTTTCTTATTTTTTAATTTAAATTAAAAACAATCTTATTTTACATGCCAATCCCAGTTCTTTCTCCCTTCCATCCTCCCATGTCCCCCACCAAACCTCCATCCTACCCCCCATCCACTCCCCAGGGATAGTGAGGTCTTCCATGAGGGATCATCAAAGTCTGTCACATCATTTGGGGCAGAACCTAGGCCCTTCCCCCTTGTATCTAGGCTGAGAGAGTATCTCTCCATAGGGAATGGGCTCCCAAAGCCCATTTGTGCACTACGGATAAATACTGGTTCCACTGCCAGAGATCCCATAGACTGCCCAGGCCACACAACTGATACCCACATTCAGAGGGCCTGGTTCTGAGCTATGCTGATTTCCCAGCTGTGAGACTGGGGTCCATGAGCTCCCACTTGCTCAGGTCAGCTCTTTCTGTGTGTTTCCCCAGCATGGTCTTGACCCCTTTGCTCCTCCCTCTCTACAACTAGATTCCAGGTGTTCGATTCAGTGTTTAGCTGTGTATCTCTGCTTCTGCTTCCATCATATACTGAATGAAGGCTCTATGATGGTATTTAAGGTAGTCATCAGTCTCATTATAGAGGGAGGACATTTAAAGGTAGCCTCTCCACTATTGCTTAGATTCTTAGTTGAGGTCGTCTTTGTGGATCTCTGGACATGTCCCTAGTGCTGTATTTCTCTTTAAACCTATAATAATGGCTTCCTCTATTCAGGTATCTCTTTTCTTGCTCTCTTTGTCTATTTTTCCCTCTCCTTGATCTTCCTGATCCCCCATTTTCTCCTCCATGCCTCCCCTTTCTCCTACCCCCTCCAACAAGCTCCCAATTTGCTCAGGAGATTTTGTCTCTTTCTGCTTCTCTGGATGTTGATGTATGTCTCTATAAAATGTCTTTTTTTAATAGATGAGATTTGATTCTTAAGACTATGAGCTTTCTGGAAAACTTACTTATTTGGAACTCTTTTTCAGACAGTACTGGATAGTTGAACTGTTACATAATTGTCCCATAAATTTCTCATTCAACACTAGTAAGCACGTCTCTCATTTATAATGAACTATGTCCCTAGTCCACTCCCCTATTGAAGCACAGACTTATAAATCCTTCCATTTCAGTAGCTTCCCTCGTTTGTTTGAACTTGATATCATTTGAGTAAAGATTTAGTAGCAGATGCTAAATTTTCTTTCAAATTAGCTTCCAAATTCTACTTTCTGCCTAATTCTTAAAACATAACATTACATTTAATTGTTGAAAATGTTTTGTTAGAAGATTAAGGTGGATGCACAAAACATAATTCTTTAGAACGCAATTAAAATAAGCATCTACAGAAGAAGGGAAACTACCCAGAAAAATATTATCAAGAAAAGGAATAATCTGACCTAATGAAATATCTGAAGTCTCCAAAAAAAGTGGAACCCCACAATGACAATTCCACCAGGACTATGATTACACCATTAAGCTGAGCAACATAAGTAAATATTGGCTTTGTACTACAAACTGATCAGAAAAATTTTGAGGTGACTAGCTGAGATGATCCAGTCTCACAGACTACTCTAGCCAGGACCTGAGACAAGCCCTGCACTTTCCCATTATACAGAGAGTGGACAACAAATGATACAGCTTGACAATTAATCCAAAATTTTCTTTTCAGGATCCCCTAAAGATGCTGTCACCCCTAGACAGCAGGAAGTAAATTTAAGAACATAACACCCACATTCCTAAGAGGTGGGGTGGGTGGTTTTCTGTCATTCAATAGGTTATGGATATTTGTCATTGTTTAGGAAGACTGGTTGCAGTTGTTATTGTTAATTGTCATAAAAGAAAAGGGGACACAGATGGGGTCAAATGGGTAGGTTATTGAATCTACTTCTAAAAAGCGGCTACTAGTTTTAAATTTTTTACATTGGATTAGACTACTGTATATTGTATACAAATATTATATATTGATAAATTTGAGGTTAATTTTGTTAAAATATACTAGACATACATTTCTAATCTTGTTAAAGGTATTTTACCTGTACAGCTCATTTAATAATGCAATGCAAATTTATAGTCCTTTAAAGTTATTATTACCAACTATATAGGATAATAAGGAAATGTAGATTAGTAATTAGTCATCTATTACAATCAAACTTGTAGTCATATTAGGTATGTTTTCAAAGTCAAAAGGATATATTTTAGATAGGCAGGCAGTCTTCAAACACTTCTGAGATCTACAGAATATGGCATTTAAGATGTTTTAATAGCATAGGTTATTTTTTATGACAATGAGGTATATCTGCTCCTGGAAGCACCAATTTACTAAAAAGAAGATGATGAGCATTGAAGAAACTCCACCAAGAGTTTACTTTCTTTGTGGCAAAATTTAGCCACTGCGCAAGAAAGTGCACTTGCCTCGGCTGCTGATAGTACGTTGTTCAAATTGGACAAGCAGGACATAATAGAGAGTGACTGTAAAACCTTGCAAAGACAAGGCAGGACAGTTATTAAAAAATCCTGCTTCACAGAAAAGTCTAGGCCTGTAACCTGAAGACGAATGTTCCAGCATTGTGGAAGAACCTTGGGTGACTGTCCAAGCAGGCAGCTGTTTTTGTCATTTCTCACAATTTTTGGAAATTACTTACTTGCACTTCCTGCTTATTCGGTTCATATTAATTCCTTCTCAGGTCTCTGAGGGAATTAAAGAATAGATAGTACAGTTATAGTTTTCCTTGTTTACCAGACTCAGAAAAGAAACTCACTAAAGAAATGCAAAGTATATAAAGTTGAGAGATACTAAAAGATAATTTGATAATGCAAATTAGAATAGAAAGTAAATTAGGCACAAGACTTTTGACTCACCAAGATAGGCTAGATAATGGAGTATTTTCTCTGAATTTGTCAAATGCAAATGAACTAGACATTGCTGATGTACCTACGGTCTGTATATATTGGATGTAGTCATTGTACATTGTAATATTTTTGGTGATATATTGTTTATGATCTAATAAAGCCACTGAAGATCAGAATGCAAAACTAGCCACAGCCATAGAAGCTGGGCAGTGGTGGCATACATTGATAATCCCAGGACTCAGGAGACAGAGGCAGATGGATCTCTGTGAGTTCAAGACCACCCAAAGCTATATGAAAATGAATCAGTCCAAAAAGAAACAGAGATCACCCCCTTTAATCCCAGCACTAGAGAGGTATATAAGATAGGAGCAAGATATTCAGTACTCAGTCTCAGGGCAATTAATCTGAAGACAAGAAGGCATTCAGTCTCCAGCCACACTGAGGATTCATGGAACCAGGATCATCTCCCTCCCCAGTCTGAAGCAAAGGTAAGAGCTACTGGCTGGCTGCTTTGCTTCTCTGATCTTCAGCTTGAACCCCAGTATCTGTGTCTGGGTTTCTGTTATTAACTGCTACAGTCAATGGTGATTTTTAAACTTTAGATTTGAACATAAGACTCTTCAGTTATTCTAAACATTGGAGACATTGTCTATTTTTGACAGAAATTCTCTATGATTAGGTGTATTTTCAACTTTTAATGTTAATAATTTTAACCTTTTATCTAATTAATATAATACACTCATAAACTCAATATAACTTTAATTTTTCAAAAGGCAAGAACTAGTTATGTGGCCCTGCATTAGGTTGCTTCCTCTGCCTTGATTTTGGGTTTATCACTGGTATTATGAAAGGGCTTAGGTTGCAATAGGATTTATAACTCTGTAATTGCAGGCTTCTGGTTTTATTTGAGAGAAATTCCTTCCTGAAAGATAGGGAACATGGTGTACAATTTCTTCAATGTTAGAAAATATGCTGTATGCAAAAGCACTGTACTGCTATCAGTATACTTATCTAACTTAATCCTGGGCATTTTGCTTTCTGGAGAACAGCAACTGTCTATTCTAAATGAATTTTCCTTAAAAAAAGCATTCCTCACACAAATATCTTGCATAAAACTTATAGCAGCTCCTTAATTACAGAAAGACAAAATTAAAAAGTCACTTAGCTCTCCAGGCCATTTCAATTTACCTTTCCCATCTTGTTTTTCAGTGTATCTCACTGTCTAGTTACAATAGAATTCTTTCATTTTTCTCAGGTGCTTTTGTGAGTTGTCTTCCACCTGATTAGTTCATCAGGATGTGTTCAGTCCTTGGCTAGTGCAGAAGGACTTCCTAGATATTCTCTATGCTGATCATAGAACTAATTTCTGTCTTTTTGGTTCTCATCATATTGACCTGTCGCCACACACCTTCAACTAGTTACTTTCTCTACTATTTATTTTTCTGTTCCTGTGATAAAATACCATGATCAAAACATCTTGAGAATATACTTCCAGAGAGATAAAGTGTCTCATGACAGAGTGTCTCATGTCAGGAAGGCATGGCCTTGCAGCAGTGGCAGGAAGAAGTGAAAGGAACAGGACAGGAAGTGAAGAGGGACTGTAAAACTTCAAAGTCAACTCTTACTATGTTGCAGTAAGGCTGAAGCACCTTTCCAGTCAGTGCTATCAACTGGGTACAAAGTGTTCAAATACATGAGCTTATGGAGGACTTCTCACTCAAACAACACTTGTTTTTGTGCCTTACTTCCTGACAAGAGACAAGGGTCTGCCTATATCACGTAGAATGAATACCCTGCCAGCTGGTAAGTCGCATTTTTGTATGCATGCATTTTAAGTCAAATCAAATTATTCTCTACCATTGCTTGGCAAATAGAGCACTTGGAGTGAATAAAAAAATTGTCAAAACTGTATCAGTAATTGACTTTTTTTCTAAAAAGTACAAAAAGATGAAGCAATTCATCTATTTGGGTGGGAATCTGCCTAAGATGTATTACATTTGATTTCAACTTTACTAATCATATAAAAATCTTTTTATGTTTCATGCAGGGTCTTAATAGTTGCATAAGATAGGCATAACTATTATGCTATGTTCTTTTGGATGCTTTGTATTTACGTAAATGTGCCTCCAGCTGAAATTAACCAGAAGTTCAGTGACCAGTTTGGTGAGATTTCTGTATCTTTTGCTGATTAAAAGATGAACATTCTAATCTTAGTATATCCATGAATGAATCTTTAGTCCTTATATAGGGTCAGTTTGAGAGTTACTAGGTAAAAATGAGATAATAGGCAAATTAATTATGGCTGCTGTCACATATAAAGTCTTGTCAATATTCTGAAAAATGTTGGCAAGATCGGCAAAAATCTATATGCCTGGAGATTTATAGGATATTTCCCCTTAATTGTAGTTTTGAAGATGCTTTCTAGATGGGTAAAGTCATTCGGAACTTATTCCACATGAGTATCACCTGGCTTAACTAATGTGTAGTTTTCACTGGATTGATATTTTATATCAATAGAGAATTATTGTACAGTTTCAGCCTGTAGATTTCTGAATTTAACACATGAAATCATTGTTCTCTGTATCAAACAAGGATGGTAATATAAATAGATGATGTTCACTCTGCTTTTAAAAGTAGTTTCAGAGTATTTTTGTTAGTTGTATCATTATCTTCTGCTGACACTTTTGTCTAGATAACTGTCTTTTATTCTAATCCAGTGTTCCTGAAAGGTCATTCTTTGTTATGAAATCACAAATCTATCTGGACCTCGGAGATCCCACTGCCAAGAATGTATTAGGACAAAGGTACTTGCAGTGACATAAAGAGAAAATTCCTCTGCCATAATTTAAGTGGTAAATACAGTTCACCAATTCTTTTTGTTTTAGTGTTTTTATTTAAATTAGAAACAAGCTTTCTTCACATGTCAATCCCGGCTCCCCCTCCCTCCCCTCCTTTCTCAGAGCCCCCCATCCAATCCCCACTCGACTCTCCATTTTAGATTTGAGGAGAGATCTGGCACTAATGAGATTTCCAGAGACCTACAAGGATGACACCAACTGACAATCTAAGCAATAGTGGAGAGGCTACCTTAAATGCCCTTCTCCAATAATGAGATTGTCAACTACCTTGTATGTCATCCTAGAGTCTTCACAAAGTGGCTGATGGAAGCAGAGGCAGATACCCACAGCTAAACACTGAACTGAACTCCTGGAACCCAGTTGCAGAGAGGGAGGAGTAATGAGCAAAGGGGTCATGACTGGGCAGATGAAACCCACAGAAACAGCTGACCTGAACAAGGGGGGAGCTCATGGATCACCCATTCTTTTTAAAAGAAAACAAGCTTCCAGTGCCCCACTCAGAGCCTCCTGAGGCTTGGGGCCTCCACACAGGAAAGCCGTCCCAGCAGAACAGCCCATCCAGGGTCTGCCAACATCCTGGTGCTAGTCCAGCCTCCACTCATGGAAAGAGAAGAGCCATCGGAGTATTGGATCTGCTTGTACTCACTGGAAGAGAACCTTGTACATGTACCCAGCAGGAGAGAAAGAGACGCCATCTGCACCTACTGGAAGAAGGGATGGGAAGATGACAATATAAAAACATATTTAAAAACAGAAAAACCAATATGATGCCACCAGAGTCTAGGGACTCTACACCAGCAAGACTTGAACATCCAAACACAGATGGAGCAGAACGGAATGACCTTAAAAACAACTTCATGAAAATGATGGAGGCCCTCAAAGAGGATATGAGAAAATCCCTTAGAGAAATAAAAGAAAAAAAACAAATGAAAAAATACAAGAAATCAACAAATCGCCTAAAGAAGGTCAAGAAAAAACAATCAAACAGATGAAGGAAGCAATTCAAACAGTTCAAGACTTGGAAAATTAAAATAGAGACAATAAAGAAAACACAAACTGGGGGAATGTTGGACATAGAAAAGCTAAGTAAATGATCAGGAACTACAGATGCAAACATAACCAACTGAATACAAGAGTTGGAAGAGAGAATCTCAGGCATTGAAGAAACACTAGGAGTAATAGATTCATCAATCAAAGACAATCATAAATTCAAAAAATCCATAACACAAAATATCCAGGAAATATGGGACATCTTGAAAAAGCCAAACCTAACAATAATAGGTATAGAAGAAGGTGAAGAAATCCACCTCAAAAGTGCAGAATACGTATTCAAAAAAAATCATAGAAGTAAACTTTCTTAACCTAAAAAAAGACATGCCAATAAAAGTACAAGAAGCTTACAGAACACCAAATAGAGTAGAACACAAAGAAATCCCCTTGCCATATAATAATCAGAACACCAAACACACAGAGTAAATGAAGAATATTCAGAGAAGCAAAGGAAAAATGCTAAGTAACATATAAAGGAAACCTTGACTTTTCCCTAGAAACTCTGAAAACCAGAAGGTCCTGGATAGATGTTCTACAAACACTAAGAGACCACAGATTCCAGCCCATGCTACTATACCCAGCAAAGCTTTCAATCACTATAGATGGAGAAAACAAGATATTCCACAGAAAAACCATGTTAAAGCAATAGGTATCCACAAATCCAGCCCCACAGAAAGTCCTGGAAGGAAAAATCCAACCCAAGGACATAAACTACACCCACAAAAAATAGGCAATAGATAATCCCACTTTGACAACAACCAAAAGAAAATCCACACACAACAACAACAAATCCAAAACAAACAAGAATGAACAATCAGTGGTCCTTAACTTCCCTCAATATTAATGGACTTCACTTGCCTATAAAAAGACACAGGCTAACAGAATGGAAATGAAGACAAAATTCATGCTTCTGCTGCAAAAAAGAAACACCTCTCAGCTCCAAAGACAGATGGTACCTCAGAGTAAAAAGTTGGGATAAGATTTTCCAATCAAATGGACCCAAGAAACAAGTAGGTGTAGCAATCCTAATATCTAGCAAATTAGACTTTAAACTAAAATCAATCAAAAGAGATGAAGAAGGTCATTTCATATCTATCACAGGAAAAATCCATCACGACGAAGGCTCTATTCTGGACATCAATGCCCCATATGCAAAGGCATCCACATTCATAAAAAGAAACGTTACTAAAACTCAAATCACACATAAAAACTCACACAATTATAGTGGGAGACTTCAACAGCCCATTCTCACCACTAGACAGAGCCACCAAACAGAAACTTAACAAAGAAACAAAGGAACTAATAGAAGCTATGACCCAATTGGGTTTAACAGACAACTATATAACATTACATCCAAACACAAAAGAATATATGTTCTTCTCAGTGCCCCATGGAAACTTCTCACATCGACCACATATTCAGCAATATAGGAAACCTCAATTGGTACAAAAGTATTAGAATAACTCCCAGTATCTCAAAAGACCACCATGCACCAAAGTTAGAATTCAACAAAAACACAAATTGCAGAAACCCTACAAACTCATGGAAATTGGACAATGCACAATTGTACCATTTCTGGGTCAAGGAAGAAATAAAAAAGGAAATTAAAGACTTCCTAGAATTCAATGATAATGAAGACACAACAGAACCAAACTTATGGAACACTTTGAAAGCAGTGCTAAGAAGAAAGTTCACAGCACTACGTGCCCACATGAATAAACAGGAGAATAATCACACTAGAGAATTAACAGGACAACTGAAATCTCTAGAACAAAAAGAAGCAAATTCACCCCAGAGGAGTTGATACCAAGAAATAATCAAATTGAGGTCTGAAATCAATAAAGTAGAAAATAGGAAAACAAGACAAAGAATCAAGTAATGAAGAAGTGTTTCTTCGAGAAAATCAACAAGATAGACAAAACTTTATCAAAACTAAAACTAACCAAAAGGCAGAGAGAGAACATGCAAATTAAAAAAATCAGAAATGAAAAGGGGGACATACCAATGAACACTGAGGAAATCCAGAGAATCATAAGGTCATACTTTGAAAGATTGTACTCCACAAAATTTGAAAGTATAAAGGAAATTATTTATTTTCTAGATAAATATCACTTATCATAATTAAATTAAGAACAGATAAACAATAATAACCTATAATCCCTAATGAAATAAAAAGTCATCAAAAATTCTCCCAACTAAAAAAACCCCAGGGCCAGATGGTTTCAGTGCAGAATTCTAATAGAAATTCAAAGAACACCTAATACCAATTCTCCTCAAAGTATTCTGCACAATAGAAGCAGTAAGGTCATTGCCAAACTCTTTTTACATGTCTTCAATTACCTTGGTACCCAAGCAACACAAAGAAACATCTAAGAAAGAGAACTACAGACCAATATCCCTCATGAACCTTGATGCAAAAATACTCAATAAAATACTGGCAAATTGAATCCAAGAACACATCAGAGGAATCATCCACTGTAATCAAGTAGGCTTCATTCCAGGGATGCAAGGATGCTTTAACATATGAAAATCCATCAATGTAATCTACCATATAAACAAACTGAAAAAGAAAAACTACATGATCATCTCATTACCTGCTGAAAAAGCCTTTGACAAAATCCAACACCCCTGCATGATAAAGTTTTTAGAGAGTTCAGGGATAACAGAAACATACCTGAACATAATGAAAGCAATATACAGCAAATCAACAGCCAACATCAAATTAAATGGAAAGAAACTCAATGTGATTCTTCTAAAGTCAGTAACAAGATAAGGCTGTCCACTCTTTCTATATCTCTTCAATAAGTTCTAGCTAGGGCAATATGACAACAACAAAAGGAGATCAAGGAAATACAAATTGGAAAAGAGGAAGTCTAACTTTCACTATTTGTAGATGATATGATAGTTTATATAAGTAATGGGAAGAATTCTACCAGAGGACTCCTACAGCTGATAAAAACCTTCTGCAAAGTGGCAGGATACAAGATTAACTAAAAAAAAATCATTAGCCCTACTATATACAGACTTAGATAAAAGGGCTGAAAAAGAAATCAGATAAACATCACCCTTTACAATTGCCACAAACAGCATGGAATATCTTGGGATAACATTTATCAAACAAGTGAAAAAACTGTATAACAAGAACTTTGAGTCTTTAAAGAAGGAAATTAAGGAAGATACCAAAAAATGGAAAGATCTCCCACGCTCTTGGATAGGTAGGATCAACATAGTAAAAATGCTAATCTTGCCAAAAGCAATTTACAGATTCAATGGGATCCCCATCAAATTCCCGGCAGAATTCTTCACATACCTTGAAAGAACAATAATCAACTTTATATGGAAAAACAAGAGACGCAAGATAGCCAAAACAACTCTGTACAATAAAGGAACTTTCAGAGGCATCACCATCCCTGACTTCAAGCTCTATTATATAGCTATAGTCTGAAAACAGCTTGGTACTGGCACAAAAATAGACAGTAGACCAATGGAATCGAATTGAAAACACTGATACATTTACACAATGGAGTACTACTCAGCTGAAAAAAACAACGGAATCTTGAAATTCGCAGGAAAATGGATGGAACTAGAAGAGACCATCCTGAGTGAGGTAACCCAGTCACAAAAAGACAATCATGGTATGTACTCACTCATATATTGATTTTAGACATAGAGCAAAAGATTACTAGCCTACAATCCACATTGTCAGAGAATCCAGGAAACAAGGACCCTAAAAGAGACATACATGGTCCCCCAGAAAAAGGGAAAGGTACAAGATCTCCTGAGCTAATTGAGAACATGAGTGGAGGGGAGAGGGAGTTAGGAGAAAGAAAAGGGCAGAAGGCAAGGAGAGAGTAGTACTTGAAGGAGTAGGAAGATTGAGTCAGGTGTAGAATAGAGGAGAGCAAGAAAAGAGGTACCACAATAGAAGGAGTCATTATAGGTTTAAAGAGAAATCTGTCGCTAGGGAAATGTCTAGAGGTCTACAAGGATGACATCATCTAACAATCTAAACAATAGTGGAGAGGCTACATTAAATGGCCTTCCCCAATCATGAGATTGATTACTAACTGATATGCCATCCTAGAGCCTTCATCCAGTAGCTGATGGAAGCAGAAGCAGAGATCCACAGCTAAACACTGAGCCGAACTACTGGAGTACAGTTTTGGAGTGAGGAGTGATGAGCAAAGGGGTCAAGTCCAAGCTGGAGAAACCCACAGAAACAGCTGACCTGAACAAGAGGGAGCTCATGGACCCCAGACTGATAGCTGGGAAACCAGCATAGGACTGGCCCAGACCCCCTGAACATGGGTGTCAGTTAGGGGGCCAGAGCAGTCCATTGGGCCTCTGGTCAGTATTTATTCCAAGTATAAGAATGGACTTTGAGAGCCCATTCCACATTTAGGGATACTCTCTCATCCTAGACACATGGGGAAGGTTTTCGGCCCTGCTCCAAATGATTTGACAGACTTTGAATATTCCTCATGGAAGGCCTTACCCTCCCTGAGAAGAAGAAAGGGGGTGAGGCAGGGGAAGAGGGTAGAGCAAGGGAACTGGGATTGACATGTAAAACAAGATTGTTTCTAATTTAAATAAAAATTAAATAAAGAGAAGAAAAGGAAACAAAATTTTTTCATGTAAATCTTCTTTGCAAAATGCATTTCTATCTGTAATTCCCACAGAATAGCTTTTAAACCTGTTTTGTTTTCCCTATTGTCTTTGTAATCATATTCATCAAATTTCTTCTGTCCCACATAATCAGTTCAGTATTTGATAATCAGAGGACAGTGTTCTATCCAAAAACAAAGGCATAAAAGTATTTATTAAGATAAGAAACTATATTAAGATCATCTATTCTAGCTTCTTACCCACTCAGAATCAGGCTTCATCCTAATTTTACAAATGAGATGCATGCATGGTTCATCTGCCCACAATGGCTATGACCAGTTTAAGTAATTTAGTAATTAGTGCTCCTCTTTGCTTTTAGCTTTTTCTCTTTGATTTGTGGGGTTTTACATACATTTTATACATTTTTTAGCAACACATACTCTGGTTATTTCACACATCACTTATTAATCATCTTTTATTAGATTCACTCTTAGACAATATCTTTCACAGTTTGGCTTTGAGTAAACTCCATCATGAACTCAACTCATGGCTTCTGGTTTTGACTTGAGCAACTTGGTGCATAAGAATGGAATTGACAGCCAGGTGTTGGTGGTGCACACTTTTAGTCCCAGCACTCGGGAGGCAGAGCCAGGCAGGTCTCTGTGAGTTCAAGGCCAGCCTGGTCTACAGAGCCTCCAAAACAATACAGAGAAACCCTGTCTGGAAAAAACAAAAGAAAAAAAACAAAAGAAAGAAAGAATGGAAAGAATGGAATTGACATGCTTGCATATACTTTCCAGAGTACACTTTATCATCCTGATGATTCTTTGAACCAATTTTAGACTCATTAGTCAGTCATATTTTCAATGTGCCATGCTCTTGCCTTTTGTTCAATGATACTGGATTATTGGATAAATGAAATTAATTTGAGGTATGTCAACTTCCCTAGACATTTAAAAAACTTTAGAGTAATAAATAAAGATTCTAGAAACTTTGCAAAATGTAAGTTGCAATAGTCATTCTGTTGTACAAAAATGTGTGCTATTCCTTTTAAATCAACTCTGTCTCATCAAAGTCCCTAGAAAGCCTTATTTTTATTCCCTATAGGTTTTTTAAACTACAATATTATATAAATGAAATTACACAATGCACAACTCTTCCCTTATCTGGATTTTCTTCATTTTTAAAATTAATTTATTTGTTTTATATCCTAACTGGTTTCCCTCCCCATTCTCCTCCCATCCCCCCTTCCCCTCAGCCTCCCCTCAATCCATTCCTCCTCTGTTTCTGTTCAGAAAGGGGCAGACCCCCCATGGGTGTCAACAAAGCATTTCATATCAAGTTGAAGTAGGACTAAGCTCCTCCCTTTGTATTAAGGCTGGGCAACAAGTATAAGGACTAGGTTCCCAAAACCAAAGCATTATGTACAGTTCCTGCTCCCACTGTTAGGAGTCCCACAAGCAGACCAAGCTACCCAACTGTCAGATATGTTCAGAGTGCCTAGGTCAGTCCCATGCAGGCTTTCTGGTTGTCAGTTCCGTTTCTGTGAGCTCCTATGAGCCCAGATTAGTTGTTTCTGTAAGTTTTCTTGTGATGTCCTTGACCCCTTTATCTTCTACAATCCTCCTTCCCCCTGTTAAGCAGGATTCCCCAGATTCATCCTAATGTTTGACTGTGACTCTCTGCATCTATTTCCATCACTTACTGGAGGAAGGTTCTGTGGTGATGGTTGTCACCAATCTTATTAGAGAAGAAGGCCAGTTCAGGCTCCTGTTCCATTATTGATAGGGGTCTTAGCTGGGGTCATCCTTGTAGATTCAAGTGACTTTGTCTTGCATGAGGTTTCTACCTGACCCTAATAAGCACCCCTTCCAGACATCTCTTTCAGTACTCTTCGCCTCCACCAATACTCCAATCCGATCCCTCAATTCCCATCTCTACCCACAGTCCACTGAAGAGATCTCTTCTATTTCCCCTTCCCAGAGAGATCCATACATCCATCTTTCGGCCCTCCTTGTTACCTAGTCTTTCTGGGGCTGTGGATTGTGGCATGGTTATCATTTATAGCTAATATCCACTTATGTGTGAGTACATACCATGTTTGTCTTTCTGGGTCTGGGTGACCTCACTCAGGGTAAGTTTTTCTAGTTCCATCCATTTGAACCTCTGTTTTTTGGCTTGTTGTTTTAGACAATGTCTCACTATGTACCCTGACTCATTTGGAATTTGCCTATGCAGACAGATTGGCCTCAAACCCATAGAAAATTGCCTGTTTCTGCCTTCCAAATGCTGGAATTAAAGTCACACACCACCACACCTAACTTAGTTTGTCTTTCTTGTTAATGGATTGATATATTAGTTTTTATTCCCTGTCTCATAGTTAACTAATTTTGCCTTTGAACATTTTTACTGCTGGGATTTTTTCTCCTAATCTCATGTATACCAGGCTTACTTTTGGGCCACCAACCAGCTCCCAAATCATGACATAGATACTTATTATTAGTTATGAATGTTCAATCTTATGTTCATTTCTTGCTAGCTCTTGTAACTTAACTTTTTTCTCTTTATTTATGTTTTGCCTTGGGGCTTCTTACCTTTTCTTTCTGTATGTCCTATTATATCTAACTGGCTGGTATCTGCCTGGCTGGCTGGTCCCAGGCATCTCCCTCTCTTTCTCCCTCGTTTTTTCTCCTCCTTCTTATCTCCTCACCTCTCCTCTCTTCTCCTCCACTCCTCTCCATCAAATGCCCCTTGCCAGTTAATACATTTATAACACAAATGCTATACCTAAAGCTCAAGGAATGTAGTGGAAGAGAAGACAGAAAATTCTAAGAGCCAGAGGACCAAGAGATCTGTTACAAGACAGTATCTTCTTTAAAAAATATTTAGGAGACAGAACACCAAAGTTCAGGGGGTGAGGAGAAGGGGATGGATATGGAAAGAGTTTCAGCAAGGAGCAGAAGTGAATATAATCAAAATACAGTATATGAAATTCTCAAAGAAATAATAAAGTACATTAGTTTAAAAATTAATTTTATCAATCTCCAATAAATGTTTTTTTTACATTTGAGGTAAAAGACTATGTGCTAGTAGTCACTCTAAGTTTTCAATATCTATAATCTTATGTGGAATAATCCAATGCTATGTCCTCCTTACTCGTATCCTCCACCCTTAATATCTAGTACTAAACATTTCATTCAAGTTCCCATCTATAAATTGGAAAAAATCATACACTTGTTTTGGATCTTAACAAGCATCCTTATGCAACAAACCTCACCTTTTTGTGCTTGCTGGGACTTGATCTAATTATATACCCAGAAATAACAAAGAGATAGTTAGGAAGGCCCCAGGAAGAAATTTGAGTGGTGCAAGGCAGCCTTATTGGAGATTCTGTAACAGTTTGTCTGACAAAGTAGAGTTCTTCCTTTGATGAGACTGCTTCTACTGACAAAAGGAACTTGGCTCACCTTAGTGGCTTAGTGTCCTCAATTCATTGGCATGTGCCCATTTATCCACATGTCAATTTTGAATATGCCCTTCCTTCCTAGTCAATGTCTTCACTTAACAGTAGACATCCTACAAGCTTAGAAGTTCTATTTAAGTTGCAACTTGCTCAAATGAGAATATTAAATTCAATTTTTCATCACATCAGCGTTGTCACTACAGGTAAGTCTTTTAGGGAAGATTTCGATGTTTTCAAGTAACTAATACAGCACTTGAATTAAAAGTCTTTAATTCATTCCTTTCCTTTTACACTTGGCAAAATGAGGAGAAATTGTTCAATCTCTGTAAGCTCATTAATTTTATAAGGATGCTCTAGGTTACCCAGCCAGGTGTGATATTACATGTCTATCATCTCAGCACTTGGGAGGTGGAATCAGGAAGGTCAGGTGCCAAAGGCCAGTCTCAGCTACATAGTGGCTTCAAAGTCTCTCTGTCTCTCTCTCATGTGTGTGCTCACCAGGAAATTTGATTGAGTGTAGTCAATAGTGATATCTTACACTTCTTGACACATCATATTATGTATATTTTACTACTAGAAATAAATATACCAATGCTCTTAAATCTAGTTGCATTAGAGAAGAAATTTCAAAACCCCAAAACTAATTCAGAAAACTTGTAAGAATCTCTTTCTCTGTTTCTCAGCAGCAAAAATTCAGCATTGTTCAGGGTTTTCCAAAATTAAAAATAAAAATAAACAGAGTATATAGGATATGACATTCTCTATTTTTTATTTTGACATTATAATATGATTACAGTATTTTCCATTTCCTCCCTCCTAACCCTCCCATATACTCCTCCTTGCTCTCTTTCAATTCAAAGACTCTTTTTTCATCAGTTGTAATTACAGAAGAGAAGGTGAAAAATTTCTAAGAGCCAGAAGTTAAGGGAGTTTTCCAAGAGACTGTCTCTTCTAGGAATGTCAGAAGCTACATCCATGAAGTCTCACCTACATGACTGCCTGAACATTAACTGAACAACAATGACACCAACAGATATGCTAATGTGCAAGGGGAAAGCCCATGAGACCTCACACCTACATTATGAACTACAGGCAACTAAGGGATGCTGAGAGCAGGAGAGATAGTCTTCCCCAGGGAGGAGCAAGCTGATTGGTTATCCAGTACTAAATTGTCAGCCCTGAAAATATTCATACATTATACAGACATCATGCAAACTGAGCAGGTTGCATTTTTCTCTTTCTTTGAAGTTAACTGTCTTACATAGTTTTTCAGAGTCACAAAGCGGGATCATCAGGAACACAGGTGCTGTAGTCTTGAGGCTGAAATATGCATTGCAGGCAACAGCTTGGATCCTCAAGTTAACAGTCTTCAGGAAATATTCCTTTTGCTGGAAAACCTGTGCAGTTCTCTCAAGGCCTTCATCTGATTACATGAGGTCTATTTTCACTACTGATGCTAGTCTCTTTAAGTTAATAGTAACAAGTTAAAAGTTAATTGTATCTGTGAAACGTCTTCACAGCCCCATTAAATATGAGTGTTTGCTAAAACAACTGAACACCACATCTTACATTCCTAACAAACTAACTACAACAGTCTCAGAAATACATTTTATAAAAAAGATATACATTGAAGATTCTTAAAAGAATTCCAATTGGGTAAATAAGCAATTTCAGCCATGCTGTGGTATCATAACAGAAATTCAACAATAGCTGAACTTGCCTATGAGAGATGTCAAGACATTTGATGCATTCAAGCTGATAAAGGAAACACTCAGTAATTACAGCAGTCCAGATGATCTTAGAAGCTACTCTGGCACATCTAACATTCCTTATGTGGCGTGTCTCTACTGGAAGAAAGGTAATCAGAAAAGCCTCAAGGCTAACACAGCTGAGTAACAGGGAACTGGCATGTACATTTGCTATTTGGAAATTCTGCCTCAAGCCAGATTGAAAAGAAGCTGAAGATGTTTCACTCCTTATCATACCTGTTGTAATGGCAGACAAAATGCTGCAGCCAGCTAAGATGTCTGCCTGAGCTATGTTACTAATAAACACCACAGTGGATTTTCTGGATACAGAAGGAAATGTCAGTATCAGCATAACATACAGACTGGCAAGCAATCCCAGTAGAGTGATGATGGTATTTGGAGAAGGTAGGACTAGATATTGGATGTATTTGAACACCAGGTACCTTCGGAGGTCTTTCATATGGTCTCGATGTTTTAAAATGTGAAGCTGGGCAGGATTCCTGGAGAAAGGTAGAGAATAAAAATGATAGAAGATTATATGCAAAACAACATAAAACTCTTGAAACTATGGTTCTGTGCAAGAGATTTAGTGGTGTTAATATGTTTCCCATGGCTAGACCCAGTTTCAAATTATGTCACACAGGCATATGAAATGACATCTTGCTTTTAGTGCCAATTGATGGCAAAAACAAAATCTTTTTTCCAGTGCTGGGTGTGGTGGCCCACACCTTTAATAGAAGCACTCAGGAAGCAGAGGGCAGCAGATCTCTGAGTTCAAAGCTAATCTAATCTAAACAGTAAGTTCCAGGACAGCCAGTTCTGTGTTAGGGAGACCCATTCTCAAACAACATAAAACACCTTTCTTTGGTTTCAAAGTTTTCTATATATAAGCTGATGTTTCAGTGTTTGAATTTTTCCTCTGATCACTTACAGTGGCCAGAAAAAGTAAAAGAAATTTCCGTGAGCAGATAGATTCCTGTATCAGAATAATGAAAATTCTTGGAGAAGATATCTAGTGGGGAAAAACAGTATTCTTCTTGATTGGTGTACTAGAAATGAGAGGAAAATGTTACACTTATAATTTTTAAATAAAATTAAGAGAATGAAAGAAAATGTGATATTTAAATATTCTCTCCTCCTTTACACAGAAATATTTTTCAAAGCTAACAAGTGTTTCTTCTACAGTCCCCAAATAATTCTTCATATTGGTATCTTTTGCATTTAAAAGTAGCATGTCTAGAACATTCTTTCCATTCATATGAAATCTCTATGACATCTGTCATATCTACCATTGTGGCAATAATGAAGAGCTTTTTGTGAGCCAGGTATTAAAAGAGTGACATGGTGAACCTCCTCATAAGGAAATCATTACACATTATTAGCATTTTCTAGTTAAGATTATCATTGCTGTAATGAAACAGCATGATCTAAGCAACTTGGGGAGGAAAGGATTTATATGGCTTATGCTTCCATATCACAGCTCATCATCTAAGGAAATCAGGGTAGGAACTCAAACAGGGCAGGAACTTGGAGGTAGGGACTTATACAGAGGTCATGGAGGGGTGTTGATTACTGACTTGCTTCCCATGGCTTGTTCATGCTGCTTTCTTTTCTTTTTTCCCCCTCAATATATGTTTCATTTAAATTAGAAACATGAATGCTTCACATGTCAATCCCAGCTCCCTCTCCCACCCCTCCTCCCTTGTCCCTCCACCAATCCCCCAGCCCCCCACCCAATCCCCATATCATTCCCCTGAGAGGGTGAGGCCCTCCTTGGGGATATCTCCAGAGTCTGTCATTTCATCCAGGGCAGACCTAGGCCCTTCCCCATGTGTCCAGGCTGAGAGCATCCCTCCATGTGGAATGGGCTCCCAAAGTTCATTCATACACCCAAGGTCCCAGAGATTTCTGAGGGCTCCTCACTGATACTACACTCATGGTGTCTGGATCAGTCCCCTGTTGGCCTCTCAGCCATCAGTCTGGGGTTCAAGAGTTCCCCCTTATCCAGTCATTAAACATAGCTTTTTTTTTTGGTTTTTCGAGATAGAGATTCTCAGTATAGCTTTGAAACCTATCCTGGCACTGGCTCTGTAGACCAGGCTGGCCTCGAACTCACAGAGATCCTCCTGGCTCTGCCTCCTGAGTGCTGGGATTAAAGGCATGCGCCACCAATGCTCTGCCATGCTGCTTTCTTATAAGACCCAGGGCCGCCAGCCCATGGTTAGTTCCACCCACAATGGGCTTGGCCCTCTGCCATCAATCAATTAAGAAAATACCCCACGGACTTGCATACAGTCTGATCTTATTGAGGCTTTTTCCCTCCTCTCAGATGACTTTTGCTTGTGTGAAGCTGAAATAAAACTATCCTACATACAGCATAACTGTTTTCTCTCTGTGTTAAAAATATCGAAGAGATAGTAAATATTAACTCTTATTTAGTGATTTGTTAGACAAAGCAGAAGGTAATCTGAAATGTAATTTGATACAAAGTGTAAAGTGGGGGTATTTTCACTGCAGAGAAAACTACATAAGCATCTATGTCTCTGATAGTGTCTCAAAATTCCAGAATGCAGTTGGATATGTGAGCTGCTTAAAGCTCTTTGTCTCAAGAAAGCATGACTAGGAGAATATACACGTGGGAGACACAATTTAAAATGTCTAAGTGTTCAGAAAGTCAATCCGAATGAGTCCCTTGGTGGAGGATAATAATTAGCTTCAGGGTATCAGGGCCATTACGCTGTGTTGTCGTATCTTTTTAATTTTCTAAGAGGTGGAAGCCAGGCTTTTCAATCAGATATTTCAAATTTTTGATGTGGATCATCTCTTCAGAAGTGCGTATTTGCTCATGGAATGTTCTGTTTTGTTCTTAACGCCATGTTAAACAAAGCTCAATGGCCACTTTGCAACTTTTAGTTGGAGTCCTGCAAATACCATCTCTGACAAACAAGGGAATTATGAAGCACTATGCCTGATGGACATAGCTGAAAAACTACTCAATAAAACCTGTAGCAAATCAAATTCAATAACATGTTTAGAACCATACATCATGTTACTGGGATGAAAGAATGACAGGTTCTTTTTTTTTTTTTTTTTGGTTTTACGAGACAGGGTTTCTCTGTATTGTTTTGGAGGCTGTTGGTCCAGCCCAGCCTCGAACTCACAGAGATCCGCCTGCCTCTGCCTCCTGAGTGCTGGGATTAAAGGCGTGCGCCACCACCGCCCGGCTGACAGGTTCTTTTAATATTTTGCACTGCCTTAAAAAAGTGATCCTAAGGTTGGCATGATGGTGCATGCCTTCTGTTCCAGCACTCAGGAGGCAAAATTGTTGTCTAACCAACAATTTTTTTTTGCATCCTAACGTGTTTTCTAAGATTCAACTACAACTTACCTTTGGATCATTTTCATTAATGTAGAATTATAGGGTAGGATGTCAAAACACAAAGAATTTTTTTTAAAAAATCAACCCTGGTGTATTTTTTCTCTCCCTACCATTAAAACCAGGCTTTTAAATCCTTCATTATTAAAGTAAGCTTAGGGGTAATTTTACAAAAAACTATAGGCAACTAAGGAATTCTGAGAGTGGAAAAATAGTCTTCCCCAGGGAAGAGCACAGCAGTTGGTTATTCAATACCAAATGGCAAGCCCTGAAAACACATATCTAAGTAACATACAGATTGAGAAGGCTTTGTTTAGAAATAAAGACATGTATGTAGACATGAATGCAATAACAATTTTTAAAGGTTGCAAGTTTGAAAGAAAATAAGGAGAGGATACAGAAGTGTTTGGAGGAAGGAAAGGGAAGGGGTAAATTTTTCAATTCTTTTTTTTTTAGTTTTTACGAGACAGGGTTTCTCTCTATTGTTTTCGAGGCTGTCGGTCCAGTCCAGCCTCGAACTCACAGCAATCTGCCTGCCTCTGTCTCCCGAGTGCTGGGATTAAAGGCGTGCGCCACCACCGCCCGGCTAAAATTTTCAATTCTTATAAAGTGGAAGGAAAGAAAAAGTATCTTAGGTGATTGGCACAGGTATATCAAAAGACGTGGGTCTCAATGTGTTTACAAATGGAATAAATAGAAAGGCACTGGGAACAATATGAAATACAGAAAGAGGAAGAATAAAAAATGAAGACAAGGATAATATCTTTTACTTGTCATTGTGCTCAGAAGGATTTGAATCACAAAAAACAACTATGTTGAGGTCAGGTCTTATATACTACCCCATGCACATCCTTTTCCACTTACCTCTTTCTCACTTTTAAAACAAAACCAGATGACTTATTCAAATCATCAGAGAGAGAGAGAGAGAGAGAGAGAGAGAGAGAGAGAGAGAGAACTGGAAGATTCTCCCCCTAGCCCCCCCAAAATCAATAGTCAGCCAAGCTAATCTTAGTCTAGTCGTCACATTTATGCCTTTGTTGATGAGAAAGGGGAGTCTTTCATGAATAATTCTTAGAGGAACCTGGGCCAGGGCAGGAAACTGAGTCAGAAAACTGCTGTTTAGAATTCTGTAGATGACCATATCTCCTTATCTGGGCCAGGAAATAGCACTTCAAAGACCCTTGCATGAGTGAGTATGTGCAAATGTCAAGTTACATCACTCAGAAGGATGTGAAACCCAACAACTCCCAACCACACAGAAGCAATCTGATTGTGTTTATCACATTGATTGTGACAATAACTTCGTGGATGTGTGCGTATGCTCAAACTCATCACATTAAAGGTGGTGATCTTTGTGACAGTTATGTTTCATTAACTATTTTAAAGAGAAATGTAAATGCATTTTTTAAAAAAAGAGCAACTTGAAACATGATCATGTGAATTAAAGCTGATGAATGGACTCTGTTTACATCGCCAAGCTTAATCATGGGTGCTCACAAAATACAAAGGGCTTTTTTTTGGTAAAAAACCAAGCTAATTTATTTATAAAATCAGACCAGTCGAACTGAAAATGGAAAATACGACCAGTTCCCAAAGGTATTACGATTGACTATACAGTTTCATTTCTTAATCCACCAAAACAGCCTCTAATCTGTACTATTATGACACTGAAGATAAAAATATTTGATACAGATTTGCAGCCTGCCCTCCACAAGTTCAGAATCTAGTGGGAAGAACACAAACATAAACATTCATATGTACATGTGTACAAAAATCTGCTAACAGGAAGTAATACATAGTATGAGTTAGGTACTTAATGAGTACACTGCATACAATTTAAGGCAAAAAAAATCGCTCATGTTCACATCTGCTGGCAATTTGACTACATTTTTCTTCATATCCAAACTGACAGACATGTTTGTTGAGATTAGTTACAGACATGCTTAATGCTTCTAATTAGACATATTCAGAAATAGAGGTCATACTTACATGATGAAGAATCCAAGCAGATACACTCCCCAGGGGGTGGTGTAGGTAAACAGAACCAGGGCAAACGTTCTGTTTATATCTCTTGTTTTCTGAGCTGCATTTCACTGGAAGCCTTGAGTAAGCTGTTCGTCTAATGGCTCTGCCAAGAAATTTGTAAAACAGATTTCACAGGAAATGTCTGAATCACTGCTCTTAATAGTTTTTTGTGTAATGTGGAAAAGTTGATACTTCTATTTTTGCAATAACTTCTTATTTTCCCTTTGAAGATGTGAGGAATGCAGCCTTCATCAGTTGGAACACCACCTGAAGTTTTGAACAAGTTAAAGCTTGGCAACTCAAATCCTTTGTGAAAGAAGGCGGGCTATAAGTAAATAAACATCCACATGCAAGGAAAATAAAATGGAACTTCAAGGGTGAGTCAGAGTCTTAAGGATGCAATAGCCTAAAATTCACAACTTCTTGGTGATTCCATAAGATGTTATAATAAGAAATGCAGAGGGTTTTGTCCCTTCGTTTTATGGTATTTTACCAAGAGGTGGGAGTGGAGAAACAGAAATAGAGAAACAGAAGGACAGAGACAGACAGAAAAGACATAAGCTAAAAGGAGATGAAAAAGGAGGGAAGGAAGGAAAAAAAGAAGAAAGGCAGTTCAGGAATTTTAACCTGAATAGTCAAATGAAAGCAAATTCCAAATGCTCCCAGACCTGCAATGGAGCTCAAGTAACGGTATTAACTTGTATGTATACTTGTTATCAACCTTCACATAGCACTGAAAAGAAAACAACACACTCTATACTATTAGCTAAGTGTTCCATTTTCAGCTGGCAAAACTCAGCAACACAAATAAAGCCAGAACTAGCATTCACACGCTTGACTGAAGACTACTTCCAGTAGAATCAAAATGAATAAGTTTACTTGTCAAGCTTCAGGGGTTGGAAAGAACGCTCAACAGTTATGAGCACGTACCCTTTGAAAAGGGAGTTTGATCCTTAGCACCCACATTGACCATTTCATAACTGCCTGTAACTCCAATCGCAGGGGAATCTAACACTTTCTGGCTTTCCAGGGCACCAGGTGGTCACACAATTACATATACACAAAAATTCAAAAATGTTTTTTAATTTTTATGAGTGATTTGCCTGCATGTATGTGGATGTGCCACATGTGTGCATTGCTGGTGGCCAGAAAAGGACACCATATTTCCCTGGAACTGGATTTACATGGGTGCTGGGAACCAAACCTGGGTCCTCTGCAAGAGCAGCCAGTGTTCTTAACCTCTGAGCCATCTCTCCAGCCCAAAATAAATCATTGTTTAAAATGTGAGAATGCAAAGAGTTGAAGCAAAGTGGCCAGGCCTCTGGTGACAAGTATGAGAGACCACAGAAATCAGAAACCCTAATACAGCATCACAATTTTAGGAATGCACAGCCATGATCTTCCCAGAATTCTTCACTACTTCAAACATAGTTCAAAGTTTCTTAAAAGGTGCTGCTACTTATTTTATGGAAGATCAACATTTTGCAGACAATCCAATTTTTGCTGTGGTAAAAACGTTCAACCGGAAGTGGGGACTTGCCCTGACATTGTAATACCTGTGGAATTGCAAACTCATACCTAACAAGGATTATCCCCCCAAACAACTGGGAAATGAACTGATGGCAGCTGGGGACTCCCAGCTAACATATTTGTCATTAATGATCTACCACTGGAGAATGATAGACCAGAAAACAGACCCCCTAGTCTATTTCAATGTATGAGCTCTGGCACCAGCTATTTTTGCCCCCTACCAAAGCCAAAACATATTTTCAACTTCATTCCTTGATTAGCAGAACAGTAGGGGGCTCCCATTTCATTTGAAAGGACACACATTTAAAAAACAAATGAATTAAGCTAGGGCTATAGCTCAGTGGTAGAGCACTTAGCATTATGAAGCCTTAGGTTCCATTCTCAGTATCACACACACACACACACACACACACACACACACACACACACACACACACACACACACGGGCAAGCATGCACTCAGATTCACACGCATAAACCCTCTCTAATATTAAGCCTTGCATTATGCCTAATGAGTGTGCAAGTAGGTCAAATTTTCACTGCTTAATTTCCCTATGCAAGCTTGCTGAAGAATTATGGGTTTGACCAAAAGAAAAAAGAAAAAAAAGCCTTTGGTTATGCGAACCTGAAAGTCTTCAATCGTTTGGCTGGAATTAATATCAAGTTCCCATCTCTTTGGAAAGGATCATCAAGATCCAAAAAAGGAAAATTTTGCTTTCTATAGCTCATCACAGTACCTTACACATAATAAGCTAAACTCTCATGGTTAGAATTTTGAGGTGGTCCCATCTGCCCTCTGCCCTCTGCTTGAGGTAAGTGTGGGCTCTGCTCTGGCCCCAATTCCTGTCATCATAACCCCTTGAATCTTTCGGGGTCTGCTCCTCTCATAGAGTAGCAGGAAGGACGATCCTAAATCTGGTCACACCTCACCCTTGGACTCCCTCTGTCCTGTGCCCCACGCTTGAGTGAGGAGAATACCAGGAAATGCCAGATATCTAGAGTTGCAGACACTGACATCTTGGCCCATATATGCCACCAGGAGACTTGAGGAAAAGGCAAGACCCCACCTTCAACCATTCAAAGAAGGGATCAGAAGACAACAGTATAAGAATACACTCAACAACAGAAAGACAAATATGACACACCAGAATCTAGGGACTCCATACTAGCAAGACTTGAAAAGCCCAATGCAGATGAAGCAGAAGAGAAACACCTCGAAAACTATTTTATGAAGATGATAGAGACCCTTAAAGAGGGAATGAGAAAATCCCTTAAAAATAGAAGAAAAACAAACCAAACAAGAAACACAAGAAATGTAGGTAAAGACAAACCAAAAAATTCAAGAAATACGTGAATCCCTTAAAGAATCTAAAGAAAGCCAAGAAAAAACAACCAAACAAGTAAAGAAAACAATTCAGACAGTTATAGGCTTGAAAGTTGAAATAAAAACAATAAAGAAAACAAAGAATGATGGGATGCTGGAAAGAGAAACACTGGGTAAACTATCAGGAACTACAGATATAAGTATACCCAATAGAGTACAAGAGATGGAAGAGAGAATCTCAGGTGTTGAAGACTCAAGAGAGGATATACCGTCATCAACCAAGGAAAATGTCAAGTCCAACAAATCCCAAACACAAAATATTCAGGAAATATGGGGCACATTGCAAAGGTCAAACATAAGATTAATAGGTATAGAAGATGGTGAAGAAATACAGCTCAAAGGTACAGAAAACATATTCAACAAAAGCATAGAAGAAAACTTCCCCAACTAAAGAAAGATATGCCTATGAAAGTACAAGAAGATAACAGAACACCAAATAGGCTGGACCACAAAAACAAGTCCACCCACCACATAATAATCAAAACACCAAACTTAAGGAATAAAGAAAAATATTAAGAGTTAAAAAAGGACTCTCCGGGATCTCCTGGACTAGGAACTGCAGCAAGCTCCACTAGCCCCCTGAGGACTGAGAACAGAAGACTGCTGAGAGAGCTGGCCTACTCCCACCCCCACTCAGGGCAGAGGCCAGAGGGCAGAGGTGAGTTCCAGGCCCCCTTCCTGGTCCCCACTTCCTTCTGCTTGCTCTTTCTTGGATCTCCCAGACTGGGAACTGCAGCAAGCTCAACTCACCCCCAGAAGACTGAGCAACTCGAAGTCTACTGAGAGAGTCTGCCTATACCCACCCCCATTCAGGGCAGAGGGCAGATGGGAGAAGGCAGAGCTCCCACCTCCCGGGGAGTGCCTGAGACCCAACTACACCCACCTTGAGACCCATCAGTGAATTGGACCTGCTTGCACCCACCAAAAGAGAACCTTGGACCTGTACTCACCAGGAAAGGAAGAGACCCCACCTGTACCCACTGAAAGAAGGGATGGGAAGACAACAATACAAGAACAAATCCAGTGACAGGAAAAACAATATGACACCACCAGAGTCTAGGGACTCTACACCATCAAGATCTGAACATGACAACACAGATGAAACAATATCATGAAAATGATAGAGACACTAAAAGAAGAAATGAGAAAATCTTTTAAAGAAATGGAAGAAAAGACAAACAAAAAATTACAAGAAACAATTGAAACAGTGCAAGGTTTGAAATCTGAAAGAGAGACAATAAAAAAACCAGTCTGAAGGAATGCTGGAATTAGAAAAGGTGAGTAAACTGAGATACCATCCCACTCCTGTCAGAATGGCTAAAATCAAAAACACTGATGACAGTTTATGCTGGAGAGGATGTGGAGAAAGGGGAACACTCCTCCACTGCTGGTGGGAGTGCCAACTTGTGTAGCCACTTTGTAGATCGGTATGGAGATTCCTCAGGAAAATAGAAATCAGTCTAACACAAGATCCAGCAATTCCACTCTTAGGCATATACACAAAAGATGTACCATCATACAACAAGGACATCTGCTCAATTATGTTCATAGCAGCATTATTTGAAATAGCCAGAACCTGGAAAGAACCTAGATGGCCCTCAACTGAAGAGTGGATAGAGAATATGAGGTACTTTTACACAATGGAGGACTACTCAGCAGAAAAAAATGGAATCTTGAAATTTCCAGGCAAATGGATGGCACTAGAAGAAACCATTCCGAGTGAGGTGATCCAGTCACAAAAAGAGAAACATGGTATGTACTCACTCATACATGGATTTGAGACATAGACCAGGGCACTGCCAGGCCACAATTCCACCACCAGAGAGGCTGGGGTACAGGGAGGACCCTAAGAGAGATATGCATGGTAACCAGGAGAAGGGTTATGGAATGAGATCTCCTAATTAGTTTGGGGGGAGAAGGGGAGGGCAGAAGTAGATGGGAGAAAGAGAGGGAGAAAAGAGGAGGGGAGAGGAGGACATGGGAGAGCAGGAAGGTTGAGCCAGGGTAAGAATAGAGGAGAAAAGGATGGGAGATACCAGAAAAGGGGGAGCTATTATAAGTTAGACGAGAGATCTGGCACTAGTGAGATCTTCACAGATTTACAAGAATGACACCAGCTGGCATTTAGGCTATGTTAAATGCCCTCCCGTGATAATGAGAATGATGACTACCTTATATGCCATCCTAGAACTCTCATCCAGTGGCTGATGGAGGCAGAGGCAGACACCCTGAACTGTGAACCGAACTGAGCTCCTGAAACCCAGTTGCAAAGAAGAGTGATGACCAAGGGAATCAAGAACAGGATGGCGAAACCCACAGAGGCAGCTGACCTAAACAAGGGAGAACACATGGACCCCAGACTGATGACTCAGGGTCCAGCATGGGACTGATCCAGACATTCCTCCCACTGAACCTGGGTGGCAGAGAGGAGGCCTTGACAATCTGTGGGACCTTGTAGAGTAGAGCAGTGTTTATTCCTGGCATACAGAGGGACTCTGGGAACACATACCACATGGAGGGATGCTCTTTTAGTCTGGACACATGGGGAAGAACCTAGACCCTTCTCAGGATGATGTGACAGACCCTGAAAATCCCTCATGGAAGCCCTTGCCCTCACTGGGGAGCAGAAGAGGGATGGAGTGGGGGTGAGGGATTGGCAGGATTGGGGGTTGGTGAGGAGGGGAGGGAGAGGGAACTGAGAGTGACAGGTGTAAAAAGTTAAATAAAAATATGAAACAAAAGGTGAGTAAACTATCAGAACTAAAGATGCAAGTATAACAAACAGAATACAGTTAAAAGACAGAATTTCAGGCACTGAAGTTTCAACAGGATAAATACATTCATTGACCAAAGAAAATCTTAAGTCCAACAAATCACTAACACAAAATATCCAGGATTTATATGGGACACCGTGAAAAACCCAAATCTAAGAATAATAGGTATAGAAGAAGGTGAAGAAACCCAGCTCAAAGGTACAGAAAACATATTCAACAAAATCATAGAAGAAAACTTTCCCAACCTAAAGAAAGATATGCCAATGAAAGTAAAAGAAGCCTAAAGAACACCAAATTGAGTGGACCACAAAAGGAAGTCCCCTCACAACATAATAGTAAAAACCCCAAACATACAGAAATAAAAAAGAATATTAAGAGCAGCAAAGGAAAAAGGCCAGTAACATACAAAGGCAAACCTATCAGAATCACCTGACTTCTCCATTCAAACTCTGAAAACCAGAAGGTTCTTGATAGATATTCTACCAACACTAACAGACCACGGATAACAGCCCAGACAACTATAACCAGCAAAGCTTTAAATCACTATAGATGGAGAAAACAAGATATTCAATGACAACCAGATTTAAGCAATAGGTATCCACAAATCCAGCCCTATAGAAAGTTCTGGAAGGAAAACTTCAACCCAAGGAAGTTAATTACACACAAAAATATATAGGCAATAGATAATCCAATTTTACCAAAAGACAAAAGAAAAGTGGAAGGGGTAAATCCACAAACAATAACACTACCAACAACAAATAAAAAACAAATAAGAATTAATACTCAATGGCCCTTAATCTCCCTCAATATTAATGGTCTTAATTTGCCTATAAAAGGCACAGGGTAACAGAATGGATATGAAGACAGAACCCATCCTTCTTCTGCATAGAAGAAACACACATCAACTTCAAAGACAGACATTACCTCAGAGTAAAGGGGTGGGATAAGATTTTCCAATCAAATGAATCCAAGAAACAAGCTGGTTTAGCTATCCTAGTATCGAACAAATTAGACTTCAAACTAAAATCAATCAAAAGAGATAAAGAAGGTCATTTCATATTCATCACGGGAAAAACCCATCAGAAAGAAGTCTCAGTCCTGAACATCTATGCTTCAAACACAAGGGTGCCCATGTTCTTAAAAGAGACATTACTAGAACTCAGTTCATGCATAAGACCTTATATAGTTTTGGAGGGAGACTTCAGCACCCCACTCTCACCACCAGACAGGACAACCAGAAACACACTCAAAAAAAGAAACAAAGGAACTAACAGTAGTTTTGACCCGATTGTGTTAAACAGACATCTATAGAACATTCCACCCAAACATAAAAGAATGTATCTTCTTCTCAGTGCCACATGGGACCTTCTCTAAAATCAACCACATACTTGGCAACATAGCAAACCTCAACAGATACAAAAAATGGAATAACCCCCTGTACTTTATCAGACCATCATTATTTAAAATTAGAATTCACCAAGATCACAAATTGCAGAAACCCTACAAACTCATGGAAATTGAACAATGCACAATTGCACCAACCCTGGGTCAAGGAAGAATTAAAGAAAAAAATTGAGAACTTCCTAAAATTCAATGAAAATTAAGACACAACATGCCCAAATTTATAGGACACTTTGAAGGCAATACTAACAGGAAAGTTCATAGCACTAAATGCACATATGAAGAAACTGGAGAATAGTCACACTAGAGAATTAACCGCACAACTGAAAGCTCTAGAACAAAAAGAAGCAAACACACACTAGAAGAGTAGATGCCAGGAAATAATCACATTGAGGGCTGAAATAAAAAATTATAAACTAGGAAAACATACAAAGAATCAAAGAAACAAAGAATTGGTTCTTTGAGAAAATCAACAAGATAGACAAACCTTTATCCAAACTAACCAAAAGGCAGTGAGAGAGCAAGGTAATTAACAAATCGGAAATAAAAAGGGGGACATAACAATGGACACTGAGGAAATCAAGATAATCATCAGGGCATACTTTGAAAACCTGTACTCCACAAAATTTGAAAATTTAATGGAAATGACAATTTCTTGAATGGGTATCACTACCAAAATTAAATCAAGAACAGATAAGCAATGTAAACAGACCTATAACCCCTAATGAAATAGAAGCAGTCATCAAAAGTCTCCCAACCAAAAAAAGCTCAGGGTCAGATGGTTTCAGTGTAGAATTCTACAAGAAATTCAAAGAAGAGCTAATACCATTACTCCTCAAAGTGTTCCACACAATAGAAGCAGAAAGGGCATTGCCAGTTTTGTTAAGAGGCTACAATGACCTTGATACCCAAGCCACACAAAGCACAACTAAGAAAGAGAACTACAGACCAATATCCCTCATGAACATCGATGCAAAAATACTCCACAAAATACTGGCAAATCGAATCCAGGAACACATAAGAAAAATCATCCAATATGATCAAGTAGACTTCATCCCATGGTTGCAGGGATGGTTGAACATATGAAAATCCATCAATGTAATCCACCATATAAACAACCTGAAAAAGAAAACTACATGATCATCTCACTAGATGCAGGAAAAGCCTTTGATGAAATCCGAGACCCCTTCATTATAAAGGTCTTGGAGAGATCAGGGATAACAGGAGCATCCCTGAACATAATAAAAGCAATATACAGTAAATCAACAGCCAACATTAAAACAAATGGAGAGAAACTCAAAGCGATTCCTCTGAAATCAGGAACAAGACAAGGCTGTCCACTCTCTCCATATCTCTTCAATATTGTACTTGAAGTCCTAGCTAGAGCAATAAGACAACAAAAGGATACAAATTGGAAAAGAAATCAAATTTTCACTATTTGCAGATGATATGATAGTTTACATGAGTGACCCAAAAACCCTACTAGAGAACTCCTACAGCTGATAAATACCTTCAGCAAAGTGGCAGGATACAAAGTTAACTAAAAAAGATCAGTAGCTCTACTGTATACAGATGATAAATGGGCTGAGAAAGATATCAGAGAAACATCACCCTTTACAATAGCCACAAAGAGCATAAAATATCTTGGAGTAATGCTAACCACAAAAGTGAAAGACCTGTACAGTAATAACTTTGAGTCCTTAAAAAAAGGAACTAAAAAAGATACCAGAAAATGGAAAATTTTCCCATGCTCTTGGATAGATAGAATCAACATAGTAAAAATAACAATCTTGCCAAAAGCAATAAACAGATTCAGTGCAATCCCTATCAAAATCCCAACACAATTCTTCACAGATCTTGAAAGATCTATGCTCAACTTAATATGGAAAAATAAAAAACCCACGATAGCCACAACCCTATACAATAACGGAACTTCCGGAGGCATCACCAACCCTGTCTTCAAGCTCTATTATAGAAACATAATCCTGAAAACAGCTTAGTATTGGCCCAAAAACAGACAGGTAGACCAATGGAATCCAACTGAAAACCATGATATTAATTCACACACCTACACTTGATTTTTTGGCAAAGAAGCTAAAGTTATACAATGGAAAAAGAAAGCATCTTCAACAAGTGATGCTGGCACAACTGGATGCAGACATGTAAAAGATTGCAGATAGATCCTTACTCATCACCATGAAGAAAACTTAAATCCAAATGGATTAAAGACCTCAACATAAATCCAGTCATATTGAACCTCTTAGAAGAGTAATTGGGAGGTACCCTTGAATGAACTATTACAGTAGAATGCTTCCTGAACATAACACCAGTGACAAGGACACTGAGATCAACAATTTATAAATGGGACCTCCTGAAACTGAGAAGATTCTGTAAGACAAAGGACACAGTCAGCAAGACAAAAAGGCATCCCACAGAATGGGAAAAGATCTTCTCCAACATCTGACAGAGGTCTGATGTCCAAAAATATACAAAGAACTGAAGAAGCTAGCCAACCAAACACCAAAAAATCCAACTAAAAGGTGAAGTACAGAAATAGAGAATTCTCAGAAGAGTAATCTAAAATGACTGAAAGATACCTAAGAAAGAGCTCCACATTCTTAGTCATCAGGGAAATGCAAATCAAAACAACTCTGAGATATCATCTTATTCCTGTCAGAATGTATACAATCAAAAACACTAATGACAGTCTCTGGTGTAGAGGATGTGGAGAAAGGGAAACACTCCTCCACTGCTGGTGGGAGAACAAACTTGTACACCCTCTTAGGAAATCAGTATGGCGGTTTCTCAGGAAAAATGGGAATCAGTCTACCTCAAGTTCCATCAATTCCAATCTTGGTCATATAACCAAATAATGCACATTCATACAGCAAGGACATATGTTAAGCTATGTTCATACCAGTGTTGTTTGTAATAGCCAGAACCTGGAAGTAACTTAGATGCTCCTCAACCAAAAAGAGTGGATGGTGAAAATGTGGTACATTTACACAATGGAGTATTACTCAGCGGGGAAAAAAAACCAAAATCTTGAAATTTGCAGGCAAATGGATGGAACTGGAAAAAAAACACCCTGAGTGAGGTAACCCAATCACAGAAAGACAGAGTATGTACTCACTCATATATGGATATTAGACTTAGACATAGAACAAAGGACTACCAGTCTACAATCCACAACACCAGAGAAACTAGGAAACAAGGACAACCCCAAGAGAAGAATGCATGATCCCCCAAGATAACGGGAGGGGGGCAAGAATCCCTGAGCAAATTGGGAGTATGGGTATGGGGAGAGAGGAGGGAGGTAGGAAGGGGCCAGGGGGAGAAGAGGGGAGAACAGGAGGACTGAGACAGGGAAGGAACAGGGGATGGCAAGAAAGGAGATGCCTCAATAGAGGAAGCCAGTACAGTTTTGGAGAGAGGTCTGGCACAGGGGAAATGTTAGGGGATCCACAGGGATGATCCTGACTATGAATCTAGGCAATGGTGGAGAGGCTGCCTTTGATGCCCTTCCCCTATAATGAGATTGATGACTATCTTGGTTGCCATTCCTAGAGCCTAGTAGTTGACTGAAGCAGAAACAGTAACCCATAGCTAAACACTGAGCCATACTCCTGGATACCAGTTGCAGAGAGGGAGGAGGGATGAGCAGAGGAGCTAAGACACTGCTGGAGAAGCCCACAGAAACAGTTGACATAGTGAGAGTATGGAGACCCTAATCATAAAGCTGGGGTACCAGCATTAGACCGAACCAAAACCTCTGAACATGGGTGCCAGCTAGGAGGCCAGGGCAGTCTATGAGACCTCTAACAGTAGAGCAAGTGTTTATCCCCAGAGCACAAATGGACTTTTGGAGCCCATTCCCTATGGAGGGATATTATTGCAGCCCAGATACGGGAAGGAGGGCCTGGGCTCTCCCACAAATGATGTGACAGACTTTGATGATCCTCTGTTGAGGGCCTCACTATCCATGGGGAGTGGGTGGAAGTTGGTTGAGGGTCAGAAGGAAGCATGGGAGGATGAGAGGGTGAGGGAATGGAGGGATTGATATGTAAACAGGAGTGCTTCTAAAATAAAAAAATAATTTTGAGGTGTTTTGTTGTTATTAAATAGTGACATTATCTGGCACTATAGATATTTTCACCCAAACCATTAAACAGCAAAAATCAAATTACAAGCATGTAATAACATGGACTAACTCTCCAGTAAACTCTAACTGCACAATTAACTTTGACAATTAATCCTTACCTGATAAAATAACCTCATATCTAAACAAGATTGACAGAGAGAGAGAGAGAGAGAGAGAGAGACAGAGAGACAGAGAGAACAGAGACACAGACACATAGAGATACAGAGAGACAGAAGATAGCTTTTTGTTGCCAAAAAATTATCTGATCCAACTGTCTAACTGCCCTGAAAGAAAAGTGCTAATGAACAAAAACAACAATGAGTTCTCTTTCTCCTACCATGTACACAATTCAAACACTAAAAGTTCTTATCAAACACAAAATGGTTTTTGGATTTTACAGAACTTACTAAGGCCTTTAAGTTTAATACTGCCCCCCAGATTTATACCATCTATGTATTTAATCTCATCACCAACACCTTCTTTTAAGTCAGCAACAAATGCTGAATTAGGATAGGGATCAAAATGGACCTCCTTGATTCTTCACATTAAAGATCTGTTTCAGTAGACACAGATAAACCAAAATTTACTCTTTGAAAATAATAATCAGGCATGAATCTTAGTGCTTATCCACACTCTGAATTTACTAGTTCATCCCTGAAGGAAATGCTTCCTGTAAAAAAGCAGCCTTTCTTAAGAAATTTAAAAATTAGCTAATAATTAAGCAAACAAAGAAACAACAAGCACCAGCGATGATAAGAACAGTGACTGGATATGAACTTGGGCAACTGAAGCAAAACAGGGTTAGAGTTTGGAAACCCATCACAGTTCTTTGGTCTCTAGATGGCATGATTCAAGTAATAGGACTCTTGGCATTGTCAGTGGAAGGATGAATCATGCCCTGATCTTTTCAACTTCCCAAACTCCATTTTCTTCATAGAACAGAAAATGGTCATTACTGTGGATGATGGGGTGGGGAAAATGTAGAGAAATTGATCAAAGGAAACAAAATTCATTTGGTATTAATATGTTTTTAAATGTATAGATATCATACATACTATATTTCGTGACACTGTTATATATTCTTGAAATTTGCCAAGACTGTCGATCTTGGGGTTCTCACCATTAAATACATGTAAACAAAACAAGGCTGTCTAACTGCAATATTTCAGATATAGGAAATACATTCAGGAACAAAGTAAACAATGTCTCCCTAAATCAAATCCTAGCTTTCTAAGGTCTACCTCTTTATATACTCATAGATATAAATTAAATTTTCTTTTTTTAAATTTTTTTAGTTATTTTTAAATTTAAATTTAAATTAGAAACATGGTTGCTTCACAAGTCAGTTCCAGGTCCCTCTCCCTTTCCCTCCCCTCCTCCTGTGCCCTCCCCCAGCCCCCCCCCCATTATCCCCTCATTTCCCCAGGGAGGGTGAGGCCCTCCATGGGGGTGGCCATAGTCTGTCATTTCATCCAGGTCAGGGCCTAGACCCTCCCCCAAGAGTTCAGGGTGAGAGTGCATCTCACATTGTTTGATGGGAGTCCAAAGTCCATGTGTATACTAGGGATGAATACTGATCTACTGCCAAAGGCTCAATAGATTACCTAGGCCTCCTCACTGACACCCCCATTCAGGGGGTCTTGATCACTTTTCAATTGAGGAAACTAATGAGAACATTTATTATTATGACACCTTTCATTTACCAGATGATTAAAGTGAGTTCCAGAAAATGGAAATTATTTTCATAGGCCCTACAGAAAGCTTGCAAATGAGTTGAAACTAGGTATTCCTTTCCTGACTTCTTGCATAGTATCTTTACATCATGATTCACAATCTCAGTGGAAGCTAAAAACTCTGGCTTGTCTTGATCACAAAATTAAACTATATAGTGTAGTTTTCTTTGTGTGTACATGCAGGTGCACATGCATATGTATGTGCACATGTGGGGGGCAAAAGCGGCATCAAATGTCATTCCTCAATAACTCTTGACTTTATTTTTTGGCACAGAGTCTCTTGTTGAACATGGAACTTAGCAATTTGACTAGACTAGCTGGCAACACAAGCCCCAAGGTTTTCCCTATGTCTGCCTTCCCAGTGCTAAAATTACAGGCACACACTACTGTACCAGCATTTTTATAACGGTACATTTTTATAACGGTCCGCATACTCGAAGGACAAGAATTTTACTGATTGAACCATCTGTCCAGTGCCTGGACACTACTTTTATATGTTTCTTGAAGCACTTGCAAATTTGTCAAGCTATGCTTTCTTTGACTCTAGCTCTCAAAGGTGTTGAGAACCACAAAAAAGGAAGCAATTGAGATCAGTGATATGCTTTACTCAGCATTTGTCCCTTGTAACTTGAAGCCTTATAGCTTACATGTGACAGAATTGCTGTGAAACGTGTGGTCAGATTTAAAGTTTGGATAAGAATAAACATTTCTATCTAACAGAGACAACACGAATAATATGAGATTGAGTGGTAAGATTATAAGTGAGGAATAATTCCATACCACATTTTATTTTGAAACAGAAATGCTTGGTTGTTTGAACCACCCTACAAGCATATGAGTATGTAAACATGTAATTCTCCCCAAAGAAAACATTTCTAACAATTGTTCAGTGCTTAATGAGCAAATTAAAATGTTACAAGAATATTGCAAAGACATTAAACTAGCATGGAATATAAATTATCTACTGAAACAGAGAAACAGTCATGCTAAAGTCTTAAGTAAAAGTGAGAGTATGAATGAATGTACATGTGAGTCAGGAAAATGGGTATTTAAATCCTACTATGAGTTAGTCCTATCCTGAACATTGTAAATGATTCCACTAAAAAAAGAAAGGCAACCTGAATAAAAAGAAAGAAATGCAATCAACTATTCCAAATGCATAGTCTCAGTGCAGAAACAGAAACACCATGAAAAACCAAAACAACATGTCTCCTCCATAAATTATAACAATGACACCTAATGAAAATGACCTGAAAGAACTTCCAGACAACGAATTCAAAAGAGTGACTATAAGTATGTTCAAACAATTCATAAAAGACACAGATACATTCCAAGAGAACAAGAATAAACAGATAATGTAATAAGAATGTCAATCCAAGATGTGAAAATTTAATTCAACAAAAAAGTAGAATCGCTGAAGAAAATCCAACTAAAATGATGCTAAAAATGAAAAACTCAATGAATGAAATAAAAATGTGAATGGAAAGCCACACACATAGAATGAATTATTCAAAAAATAAGAACAAAAATAAACAAAAAACATGATAATCAAGGCAGAAAGACAAGGTATAAGTCTATCACTCAGTAAAGACCAAGGAGTTTGATCTTTTTTTTAATGAACAGAATGTGAGACAGTTCTGTAATACCATGAAGAGACTGAAACTTTGAATTAGTGGCATTACACTGATACCAATTTTTTTAAAAAGTTAACTAAATATAAAATCTATAGACCAGTCTCCTTGAAAACAAAGATACAAAAAAATCTCAATAAAAGACAAACTGAATTCAAGGGCACATCAAAAATATCTCCTACCACAATCAAGTAAGCTTTATCCCAGATATGCAGAAAGGACATTAAAAGCTGCAGGAGAGGAAGTTAAAATTGTTTGCAAGGCAGGTCCAAAGGAAATCATTGTCTTGAAAAGTGGAAGCATGTTCACCAAAATCAGAAATAACATAAGGATATCCATAGTCCCTATACCTGTTGAACACAGAGCTTGAAATCTTAGCTACAGTAAGTCTCTAAAGAAAGAAATCAAAGAGGATACCAGAAAATGGATAGATCTCCCACGCTCTTGGACAGGTACAATCCACATAGTAAAAATGACAATCTTGCCAAAAGCAATCTACAGATTCAATGCAATCCGCATCAAAATCCCAGCACAATTCTTCACAGACCTTGAAAGAATAACACTCAACATTATATGGAAAAACAAAAGACACAGAATAAAAAAAAACTACCCTGTACAATAAAGGAACTTCTGCAGGCATCAACATCCCTGACTTTAAGCTCTATTATAGAGCAATAGTCCTGAAAACAGCTTGGTATTGGCATAAAAATAGAGAGGTAGACCGATGGAATATAACTGAAAACCTGGTATTAACCCACACACCTATGAACACCTGATTTTTGACAAAGAAGCTACAATTATACAATGGAATAAAGAAAGCATCTTCAACAAATGATGCTGGCATAACTGGATGCTGGGATGTAGAACTTTTCCGATAGATCCATATCCATCATCATGCACAAAATTAACCCCAAATGGATCGAAGACCTCAACAAAAATCCAGCCACACTGAACCTCTTAGAAGAGAAATTGGGAAGTACCCTTGAATGAATTGGTACAAGAGACTGCTTCCTGAACATAACACCAGTAGCAAGGGCATTGAGATAAACAATTAATAAGTGATACCTCCTGAAACTGAGATGCTTCTGTAAGGCAAAGGACACAGTCAACAAGACAAAAAGGCAGCCCACAGAATGGGAAAAGATATTCACCAATGGCAAGTCTGAAAGAGGGCTGATTTTCATAATATACAAAGAACTCAAGAAGCTAGTCTCCAAAACACCAAATAATCCTATTAAAAAGTGGGATACAGAACTAACTAGAGAATTCTCAATAGAGGAGTCTAAAATGACTGATAGATAATTAAGAAAGTGCTCAACATCCTTAGCAAATCAAAACAACTCTGAGATACCATCTCACTCCTATCAAAATGGCTAAGATGAAAAACCACCAAGGACAGTTTATGTTGGAGAGTATGTGGAGAAAGGGGAACACTCCTCCACTGCTGGTGGGAGTGCCAACTCATACAGCCTCTTTGGAAATCAATATGGCAGTTCCTCGGGAAAATAGGAATCAGTCTACCACAAGATCCAGCAATTCCACTCTTAGGCACATACGCAAAAGTTGTACATTCATACAATAAGGACATCAATAGAAATCAAAAGAGACATCATGTCTCAAACAGGATGGAAGACAAGGACCAACACTTAAGGTTAAGATCTGACCTCCACACTTGAGTACATGCACTTATACTCATAAATTCATACTTGTACACACACACAGAGGGGGCATATGCACATTATTCTTACACAAAATATTACACACATGCGCCATGGCATGTAGCATGAATTCTAGTAGGTCTTAATAATAAAAACCCAGAGACAGATATTGTGGGTAAAACTGAAGAGCAGAGAAGCAAAGTGGCTAACCACTAGAGTTCTCACCTCTACCAGTTCTCAGACAGCAGGGGCTATACTGTCCTTAGATTACATCTCCTGACTACACTGCTCCTCAGACTGCCATGAGCTCCTGTCTCCTCCCATCTTATATTCCTCTCTAGTGCTGGGGTTAAAGGTGTGGGATCCTAAGTGCTGAGATCACCTTTGTGTGACCTCTGTTTGTTTCTTTTTTAGACTGGATCAATTTCATGTAGCTCAGGGATGTCTTGAACTAACAGAGATCAGTGTGCCTCTGTCTACCGAGTGCTGGGATTAATGGTGTATACCACCACTGCCTGGCCTCTATGGCTAACTAGTATGGCTAGGTTTTGCACTCTAATCTTCAGGCAAGGCCTATTGGTTAGGTCATATACAAAATATCACCACAATGGCATGTGCTTCCCCCTTACCCCCAGACAAATGCATGTATGTATGTATGTATGTATGTATGTATGTTTGTGTGTGTGTATATATATATATATATATCCAAAAAGTTTTAATAGAAGAGCCTGTCATTTGTCATATAGATGGAAGACATCATGCTCAGTGAAATAAGGTAAATACAAAGAAATTTGCCTTATAGTTAGGATCTTAAAAATAATAGAGATAGAAAATAAAACAATTATTCCCAAGGAGTATAAAATTGGAAGGTAAAGTTCAAGTCACACAAAGCACCAAATTTATACTATTAGCCAATATAGATAACTACTGTATAATGAGGGGATTATAATTAATCATAGTTAGGATGGCCAGGATTTTTGCCAAATGAGTAGGCTTTAGCTGTTTTCCCATATACATACAAAATGGGTAACCATGTAAGATGGTGGGTATGTATCCTCTCCTTATTTTCTTTCAAACTTGCAACCTTTAAAATTGTTATTGCATTCATGTCTACATGCATGTCTCTATTTCTAAACAAAGCCTTCTCAATCTGTATGTTACTTAGATAGGTGTTTTCAGGGCTTGCCATTTGGTATTGAATAACCAACTGCTGTGCTCTTCCCTGGGGAAGACTATTTTTCCACTCTCAGAATTCCTTAGTTGCCTGTAGTTTTTTGTAAAATTACCCCTAAGCTTACTTTAATAATGAAGGATTTAAAAGCCTGGTTTTAATGGTAGGGAGAGAAAAATTTAATGGAGTCATTATAGGCTTGAGGATAGAGCTGACACTAGTGAGATCTCCAGAGATCTACAAGGATAACACCAACTGGAAAACTAAGCAATAGTGGAGAGACTACATTAATAGCCCCTCCTTGATGATAGGGTTGATGACTACCCTATATACCATCCTAGAACCTTCATCCAGGGACTGATGGAAGCAGAGACAGATACCCACAGCTAAACACTGAACTGAACTCCTGGAACCTAGTGACAGAGATGCTGGAGTGATGAGCAAAGGGTTCAAGACCATGCTGGTGAAACCCACAAAGGCAGGGAGAGCTCTTGAACCCCAGACTGATGGCTAAGAGGCCAACAGGGGACTGATCTAGACTCCATGAGTGTAGTGTCAGTGAGGAGGCAACAGAAATCACTAGGGCTTTGGGTAGTAGATCAGTGTTTAACGTGGCATATGAATGAACTTTGGGAGCCCAATCCAAATAGAGGGATGCTCTCTCAGCCTGGACACATGGGGAAGGGCCTAGGTCCTGCCCTGGATGAAATGACAAACTCTGGAGATCTCCCCAAGGAGGGCCTCATCCTCCCTGGGGAATCATGTGTGGATTGGATGGGGCGCTGGGAGGAGAGGTGGCAGCGGGAACTGGGATTGACATGTGAAGCATTCATGTTTCTAATTTAAATAAAAATATATTGAGGGAAAAAGATAGACATTGTTAGAGACCATACTTCAGATTTGAATTATGATCTTTTCTTGAACTAATAATATGTAGGTACAATACTCTCATGCAATGCTTTGCAAGAACAATGAGCAAAATCTCCCAGTCAGCCATAATATCTAAAGGCAAGTAACCGATACTCTACAGTGCAGTGTGTCACAAAGTCTGTAGTTTCCTAGGTTTGGTGTTATTAAACGCATCCTTGATTTATGACATTTTTTAGCTTACAATCATTTCGTTAGTACTTAGCCCTGTTGTAATTCAAGGAGTGCATGGAGACAGAGGGAACACATGAGAAAGAGCACTGAGAGTCAAGTCTAGCTGTCTATAATACATGGATAAAATGACAGTTATCCTTTTACTGTTTATACTTTCACATTTTTCTTACATTAGGCTTATTTCACATTTTTAGTATGAAAAAGAGTGTATTTCAGTTTGTGGAAAGCATTCTCTCCTTAGCCATATAAGGCCATGATTCCATCACTTTTGACTAGGGCTTTCTACTTTCCCAGAATTTTCACTTAATAGCTTTGGATGATAAATAGTACAGGCACCAGAGGCAACTGAAGTGTCTGTTATAGAGTTTATATAACTTTCTTAGTTTATAACTAGAGACTTGATGGTAGAACTCAGGCCTGAATGCATGTCTGTTAATTTTTATTTTTTGTTTTGCTTTATAATTTACTTATTCTTTTAAATTTCATTTTACATTCCAATCACAGTTCTCCCTCCCTGCCTCCTTTCACCCTCTGCCTCCCCCCAGTTTACTCCCATGAGGAGTCAACAAAGTTTGTCATAATAAGTTGGGGCAAGGCCAAACCCCTCTCCCATGCATTAAGGCTGAGCATGGCCTAAGGAATGGGCTCCAACAAGTTAGGTCCTGTACCAGGTTTCCATCATGGTCCTACTGCCAGGGGCCCATCAGATAGTCCAAACTTCACAACTGTCTCTCACATACAGAGGGCCTAGTTCGATCCCCTGGAGTTTCTATCACTCTTAATTTTTGAAGCAGAATACATGCCTGCTGTGTGACACAGTCTCCTTAAAGTATGGCTCATCTATGATTTTCAAATGGAGAACTAGAATGTTTTAAGGAATTTGGTTATGGTTATTTGTTGAATCCAATAATACTTACTGTTGCTTAAAAATACTGAGAGACAGAACACTTCATTGATGCAAAATAATCACTGGAAGATCTATACTGCCATTCTTATTTCATGTCTAGAAAAGCAGAAAATGTGGAGACTCCCAGAAACCCCTGAGCCCAACTTCCATCTAGGAAGGCCTTATTTTAGGGTAATGAAATCAAGCTTTCCTAGGTGGCAGTTGGGCTCATTGAAGACATTTGAGGCAGATTGTCCTAAACAGTCCTAATGGAAGAAGAGGTACTTTAGAGTGCTCTAGGCAAGGTCTAGTTTGAACTTTTTAAAAACCTCTGTATATTACAAAGGGACAATTTTTCACATCAGAGTTATAAAAATGTCATCTACATTTTGTATAACAATTAGTGGTTTTGAGAACAAATAATTATATGTAGTAACAATGTGCTATTTAAAAAATATGAAATATCCTTTAACCTTGTACTTGAAGTTTAGCAAGTTCACAGAGAAAAAATAAGTTACCCATCCTGAGAGGATCTCTGTGAGTTCAAGGCCAGCCTGTTCTACAGAGTGAGTTTCAGAACTGGCTCCAAAGCTACAGAGAAACCAACCCTGTTTCAAAAAGAACTAACTAAAAAGTTGGGCATAATAATTATAGGCAGTATGTTTGCTCAAATAAAACTTCTGAAAGTTTAATACTTGTAGAGACAGTTTACTTCTAAAACTGGACAAAGAAAATTATGACTAAACAGAGGGTCTAGATCTCAAATGATGACATTTCAGGTATTGTTTTGGAAATTATTTGGAAGAAGACCTTCCTGATCTATCCAGCAATCACACTGACAATAGAATACATGGCCCTTGCCAAATATCAAGCTTTCATACAACTGTCTCTATAGCTGTACAAATAATTTCCTAAATCAATTCAAAATTATATCCAAAGCCCATGAAGCTGACAGCCTAAGTCAATGTGTTTAAGGCCATAAAGGAATCTCCACCATTATATTTATTGAAATTATACATAACAATAATGCACCCTACATTTCAAAATGCCAGAGGAAATAATTTGGAAACTTCAACATCACTTCATGATTTAAAAAAATCGATGAAGAAACTCAGAATAGAAGGAACTTAACAACGCTATAGCAAACATTATATTGAATGTGAAAAACAGGTGAAAGACTTCCCTCTACAATCAAAAAGGTTCCAAGGACATAGACTGTCTACATTCTTTTTCAGCATAGCATTCAAATCCTGTTTGACAGAGCAATGAGCTTCTCAGGAGAAACCAGGAAAAGAATCCCACCAGTGCGTGTATTCTTTGTGTATAGATAGCTCCTGAACATTGTGTGTTGATTTTTGTATCCTTATATTTTCCTGTAAGTATTTTTAAAAACTGCAAGGAGTGGGCCTTCACTTGAGCCCACTACAGCTGGAAAAGAGGCTCTTGAGATCATAGATCTTACTGCTGAAATATTGGCAACTAACAGATTCGAGGAGAAGGACATAGTATTCAGTTGTGTAGACACTGGTAAAATCATCATCACACAGATGATCCTACTCAAACTTAGTGGGACATTTTTTAAAAAGTCATAAATATGGGAAAGACTTTAAGGGGAAAAGGGAGTATTAGGGTAGTAGGGAGCAAGAAGAACCAGAATTTTTGTTTAAAAATAAACAAAATTTATTGCTTAAACTTAAACTTTAGTGTTAAATGAATAAACCAAACCAAATAAGTGGAAGAATTATCTAAGAAAACCTATAAAATACTGAAAAATAAACTGAAGAGGACATTAGAAGAGGGGATGATCTCCTATATTATAGATAAGCAGAAATTAATAGTGTGAAATTGACTGTATTAACAATGGTGGTATAAATTAAATGTAATTTCCATAAACTTTCCAATGACATCTTTCAGGAATCTGAAAAAATTTTCCTATAATTCATACAGAAATTCCAAAAACCCTTAGACAAAGCAATCCTGAACAGAAAGATGAGTGCTGGAAGCATCAAAACACAAGATTTCAGATTCTACTGTAGAATAATAGAAAAAAAGACACATCAACCAAGAGATTGCCATAGGAGCCCATGCAACTACAAGTACTTAATTTTTACAGATACCCTCAGCCAGTATGGTGGTGCACACTTCTTATTCTTGCGCTTGAGAGGTGAATCAGGAAAAAAAAGGATAAAGACAGGAAGAAGGAGGAGGAGAGGGGAAGAAAGGAAGAAGAGAAGAAAGGAAGGAAGGAGGGAGGGAGGGGAAGAGGGAGGAAGAAAGGAAGGAAAGAAAGAATTACAACAATAAAGAGAAAGCTGAGTGTGATGATGCATACCTTTATTCCCAGCACTTGGGAGGCAGAAGCAGGCAGATCTCTGTGAGTCTGAGGTCAGTCTGATCTATAAAGTAAATTCCAGGGCAGCCTAGGCTGCACAATGTATTAAAAATCTATTTCCAATAAAAGAAAATGCAAAAAAATAAAAAATAAAAGAAAAAAGACAAACTACAAAATGGAAGGAAATCTTTATCTGGAAAGAATATTAACATACAGAATATACACAGAACTCAAAGAAATTAAATGCCAAAAGAATAATCTAGTCCTAAGTGAGACAATTATTTGAATAGCTATTTCTCAAAAGAATAACCATAAAATAATTGGCAGCAAACATATGGAAGTTGTTTAACAGCTTGAACCATCAAGGAAATTCAAGTCAAAACTACACAGAATCTTCCTGACCCACCCTGGCTATCATCAAGAAAAACAAATGTTGGCTCAGATGTAAGGATAAAGACACCCTGTTAATTGTTAAAATAAAAGACTAAATAATCTCAGTGCCACACAAAACAAAAGAAACAAAGCAAAATTATCCCAACAAGGCACTGTTTTTCCAAAAATGGTATGCCAGAACCCAAACTAGCAACACACCAAGGCCAATACAGCTTCCCTCATATAAGGTGGTTGCTGGTTTTCACTCCGTTGGTAGGATCTTGACTTCACAATCTGGTGTGATTGGCTAAATACAAAGGGGAAGTGGAAGGTTCCAGAAAGATGAGTCCTTGCCAGGCTAACTGCCGTTGGGGGAAAAATCATGGTCTTCAATATATGTTAGTTCAGATGTTATGGAAATCAGTATACAACTTTCACACAAAAAATAAAAAGTAGAACTGCAGTATGATCCAGCTATACTACTACTGAGTCTATATCTGAAGGAATCTAGGTCAGTCAACCACAGACATTATCTGTGTAACCCCTTTTATTGCAGCAATAGTTAAAGATATACATATGAAAAAATGCAACAATATAGGCACTAATCAGCCATAAAGAAAAATGAAATATCGTTTTCAATAAAAGGAGTGGAACTGGAGATGATCATATTAAATGCAGCAAGCAAAATTCTGAAAAATAAAAAAAACTATGCATTTCCTCTCACATATGGAATCCAGATTTAACTTTGGTAAGCATTTCTTAAAAGCATGAAAGTAATGGGGGGGGGGACATTTGGGAAGCAGAAAAGGACCAGTGGGAGGAAGAAGTAGGACAAAGGGGCATAATGGTTATGAATGTGATTAAATTAATATATATACACATATGTATGAAAATGTCAAAGAGAAAATGTTCATTTTCTACAATTAATATGTACTACTATAATTGGAAAAATAACAAAAGTAAGTAATTTAAAGTAAAAATAAATTAATAAAACTCTGGTGTACATATTACAAAATAAGCACAATTTTTCTCTGAAGAATGTTTCTCTTATTTCTTTGCTTTCTCTTGAGGTAGAAGCACATGTATGTCAGACTGGCACTGAAATGGCATATGTAGCTGAGGGTAGGCTTGACTTTCCTCTCCTCATCCCCTACACCCTGTGTGTTGGGATTGCAACCATGTACCACCCCATAGGGTTTTTAATACAGTGCTAGGGATCAAACCCAGGGCTTTGTGCATGCTAGGCAAGTACTCTAGTAATTGAATTACAACTCCCGTCTCAGGGCAATGCATTTATTTTCGAATAAAATATATCAGAATTAATAACAGCAGAAAATAAAATAACAGGACTTCGGCTTGCCCTCTTTGGGATTGCCTGACCCAGGGACTGCAGGCAGGTCAACTCGTCCCAGCAGATAAAGCAACCATGAGTCTGCTGACAGCCATGTGTTGGTCCCACCCCACTCACGGGAGAGTCCTAACTCCACTCAGGGGAGAGACTGATTTGCCCCAGGGAAATGAAGTCATCCAGAGACTGCTGACATGGCTGCTCTAGTCCTGCCTCCAACCACAGGGAGAGGGACTGTCACAGACATGCCTGCACCCATCTAGAGACCCATCCAAGCATTGGATCTGCTTATACCCACTGGAAGAGAATATTGGACCCGTAACCACCAGGAGAGGAAGAGACCCTACCTACACCCACTGGAAGAAGGGGGAGGGGGATAATAGAAAAACCGATATTACACCACCAGAATCTAGGTACTCTACACCAGCAAGACCTGAACATCCCAATACAGAGGAAGCAGAAGAGAACCACCTTAAAAACAACTTAATGAAGATAATAGAGACCGTAAAAGAGGAAATGAGAAAAAAAGAACTTTAAAGAAATGGAAGAAAAAAAAAACAACAAATTTTAAGAAATGGAGGGAAAGACAAACCAAAAATTGCAAGAAACAGTTCAAATAGTGTAAGGTTTGAAAGCTTAAACAGAGAAAATAAAAAACACAGTCTGAGGGAATGCTAGAATGAGAAAAACTTGGTAAATGATCAGGAACTGCAGAGGCAAGCATAACCAACAGAATACAAAAGATGGAAGAGAGAATCTCAGGCATTGAACATACACTAGGAGAAATGGATTCATTGACCAAAGAAAATCTTAAATCCAACAAATCCCTAACAGGAAATATCCAGGAAATATGGGACACCATGAAAAGGACAAACCTAACAATAATAGGTATAGAAGAAGGTGAACAAACCCAACTAACTCAAAGGGGCAGAAAACATATTCAACAAAATCACAAAAGAAAACTTTCCCAACCTAAATAAAGACATACCAATTAAAGTGCAAAAAGCTTACCAAACACCAAACAGAGTGGACCACAAAAAGTCCCATTGCCACATAATAATCAAAACACCAAACCTACAGAATAAAGAAAGAATATTAAGAGTAGCAAAGGAAAATGACCAAGTAACATATAAAGGCAAACCTGTCAAAATTACACCTGATTTCTCCATGGAAACTTTTAAAGCCATATGGTCCTGGATAGATATTCTACAAACTCTAAAAGACCATGGATGCCAGTCCAGACTACTATACCCAGCAAAACTTTAAATCACTATAGATGGAGAAAACAAGATATTCCATGACAAAACCAGATATCAACAATACATATCCACTAATTCAGCCTTACAGAAAGTACTGGAAGGAAAACTCCAACCTAAGGCAACTAACTATACTCACAAAAACATAGGCAATAGAGAATCCCACTTTACCAAAAGTCAAAAGAAAAAGTGGGGTAAATCCACATACAACACCACCAACAACAAATTCAAAAGAAGCAAGAATCAGCACTCAGTGGTCCTTAATTTCCCTCAATATTAATGGTCTTAACTTGCCTATGAAAAGACACAGGCTAACAGAAGGGGTATGAAGACAGAATCCAACCTTCGGCTGCATAAAAGAAACACACCTCAACTGTAAAGACAGACATTACCTCAGAGTACAAGGTTGGGAAAAGAATTTCCAATCAAATGGACACAAGAAACAAGTTGGTGTATCAATCCTAATATCTAAGAAATTAGACTTCAAACTAAAATAAATCAAAAGAGATGAAAAAAGTCATTTCATATTCATCAAAGGAAAAATCCATCAGGATGAAATCTCGATTCTGAACATCTATACCACAAATACAAAGGCACCCAAGTTCATAAAAGTAACATTGCTAAAGCTCAAATCGCATATACAACCTCACACACTTGTAGGGATACTTAAAAACCCTGCTCTCACCACTAGACAGGAACACCAGACAGAAACTTAACGAAGAAATAAAGGAACAAACAGAAGTTATGATCCAATTGGTTTTAACAGACATCTGTAGAACATTCCATCCAAACACAGAAGAATATATCTTCTCAGCGCCACATGGAACCTTCTCTAAAATTGACCACATACTCAGAAAAAAAAAACCTCAATAGGTACAAAAATGGAATAATCTCCTGTATCTTAACAGACCACCATGCTTTAAAGTTAGAATTCAACAAGAACACAAATTGCAAAAAACCTACAAACTCATGGAAATTTAACAATGCACAATTGCACCATTTCTGGGTAAAGAAATTAAAGACATCTTAGAATTCAATGAGAATGAAGACACAACTTACCCAAATTTATGGGACACTTTGAAAGCAGTATCAAGAGGAAAGTTCATAGCACTTAGTGCCCATATGAAGAAACTGGAGAGGTTGAGTCGAGGTAAGAATAGAGGAGAGCAGGATGAGAGATACCATAATAGATGGAGTCATTATAGGCTTGAGGATAGAGCTGACACTAGTGAGATCTCCAGAGATCTACAAGGATAACACCAACTGGAAAACTAAGCAATAGTGGAGAGACTACATTAATAGCCCCTCCTTGATGATAGGGTTGTTGACTACCCTATATACCATCCTAGAACCTTCATCCAGGGGCTGATGGAAGCAGAGACAGATATCCACAGCTAAACACTGAACTGCACTCCTGGAACCTAGTGACAGAGATGCTGGAGTGATGAGCAAATGGGTCAAGACCATGATGGTGAAACCCACAAAGACAGCTGACCGGATAAGGGGGAGCTCTTGAATCCCAGACTGATGCCTGAGAGGCCAACAGGGGACTGATCCAGACTCCGTGAATGTACTGCCAGTGAGGAGGCCACAGAAATCACTGGAGTCTTGGGTAGTAGATCAGTGTTTACCATGGTGTATGAATGATCATTGGGTGCCCATTCCAAATAGAGGGATGTTCTCTCAGCCTGGATACATGGGGAAGGGCCTAGGTCCTTCTGTGAATGAAATGACATACTTTGGAGATCTCCCCAAGGAGGGCCTCATCCTTCCTGGGGAATGATGTGGGGATTGCGTGGGAGGCTGGGAGGGCTGGTGGAGGGACAAGGGAGGAGGGGTGGGAGAGGGAGCTTGATTGACATATGAAGCATTCATGTTTCTAATTTAAATAAAAACATATATTGAAGAAAAAAGAAACTGGGGAATAGTCACACTAGAGAATTAACAGCACAACTGAAAACTCTAGAACAAAAAGAAGCAAACTCATCTTGGAGGAGTAGATGCCAGGAAATAATCAAGTTGAGGGTTGAAAGTAGAAACAAAGAAAACAATACAAAGAATCATTGTAGCAAAGAGGTGTTTCTTTGAGAAAATCAACAAGATAGACAAATCTTTATCAAAACTAACCAAAAGGCAGAGGAAGAACACACAAATTAACAAAATCAGAAACGAAAAGGGGGAAATAACAACAGACACTGAGGAAATTCAGAAAAGTATCAGGTCATACTTTGAAAACCTGTACTCCACAAAATTCAAAAATCCAAAGGAAATGGACCATTTTCTGGATAGATTTCAATTACCAAAATTAAATCAAGAATAGATAAGCAATTTAAACAGACCTATGAGTCCTAATGAAGTAGAAGCAGCAATCAAAAGTTTCCCAAACAAAAAAAAAGCCCAGGACCAGATGATTTCACTGCAAAATTCTACCAGAAATTCAAAGAAAAGCTAATTTGTTCCACAAAATAGAAGGAGAAGGGTCATTGCCACACTCCTTTTATGGGGCAACAATTACGTTGTTACCCAAGCCAAACAGAGACACAACTAAGAAAGACCACTACTAACCAATATCCCTAATTAACATTAAAGCAAAAATACTCAATAAAATACTAGAAAATCAAATTCAAGAACATATCAGAGAAATCATCCAACATGATCAAGTAGGCTTCATCCCAGAGATGCAGGCATAGTTCAACATATGAAAATCCATCAATGTAATCCACCATATAAACAAACTGGAAAAGGAAAGCCACATGATCATAAGTCACCCAAAAAAACTCTACCAGGGAACTGCTACACCTGATAAGTAGCTTTACTATATACAGAAGATGAATGAACCTACAAAGAAATCAGAGAAACATCACCCTTTACAATTGGCACAAACAACATAAAATATCTTGGGGTAACTCTAGCCAAACAAGTGAAAGAACTGTATATCAAGAACATTGAATCGTTAAAGGAGGAAATTAAAGAAGATACAAGAAAATGGAAAGATTTCCCCTGATTTTGGATAGGTGGAATCAACACAGTAAAAATGCCAATCTTGACAAAAGGTGAAAGACCCCAATAGGGATACTTTCACGGAAGTGAGACCCGTACCCAAGGAACAGCGAGACCACGAACTTGGATGCAACAGCAAGAGGCTTTATTGGTGACATACGGGTACCCGGGCGTCTCAGTCTCGGGGAACTGAGCGCGCCGAGCTGGGGACTCAGGGGTTCTTTTATAGCAAAAAGCGCAGTACAGAAGCGAGAAGCCTAGTAACAGGACCCTGATTGGGCAATTTAAATGAGGCTAGGGCTCAGAGCGCAGGCAATTGAGGTAATTGAGGTTTTTCTTGGAACTCAAGTCTCGGCCTTGGCCCTATCTGAGGAACAATTGGTCTCTGTGTTTGCTCAATCCTACTGAGCTGGCCATCCAGCCACCTGCAGATACCCGACAACCTGTGTCCTTGGGACTGAGCTCCCTTCTGATAGGCAATGACTATGTAGCTGTGGGGGAACGGAATTCTCCATAAGCCTCAGCTGCCTGTTTAAACTGGGCCAGGGTCTTTCAAAGGAATCTACAGATTCAATGCAATCCTGAGCAAAATCCCAACATAATTCTTCGCAGACCTTGAAAGAATAATGCTCAGTTTTATATGGAAAAACAAAAGACACAGGATAGTGAAAACAAACCTGCACATTAAATGAACTTCTGGAGGTATCACCATCCCTGACTTCAAGCTCTACTACAGAGCTATAGTCCTGAAAACAGCTTGGTACTAACACAAACATAGACAGGTAGGCCAATGGAATCGAATTGAAAATCCTGATATTAACCACACACCTACAAACACCTGATTTTTGACAAAGAAGCTAAAAGTATACAATGGAAAAAAAGAAAGCATCTTCAACAAATGGCACTGGCACTACTGGAGGCTGGCATGTAGTAGACTGCAGATAGATTCATATGTATAGCCATGCACAAAACTTAAGTCCAAATTGATCAAAGACCTCGACATAAATCCAGCCACATTGAACCTCTTAGAAGAGAAGGTGGGAGGTACCCTTGAATGAATTGGTACCGGAGACTGCTTTCTGAATGTAACACCAATAGCACAGACACTAAAATTGACAATTAATAAATGGGACCTCCTGAAACTGAGAAGGTTCTGTAAGGCAAAGGACACTGTCAACAATAGGAAAAGTTAAAGTGGCCTACAGAATGGGAAAAGATATTCAACAACTTCACATCTGACAGAGGGCTGATTTCCAAAATATACAAAGAACTCAAGAAGCTAGTAACCAAAACACCAAATAATCCAATTAAAAAGTGGGGTACAGAACTAAATAGAGAATTCTCAATAGAGGAATCTAAAATGGCTGAAAGACTCTTAATAAAGTGTTCAACATCCTTAGCCATCAGGAAAATGCAAATCAAACAACTTTGAGATAACATCTCACTCCTGTCAGAATGGCTAAAATAAAAAAAAACCAACGATATGTTATGCTTGAGAGGATGTAGAGAAAGGGGAACACTCCTCCACTACTGATGGGAGTACAAACTCTTACAGCACCTTTGGAAATCAGTATGGCAGTTTCCCAGAATAATGGGAATCAGTCTACCTCAAGATCCAGCAATTCAACTCTTAGGCATATACCCAAAAGTTACACATTCATACAACAAGGACATCTGTTCAACTATGTTCACAGCAGCATTATTTGTAATAGCCAGAACCTGGAAGTAATCTAGACACCCCTCAACTGAAGAATAGATAAAAAAAATATGTTCCATTTACACAATGGATTCCTCAATGGAGAAAAGCAATGGAATCTTGAAATTTGCAGGCAAATGGATGTAACTAGAAGAAAATCATCCTGAATGAGGTAACCCAGTCACAAAAAGACAACCATGGTATGTATTCACTCATATATGGATTTTAGACCAAAGGATTGCCAGCCTACAATCCACACTGACAGAGAAACTAGGAAACAAGGAGGACCCTAAGAGAGACATATATGGTCCCTGTAGAAGGGGAAAGGGACAAGATCTCCTGAGAAAATTGGAAGCATGTTGGGAGGGGAGAGGGAGTTAGGAGAAAGAGAAGGGGAGAAGAAGAGTATATGAGGGAGCAGAAAGATTGAGTCAGCGGAAGAATAGAGGAGAGCAATAAAACAGATACCTTAATAGAGGGAGCCATTATAGGTTTAAAGAGAAATCTGGCACTAGGGAAATGTCCAGAGATCTACAAGGATGACACCAACTAACGATCTAATCACTGCTTGAGAGGTTACCTTCAATGCCCTTCCCAAATAATGAGATTGATGACTACCTTATATGCCATCCTACAGCCTTCATCCATTAGTTGATGGAAGCAGAAGCAGACAGCCACAAATAAATACTGACCCGAGCTCCTAGAATCCAGTTGCAGAGAGGGATGAGTGATGAGCAAAGGTGTCAGATCCAGGCTAGAGAAACCCACAGAAACAGCTGACCTGAACAAGGGGGATCTCATGAACCCCAGACTGATAGCTGAGAAACTAGAATGGAACCATCCAAGACTCCCTGAACATGGGTGTCAGTTAGGAGGCCTGGGCAATCTATGGGGCCTCTGATCAGTATTTATCCCTAGTGTACGAATCGACTCTGGGATCCCATTTCATACAGAGGGATACTCTCTCAGCCTAGACACACAGGGTAGGTCCTAGGCCCTGCTCCAAATGATATGACAGACTTTGAAGATTCACCGTGGAAGGCCTCACCTTCCTGGGGAGCAGAAAGGGGATGGGATATGGGGCTGTTGGGGGGCAAGGGAGGAGGAAGGGAGAAGGAACTGGGATTGACACGTAAAACAAGCTTGTTCCTAATTTAAATTGAAAAAGAAAAGAACACAAAATACAAAGTCACACCATCCACCTCTCTCTTCTTATATCTCTGTGACATTATACAAGTGGCATATACCCTCAGAGTCTTTTTCTTCCTAGTGTGAGAACTATGATAACATGTAACTACATAATAGTATGTAAAGTATGTAATCAAAGGATTTGGAACATTATAAGTACTTTCTAAATGATATCTATTAGCACTGTTTAACAAGTCCTTAGAATCCAATCTCATTAAATGAGGTCTGAAAATTACTTAGGCTTCAACCCCATCCTAAGCTTTTCTTCCTTATGTCCCAAGTCCTCAACTCACTAACAAATAAGAATCAAGATGTTTAACCACTTCCCAAGTTGAAGACAACCCAAATGTAGAAGCAATTCGGAGACTATTTAGTATTGCAATATATTATTAGCCTCATAGGACCTCTCATGAACTAAGCCTGCACTGCACTAACCCTGTGTTTGCTGCTGAGCTATTTCCCTTGCTCTGCCTTATTGTCTCTATCCACTCCTAATGGTTATTTATTCTACTCTCACCACCTATTAAATTCTAACTATAGATGAATGCGAGAAATTAAAGTATTAATATATCACAAAATTCCCTTGGTTTGCTGGGGAGGTTGCTCAGCAGATAAAATACTTGCCACAGAAGCTTGAGGAACAGAACTTGTATCCTAGGAACCCACATAAAATCCACTGGGCATGACAGCATGTCTGTCATCTAGCTCTCTGCAGCCAAAGACAAAGAATATCTTCTCTAACCAGGCTTTCTTTGGGGCCACCAACCAGCTCCCAAATAATGATATGGAGACTTGTTATTAATTATGAATGCTTGGCCTTGTCTTTTATTTTAACCTGTTTCTCTTTATCCAAGTTTTGCCTTGGGGCTTTTTACATCTCTCTCTCTCTCTCTCTCTCTCTCTCTCTCTCTCTCTCTCTCTCTCTCTCTCTCTCTCTCTCTCTCTCTCTCTGTGTGTGTCTCTCTCTCTCTCTCTCTCTCTCTCTCTCTCTCTCTCTCTCTCTCTCTCTCTTATTTTCCTTCTGTCTCCATGGCTGACTGGCTGGCAGCTGCCCGGATTCTGGCCACAGGCATGTCCCTCTCTGTCCACCAGCTCTGCTTATCCCTCTTCTGCCTCATTATTGGCTATTCAGCTTATTAGACCAATCAAGTGTCTTATGCAGGCAAAGTAACACAGCAATACATCTTTACATATTTAAACAAATGCACCACAAACAAATGTGACACTTTTACATAATTAAAGCAACATTCCACAAGAATCTTCCCAAGAGGAAGCTGATCAGATAGCTGCGGCAAGCTCTGGGTTGGCACCAGATTTCAATATATAAGGTGGAGAATGATAAAGAAAGTCATCTAATGTCAATCTCAGACCTCCACATGCACACTCATGCATGTATATACCACACACATACACACCTAAAGAATCTCTTACTTAGTATTCCAGAGTTAGGACTCTAATTACTTGTTCTTTGGGGACTAACCTTATATTTGATGATGTTAATTTACATTCAGTATAGTATCTTCAGCATTGAAGAGTTCCAGTATTTACTAACAGGGGAATTTTGTAGTGCTAAGTTCTGAATTTTTAATATTATGGTGCAATGAAAAATTTGCAAATCAAACAATGAACCTACATGTTTTAGGCAAAAATAAGATAAATAAAATCACAAGATGAAGGCACAGAATGACATCTTGAAATTTATTGCTAGAAGCCCTCAATGGCTTCCATTTCCCATTCTTTGATTCAATAGAACTCTGTACATTCATACAGTCTGTGTCTTTTGGCCTTTTAACATTTCTTCATCTTCATTCTCTTGTACTTTTTTACAACTAAGTAATATCCTTTACTTATCATTGTGTAATCTTTCTCCTTATTTCCACTCCCTCTTTCTTCCATAAGCAATCATGTTAACCATTTAAACAACTCTTGTATTCTTAGATATATTCTTTTCTGTCCTTTTTCTGTCCTCTCCCTGAACTGATATATGCCTACTTGTATTTCAAATTCTACATGTGGCTATTACTTATTAACCATTCCTACATGTGTTCCCACTCCAATTCCTTTCCCCTTACTTTTAATGTTTTCCTTTATGGGCCTCCTTTTAGGGAATTTCTTTTCTGCCTAGCTTCAGCTTTCCCAGACCTGCTTCCTGCTTGTTTTCCTCAAGCACTGATCCACATGATGCTTTCATTCTTCCAGTAGAAAGCAGGCATGAAGGGCACAAACAACTTATAACATTAATTAACCTTCCCTAGCATGAAGGTAGATAAATGTTTTGGACATCTCTGGCTACCACCTTCTGCATCCTTTATATACTCATCAACCTCCTGCCTCTATCCTTTCCCAGCATCCATAGTTTTTGTACTGTTCCCTCCTCGTAACTACTGACCTCTCTTACATGATACCATGGGCGTCTTCTCTCCATCTTAACTTGGCTTCTCTATATAGAATGAATGATAATTGGTCCTGGAAAACAAGAGAAAAGGCATCAGTCAACAAGGACATAAAGAGAAAGATATCTAGGGACAATAGACCCTTTATATGGCAAGTATCATGGAGTAGGCATGCATAATAGAGAACTTGGAGATGATATAGATAAAATGGAGAATGAAGAGAGATATTTTATAAATAAACTGTCAACAGCTATTCTCTTGATGGTACCTTCATGGCATTGTCTCAAACTTGTTAACATTGGCTTGTTTGCTACATTTTCTGAGTTTTATATTAACTTGTAAATGCCTGAAACTAATATTTTTATCTATTTTAATTAATTAGTATGCATTAATTTTTATATTCAGAGTAATATCCCAGTATGCATTGATCATACCCAGCATTCCTTTATTTACCCTCATTCTACATTTCCCTATTTCACCATTTTACATTCATGTCAACTGTTTTTTCTAACCTCCAAGTACAAAAGAAAACATGATACATGTCATTTTGTGTCTGGTTCATTTTACCTATATAGCAATCTTCAATTCCATCTATTTTGTTGCAAATAACACAAATTTTGTCCCTCTTTGTGGCTGAATAATTTCATTCTGAATATGTACTGTATTTTCTTTTTCTATTAATCCTTTGGTGGGTATTGAATTTGATTTCATGTCTTAGCTATTATAAATATTGCAGCAATAAATATAGGAGTCCAGGTATCTATTTAATATGCTGATCTCAGTTCATTTCATTTGTATACTGTTGTGTGATATTTTGATTACATTCTGACAGTTAGAATACTGACAATAAAGTTTGCTTTGAATCAGAGGGCAGAGCTAGCTACTAGCTGACCAAAATTGACCATAGAGGTTGGAGGACTGAGGACAGATAGAGAGATGGGTAGTAGTAGAGTGGGACTTAGAGAGGGTCTTGGCCCTTTTGGATGGAAGAATGAGAGACAGAGTAGGTCACTGGTGGTTTCTCTGCTGCTTCTATGCTCATTTAGGTTCTTACCCCGATATCTGACCCCTGAGTTTTTATTGGTAAAGAGTAAGTAAATAAACACTTCAGTATACATTCCCCAAAATGGGATAGCTTGATCATACAGTAAGTCTGTTTTTAGTTTTGCTGAAGACTTCCCATACTTCATGGTCATTATAATTATGTAGGAATAGTAAAGTCTTCCTTTTTACTCTATATCTCCACCAAGATTCGTTGCTTCTTTAGTTATCCTTCTAAAAGTTTCTGTAACTGGGGTAAGATAGCTCAGTGTATTTTTATTTTAATTTCTCTGAAAGCTAATCATATTGATCATTTTAAATGTATTAGTTGGCTCCTTCTGCTTCTTTTTATATGTCTATTCAAAACATTTTCCCATCTTAATTGGATTGGTTGCAGATATTGGGCTTTGTGTGTAACTGAGTGTGCCTTACTAAGTAGATATTAATTACATTCTATGGATTATCTCTGATTTTCTCTTCAGAAATTTTTATATTTAATGCAATGTCATCTATTTCTTTTTAATTCTGTTTCCTAAGCTTTTGTAATTATCTTTTTAAAATGTGCTCATGTCAGTGTCATTAGGGATTTATTCTGTTTTCTTCTGGTTCTTCCATAGTTTCAGGTTATTGAGGTTTCCATATGAATTTTATAATTATTTCTTTAATTACTTTTACTGATGTTTTATAATTTCCCCTATAAAGATTTTCCACTTCCTTGGTTAAATTTGTTACTAGATATCTTTGTGCATATTGTGCATCAATGTTTTCATAATTTCTTTTTTAATATTTATTCATTTAATTTCATTATACATTCCAACCAAATTTCTCCCAACCCTCCTCCCACTCCCTCACCTCCCTCCATCCCACTTCCCCAATCCACTCCTCCTAACAGGTAAGGGCTCCCAGGGGGAGTCAACACAAAATGGCACATTAAGTTGGAGCAGGACCAAGCCCATCCCCTCTGCATTAAGTCTGAGCATGTCATCCCTTCATAGGAAATGGGCTATAACAAGTAACTCATGTACCAGGGATAGATCCTGGTCCTATTGCCAGGGACCCCCAAGCTTCACAACTGTCTCCCACATATTGAGGTCCTAGTGTGGTCCCATCGTTGGCTTCACAGATGTCAGTCTACAGCTTGCTTCAGCTGTCTCTGTAGATTTCCCTGGCATGATCTTGATCTCCCTCGCTCATATATTCCCTCCACCCTCTCTTCAGCTGAATTCCTGGAGTTTAACCTGGTGCTTAGCTGTGGATCTCTACATCTGTTTCTATCAATTACTGGAAATTGTCTCTCGCTTCTCTAGAGCTATGGATTGAAGTATGGTTATCCTTTTCTTTATCTCTAATATCTACTTATAGGTAAGTACATATTGGCTTTGTATTTCTGAGTCTGGGTTACCTCACTCAGGATGTTTTTGTCTAGTTCCATTCATTTTCCTGCAAATTTCATGATGTCATTGTTTTTTTATAGCTGAATAATACTCTATTGTGTAAATGTACACATTTTCCTTATACATTCTTCTGTTGAGGGGCTTCTAGGTTGTATGAATATTGTTGAGCAAGTGTCCTTGTAGTATGATTGAGTATTATTTTATATATATGTCCAAGAATGATATTGCTAGGTCTTGAGGTAGATTGATACCCAACTTTCTGAGAAACTACCATACTGATTTCCAGAATAGCTGTACAAGTCTGGGCTGCCATCCATGGTCTCTTAGTGTTTGCAGAACATCTGTCTGGGACCTTCTGGCCTTCAGAGTTTCCATTGAGAAGTCGGGTGTAATTCTGATGGGTCTGCCTTCATGTGTTACTTGGCCTTTTTCCTTTGCAGCTCTTAGTATTGTTTCTTTATTCTGTAGGTTTTGTGTTTTGATTGTTACGTGGTGAGGGGACTTTTTATGGGTTCAGTCAATTTGGTGTTCTGTAAGCTTCTCGTACCTTCATAGGCATATTCTTCTTTAGATAGGGAAAGTTTTCTTCTAGAGTTTTGTTAAATATATTTTCTGTGCCTTTGAGCTGGAATTATTCTCCTTCTTCTCTATTATTTGGTCTTTTCATGATGTCCTAGATCTCCAGGATGTTTTGTGTTAAGAATATGTGAGATTTAACATTTTATTTGACCAATGAATCTATTTCCTCTATTGTATCTTCAGCACCTGAGATTCTCTCTTCCATCTCTTGCATTGTCTTCGTTTATTCTTGCATCTGTAGCTCTTGTTCATTTACCCAGATTTTCCATCTCCAGAATTTCCTCAGTTCATGAGGATTTTTATTGCCTCTATTTCAATTTTCAAGTTTTGGACTGTTTCCTTCACTTGTTTGATTGCTTTTTTCATAGTTTTCTTAGCTTTCTTTAAGGGATTTATTGATTTCTTTTTTATTCTTTTATTGTTTGTCTTTTTGCTACAAACGTTTATCATTTATTACAGAAGCAGCAATATTATTCTAGGTATTAACTCCTGAATATTTGTTACTATGAATTTGGCTTTATATAGGATATATACTGGGTGCTTTGTATTCTCAAAAAGGCCCCAGAGAATGGCAATTCCTTCTCACCAAGGCACCAGCAGTAAGATCTGTGGCCTCCAGATCTCACACTACATAGCCTTAGTTTTTCTCTTTGATAAAGCTCTGAGAAGTCCCCTTTAATCAGTTAAGAACAGTTTTACAAAGTCACATCTCCTTTGAGACTTAAGCTTTCCAGGGCATTTTACAAGTCATGTCCCTCCCTCAGAGGAATCTGCTTTTGTTAAGATTTTGTCCACCTTCCACTCTCTGAGAGATATGTATGCCCTATTGACAGAGAGTTGGGGGAAGAATGGAGAAGGAGAGCAAGGAAAGAGAGATGTTATGAGCATAACAAGAAATCTGGCACTAGGGAAATGCCCAGAGATCTACAAGGATGACCCCAACTAAGAATTTAAGCAATAGTGGAGAGGCTACCTTAAATGCCCTTCCCAGATAATGAGATTGATGACTACCTTAAATGCTATCTTAGATCCCTCATCCAGTAGCTGATGGAAGCAGAAGCAGAGATCCACAGCTAAGCACTGAGCTGAACTCCTGGAATCCAGTTATAGAGAGGGAGGAGCAATGACAATGAGCAAAGTGGTCGAAACCATGCTGGGTAAATCCACAGAAACAGCTTACCTGAGTATTTAGAAGCTACTGACTCCAGACTGACAGCTGTGGAACCTGCATAAGACTAAACCAGGTCCCCTGAAGTAGGTGTCAGTTGGGGGGTTTGGGTAATCTATGAGACACTGGCAATGGAACCAGTATTTATCCCTAGTTCATGAATGGGCTTTGGGAGCCCATTCCCTATGGAGAGATACTGTCTAAGTCCAGATACCAGGGAGAGTATCTTCCTGCCCCAAATGATTCGACAGGCTTTGATAATCCCCCATGGGAGGCCTCACGCTCCCAGAGGAGAGGATGGGGGATTGGATGGGGAGATGGTGGGGGCAATGGGAGGACAGAAGGGAGAGAGAACTGGGATTGGTATATAAAATAAGATTGTTTTTATTTTAAATTTTAAGAATTAATAAAAAGGAGTCATGAGAGGAACACATGTGTGAGATGGTTTATTTCCTTTTTACCCTCAGATAAGAACATTTTAGCAAATGCCAACCCACCTACTGTAAACCTCCTGCCTGAACCTGTGGTATCTTTCCCTCTGTTTCTTTAAGGGAATTTTTCATTTCCTCTTTAAAGGCTTCTGTCATCTTCATAATGTTATTTTTAAGGTGGTTTCCTTCTGTTCCATCTACATTGGGATACTAAGATATTGCTGTTGTGGAACCACTAGTTTCTGGTCCTGCCATATTGCTCTTTATGTTGTTGAATGTATTCTTGCACTGCTGTCTACCCATCTCTTCCTCCAATCAGTGCAGGTGCAAACTGTGGCTCCGGTGGTCACTTTTTCTCCCACTTTGTGCTAATGTATTGACTTTTAGTAATCATGTAGTTTTGCATGAAGAATAAATGACTGAGAAGCAAGAAGAAAAATAAGTGAAAAAAAACTTTCTCTGGACCTTCATCTACAAATTTGTATAAATGTGAAGGTAACTGCTACTGTAATAATCTTCTAATAGCATTTTACAAATCAAATAATGTAATAGATTTGACAATTTGTAAAGATCTTAGGCTGATGAATATCTTTGTCAAAAAAACTATCTAAGAGGTGGGAAACTCTGTCCATGTCCTGGCACAGAGGATGGCTGACAGCATTGAGATGTCTGTGTTGTTATGGATGTCACCAGATTGCTGGTTTGGTCTGGTTTGTCTTTCTACAAGAGAAGTCAAAAAGATAGTCTACAAATAGGTTGCATTCTCATCTAAAAACCCAAACACCAACTTCTTCTACTTTCCAGGATTTCATTTGTTTAATTGTTCAACAACATTTGCTGAGTCTAATGTTTCTTACTATAAATAAATTTACTATAAATAAGAAATAGATATATCTAAATATGAAAAAAATTCCTTGAGTCTTCTGATTTTGTGCTTGCTTCCAGAAAGGCTTCACAATGCAGACGGTAAGCTCTTTGAAAATACAGAGATATTTTTGTTGGTGGTGGTGGTGGTGGTGATGGTTGTGGTGGTTTTTTTTTCTAATTTTTATTGGTCTTTTGTAAAGGGAAGCCTTCCCGCCAGCCTGGTTCCAGAGCCGCATCAGTCCCAAATGAACACACAGGAGGCTATATTAATTATGAAGCTGTTGGCCTTGCTTGTTTCTTACTGGCTAGCTTTGACTTAAGTATTTATCCCTTAATTGATAATCTAAGTATTTCTCTTACCGGAGAGGTTTCTGGGCTTCCTACCCCATGGTGTTACATCTCGACTCCCTGTGTTTCTCCTGTGTTTCTCCTTCCCAGAGTCCTCCTGGATTCCTAGTCCCACCTATCTTGGTTCCCTATTGGCCAACAGTGCTTTATTGACATATACACAGGACTTCCCCCGTCAGTCTTTCAGGACAATAGGGTCTCACTACAATTCCCTGGCTGTCCTGGAATTTGCTCTGTAGACCAGGCTCTCCTGGAACTCAGACATCCATCTGTCTCTGCCTCCTGAGTACTGGGATTAAAGGTGTGCACCACCATCCAGCAAGGCAAAATTTTGTGAATTTTATTTATTAAATGATCAAATAGTTATTAGGTACCTAGTATATTCCAGGTTATTTTCTTTAAATATTTGTCAGCTCTTTGAGAATGTCATTCAACATGCTTTAGTCATATTCTTCTCCCTTTCCTTTTTTGTGTCCTTTCCTTTTAAACCCATCAAGTTCAAATTTCGTTGCCCAAATAATCTTGGATGTGTGGCCTTGTTGACATAGCAGATGATACACTCTAATTGATTCTCCTTTTCCCAGGATCTAACAATGCCAATAGTTCTTGTCTGTGAGCTGAATTTTTGTACCCAGCTCTCTGCTGGGATTTGGTCTGGCTTGGGATTGCATGTTATTACAGCCATTGTGAGTTCATCTATGTAGGTTCCCTCCTATATCCAGAAGACACATACCACTTCTATCTTTTACATTCTTCCTGCTCCCTCTTTAGCAAAGTTCTCTGGGATGAAGGGGAAAAGGATGTGGTATGTATGTTTTATTTAGGGCTGATAAATTTCTGTGTTCATTACCACCTACTGCAAATAGAAGTTTCTTAGGTGAGTTTTGGTAGATGCACTGATCTATGAGTACAATTAGGAGATGGTTTAATACTGTGTACATTTAGCAGAATAATAGTAATAGGGCCTGTAACCTATCTAGCCACAGGGTCTTGACCTAGTAATGTACTATGTATGGGTATCATCTTATGGAGTGGGACTCAAATGCAAGCAGAATGTGATTGGTTTACTCCTATGAGGTTCATGCCACTATTGCACCAGAGGGCATGTGATTTCCTGAGCTAAATTTGGAGGATAAATAAATCAATAAGATATAATACCTCAAGGAGACTTAGTGAAGAGGCAGACAGTAAACACTTTGCAAATGTTTTATGTTTAGAATTGAGAGTGAGGTTGGTTGGAAGCATGAGGCCTGACATTGCAGAAGAAGCAGAACATGACAGATCTAGTTGAACTACAAACTAAAACTTTTGGAAACTACTCTGCAGACAATGCTAACTTACTAAGAATTCTATGCATATTTTCAGTTAATCCAAGAAGAGAAGAGAGGTAAAAGAAAATATGTATAAGAAAATGGGTAAGAATCAGATGAGTCTTCATGAGGAAGGTAGGTAACTTGGTGTTAAATGGAAGCAAATAGTTTTGAGAGATATTTTGATACAGAAGAAGGTAGAACTGAGATAAGTAGAGAATTACAAAAGAAAAACTAAGGGCAATTCCTTCAGGCTCCTGTTGTGTAGGATTGTAAATTGGGGCAAACTTCTTTGACATAGAGAATGTAGGTAGTGTGATAAAGAGAAAGTAAACTGATATCTAAAATTCCAGGAAACAATTATTGTAACATTATTTATGTTCACATCATTGTGTAACCATACACTCTTCCAAAAATTTTCATCTCCAACAATAGAAATTGTATTCACTAAGCAATAACCGTTATTCCCACCATTTTCCTCTAATAGCCTATAATATACTTCTGCAGCCACAAATTTGTCTATTCTAGTTATTTCATGTACATAGAATCATAAAATTTTAATCTGACTCATTTGAAGTAATATAATATTTTAAGACCCACTTATTTCAAGTGATATTGCAATTGACACCAAGCCTGACAATCTGAGTTCAATACCCAGGCCCCACCACCCACATGTGGTGATCATGCCTCCTTCTTAGGAGAAGATGGAGCCTATGCCTTTATGACCCAATCACCTCCTAAGTGTCCCCTTTCTTAATACTGTTGTATTGGGTCCATGTCATGGCTCATGTCTTTAATATCAGAATTTGCATCACAAAGGCAGGCAGATCTCTGCCTTATGGATGGGATTAGAACCCATTTCATTTATTTGCTTTTTGTTTGTTTGTTTTACATCCCAGCTGCCGCTTTCCTTCCCTCCGCTCCTCCCAGTCCTCCCCATGCCCCAATTCATTCCTCCTCCATTTCTGTTCAAGAAATGGCAAGAAATGGCATGCTTCCCACAGTTAATCAACAAAATACAGCATATCAGGTTGCAGTAAGACTAAGCATTTTAAGAGGCTACAAGGTTACTTAGTGTGTATAACATGTGAAGCATCATATGTAAGGAATGGGCCTTCACCAGACACTGAATCCATGGTGTGTTTATCTTGGACTTCACAGCCTCCTGAATGATGAGAAAGTAATTTGTACATGTTACAAATTACCCAGATTTAAGTATTTAAGTATTTTATTACAATGCAAATGAACAAAGACAGAATATATAAATATATATATATTAGCAAAAAGTTTTGTTGAAGGTATATAGAAATTGGTTTCTTCCTTCATGTCAGATGGAAGTGCAACCAACTGTCAAAAACAGTTTGTAGGGGTGGAGAGAGGGTTCAGTGGTTAAGAATGCTCACTCCTCTTACAGAAGACCTAAATTCCATTCCTTGTACATCATTGGACAAAACAGACTATATCTTCATCTTTAAGAGATTCAACACATTTTGCTGACATCTACAGCTAACTGTACCCTCAGGCATGTACACACACACACACACACACACACACACACACACACACACACACACACACACATAAATTTTAAAAACCAAACTATTTTTTCTTTCTTTTTGAAATAGGTCCTCATTTTCTCCCTATGTTGCACTGGATAGCCTGGAACTCTGCATATAGACCAGGTTAAACTCAAATTCACAAAGATCCATCTACCTCTGCCCATAGAGTATTGAGATTAAGGGCGTGCACAATCACACCTGACTAATCTTTTCCTAAAAAGTATAAACTTACCCAGGAATTCTACTCCAAGGTATTCCCCAAGTATAATACATGTTTTTAGTTAAAATAAAATTTATGTAATAAAATAAAGCTACGCAATTAAATATAAACTAAAACTCAAAATTAAAAGCATAAGTGTGTGCCAGAAAGTCAGCTTTAGGGGGTGGTCATTAGACGGGAAGGTGTTGTGATGAAGTGGACCCTGTTGAAGCAACTTGATGTTATCATAGGAGGGTGGTAAATGTTACAAACTATTTGAAGAAAGAGCAAAAAAGATCTGAAGTGGAAAAACAAAACAAATGGTGCAGGGACTGCATAACATCTTTTCACCTCTCATCTTGTAACCCTCGCAATGAAGAAATGAGATTAAGACTGGAATTTAAAACATCTAGCTAATATCCTCAGCTGTTCCACAAAGGGTGTCACTCTGAATCGTTCAGTTTAAACCAACCCTCTGTCTTGTTCTAACATAAGTAAATGAGAGCAAATGGTAATTATCTAGTCACATTGTTGTTAAAAGAACTAAGTTAGATAATATACATTGCAGTCATTGTAAATTTCAAATGTGCAATGCAAATATAAAGGATCATTCTCATCACACAGGACATCTGTTACTAGGGAGTTTATAAAATATCCCCATGATGTTTTTTATTCAACTCAATACATGAAAATCTGTATTTCTACTCTAATAACATGTCAACAAATATGATGATGTCACTCTTACCTCAATAAGGGGATTTCCAACCAAATATATAGAGACACATTATGATGTGTTTTAAATGTCCAAGAAGTCAAGGAGTAATTCAACATAAGGGCTTAGGAGCCAAGTGACAAAAAAGAAGCTGTTTCCTTCAGCTTAGCAACACACTGTTATTCTACTTGGTTTCTAGGACACACATACTTTAGGTCTGAATGCTTAAGAGTCCAATTAACGTGTGGAATTTAACTAGAGACATGTGACCAACTGATTCGGCAATATACTTTTCCTCCACACAATAATCTGAATGAGGATATTTAATACCATGGATAAAACTATTCAATACAAAGTAAATCTCTTTATATTTTCTTTGCTCTTTGGCCCCATTTTATAGAGAGCTAAAACTGAAAAATTTCAAATATGCCCTTCTGACCAATGCCTGGTTCTTTGGCATCATTTATCCCCACACTGTCTCATCCCCTGCCACCAAGAACTCTTCTGCTTCCCAGTTCCCCTATGACACTTCTATTTTTATAATGCTTTGAGTGGAGGATGCAATATGCTGGCAGGCTGGCATAGGATCAAAGTCAGTTAAAGCAGGGATTTTTTAAGGGCAGGAAGATGACAGGACTGTGTGAAAGGTGCTTGTTAAAGAACTTTGGCTGCCTCACTGAAGAATTCAGCTGTGAGTTTATAAATTACTGTTGTAATTTCACTTCGAATTTTGTTTCAATTGAATTAGAACAATTGAACTTAGTTCATTTTATAAGAGACAAACAGTGGATTAAGGACATAGAAATATTTTAATGTCCAAGTTGAAATACAGCTGTCATATATGTACTGACATTTACAGTTATACTGAGTCAAAAGCTTCTTGAGGAAATGGACCATTTATGCACATAAAATAAGTAAGGTGATTTTAATACTGCCACATCAAGCATTTCTGGAATTACTTTGCTATTTCTGGCTCTCCCTCTATCTGTTCATGCAAGACTGGGTACTGTGAAGTCTAAAGTGATATTTATATCTGATGCCCTCATTTGTTCACAGTGCCTAGTTACCAAATTTAAGGAAGCAAACACATGTGCCAAGAGCTCTCAACAAGTACTGGATAACATTTCTTCACAGAAGAAAAACATAGGGACAACTGCCTTTGACAAGTAATTTCTAGAAACCCAATATAGCAGGTGGTGTTTGCCTTTGAGCAAGGCATGGTGGAGGAGGCTGTGGTGACCTGAAGTAGCTCTTTGAACTAGCGACTTCAACTGAAAGTGGAATGGGTGAAGAATGAGAAGAGGTGTACAATCTTAAGCAGGAAGGCAAAGAAAGTACATTGATGGGAAACCACAGTATGTTCCTATGTAGGTTTAATATGGATCATTAAGGGGAAGACCATTGAATTTTTTAATCTTGCAAGGTGACCTCATAATACAAACTCTTTTAAGCAGCAAAGATCTTGGAAAAATTCACACTAAGGAAGTGGATATTGAACAAGATGGTGTCAAAAGTACACGAACTTTCTGGAAAACAGAGAATCTGGAAGATGAAAGAAAAATCTAGCACATAAATATTACCATAAGCAGCACTGAAATGGAACCACGACAAATATCTAGAGAGCCTGATAATAATCATTTATTCCCTAGCTAAACTCAATAAACTAGTCAGTTGTAATAATAATGCTCATGGTTAATAATAATTTCTTCTTAATAAATAGTTATAATTGGTAATGACAGTACTTGCTCTCATAAGTTCAAACAAATAAATAATACTAATATACCTCCAAATGCATATTGGATTAACTCAAGTAAGTTTATGTATGAAGCATTTCAAAGTCTAATCAAATGCACGTGCTATTGAAGAAAACAGTAGTCTTCAGAAGCCCTCATCTATAGAAGATGAGCAGGTACCTCTGGAAAACTTTACTTTTTATAATGACGTGAGTCTGGGAAAATGAGCTTGGAAAATATTCAAAAGTACTCCAAGAGAAATCGACTCCTGAAATCATAAAGGAAGGCCCTATAAAACCAGTTCCTTCATAAAAGCAAAAAAGAACACTGGAAAAAGTGTCAAATGTAACTTTTTCACAATTGGGAAATTTCCTAAAGACTTAAAGCAATATAAGGACAGGGAGCACTAAATTAACATGACTAAAAACAGCATGCATTGGGTAGTCTGTATGCATGTCCCTCTTCCCAACTTTAAAGAAGCCCTGAAGAACCAAGAACCCATGGTAGGCATGGAAGCCAGCAGTCTAACAGGCAACAAAGGGGATGGGATCGATTTTTAAGTTCAAGAAAGTCATGTCTTCACAGAATAGCCACTCTGCGATCTATTTAGAGGTTCTACAGGAATGCAAAATTCCTGCCAGTCTGTACTTGCTTCAAGTGAATCAGTTTTTCATGATGGCATGTAGTGAAACAGATTGTGGCAAACATCTAACATTATAGCTGGCTGATGCAGTGATAACATTTGGAGCAAAGAGAAAACAGAATAAAATACTTTAATGAAAAGTAGGTTTGAAAAACTGTGATAGGGAATTAGCACAAGATATCAGCCAATAAATATCATTTGGTGCTTTCTCCACACTGATTGAATAGCTCTCCAGGCTCCCTTTAGGAAATGTGAGTAAATCAGGTACAGGACCATGGTACTTGCTGCTAGTACAAGAAAGTTAATATCTCATTGAAGAAAAAGAAGTGCGTACATCTTCCTTTCCCCAACTACTAGCAACTGTTGCCACAGAAAGAGGCACCTCTTGCTTGTGAGGAGATAATTATAATAGATTTGGAATCCAGTACCATTCCAGGCACAGTGAAATGCAGTGTTGGGTTAAGCCCATGACTCCTACCAAAAGGCCAACACCTGTGAACTGAGCCACTGTAACTGGCCTGGATCAAGTGTCTTCCCCAATAACGAACGACAGAGCAGGAAGCAGGACTCATCCTACTGAAGGGCAGGGCACAAAATATAGGGCAGACCTCTTTCTCTGAGCCCAGTGCCAGGCTGCCATGGTGACAACAAGCAATTACTAAAATCTGAACTTGCCACACATAGGCCAGAATTGATAGACCTGTGAGACAAGCTATAGCAGGAGGAGGAGACCTATGTACTTTGGAATAGAACCAAGTTTCAGTCACATCAGTTCCAGGTTCAGAATGAACTGCCCTCTTCTGTACAAGGTCCTATAGCTGTGAGACTCAAGTGCAACCAAGGTCAGCACAGCTATCATAGCATGTCTCTAGTTGCAATGCTCTTGGTCCATTAGTCCAATTCAGCTATAGACAGCACATAGCAACAAGAGGATTGTTCTAAATCTAGTCTTATTGTGGTTGAAGGCAAGAAAGGACTGCAGGTCCAGACTGTGACACAGTTTGGTTGGTCATAGGTGTAACATGTAATCCTACAGCTGATTCGCTCATGATGACTCTGCCTAGAGTTGGGCAAAAACCTGCATTATCTGACCACAGAACAAAGCACTTGGCTAAGCAGGGCGGTGGTGGCACACGCCTTTAATCCCAGCACTCGGGAGGCAGAGGCAGGCGGATCTCTGTGAGTTCGAGGCCAGGCTGGACTGACAGCCTCCAAAACAATACAGAGAAACCCTGTCTCGTAAAACCAAAAGAAAAAAGCACTTGGCTGTTCCCAGCTCTGTAGAGAGACTTCTGAGGCTCCTCTTCGTATTTTATTCACTAATTCTGAACAATACAATAGAATAGTGTAGTTGGAACAAATGTGATCACAGATTTCCCTCTATCACTGAAACAAGAAAAATAATCCAAAATGAAACTCCTAATATATCAGTCACAGAAAATAAGCAGAATCTTTGTAAAGAAGGTCACAAATTCAGTTTATGAAGACTGGAATAAATAAATATCTGATCTTCAAATGTCCAGATGGCATCCCATGCTAGCAAACATTAAAGGATTTCAAGAAACTGTGACTTCAACTAATAAAACAACGTAAGGTGCAAGGAACTATTAGAACATAAGCAGTATGGGAAAACTTCCAGAGAATTTTGAGCAAGCCATTTCAAATAAATTCAATGGGGTTCCAGAAAACATGAACATTTTATTACTTTACCAAAATATTTCACAGAAAGGCAGAAGAAAGCTCAAAAATGAATGTAAAATCCTTGGGTTAAAAAATTCATTCATAAAAATTAAAAACCCTTCTCCTCAAAGGTCAGAGATCTATGTGAAAGAGGAGGTAGAAGACTGTAAGAACCAGAGATAATGAGTGGGTTCAAGGAAACAGTGTCCTCCAGACACAACAGGACTGATATGTACAGGAACTCACAGAAACTGTAACAGCATGCACAAGAACCGCATAAGCTCAAACCAATCAGATCACATGTACCCAGATATTCCAAACTTCTCCATTTCTCCCGCATCCTGTACTCCAGCAAGGATTTCTTTTTACTTTCTTGCTTTCTACAGTTACTCTAATGCTGTGGAATGATACTTTTATTCACTGTAAAGATTTGCCACTCCGATTGGTTTAATAAAAAGCTGATTGGCCAGTAGACAGACAGGAATTAATTATAAGGGGATCAATCAAACTAGGAGAATGAAGGGAGAACAAGGGCAGAGTCAGAGGAGATGCCAGCCTGCCACTGAGGAAGCAAGATGTGTAGAAAATGAGGTAGCAAACCACGAGTCGTGTGGCAAAGTATGGATAAGAATTATGGGTTAATTTAAATGTAAGAGTTAGCTAGTAACAAGCCTGAGCTATTGGCTGAGCATTTATAATTTATACTAAGTTTATGAATCAATTATTTTGGAAGTGGATGCCAGTTACTTGGGAGCAGGAGGTCGGGACAAGAAACTTCCGTCTACACTCCAATGTATGTACTCACAAGAACATGTGACAGTTGTCTTTCTGCATCCAAGTTATCTCACTCAACATGCTTTTTTCCTAGCTCCATCCATGTGGAAAAACTAAGCCTCAGTGGGCCTGACAGCTTGGCCTAGAGCACGTGCAATAGAGATCTCCTGACAGCCAGCATGGGTCTGCCAGAAGGCCTTGACAACAGCAGACCAGAGATGATGTGGACCTATGGACAACGACCACGTCATCTCAGCAGATGCCAGCTCAATGGACCTCCTCCCCTGGGGCAGGGCTGGGGCGTATATAAGGCTTACCCCTTCCTGGAATAAACTGAACCTGTTGTTTCAACTTGTTCTCAAAGCCTGTGTCATTGGTGTGTCATTGGCCTACTTTGCCCCACCCTCAAGGGACACCAATCAGGATCCTGCAACACATCCATTTACCTGAAAATTCATTTTATTTTTCTTTACAGCTGAATAAAGTTCCATAGTGTATATGTATCACATTTTCATTATCCATTTGTCAGTTGAAGGATGTTTAGGTTGTTTCCATTTCCTAGCTATTGTGAATAGAGCAGCAATGAACATGACTTAATGAATATCTGTAAAGTAGGATGTCAAGACCTTTGGGCATCTGTCATGGTGTGGTATAGCTGGGTCACTTGGAGGATTTACTTTTAACTCTTTGAGAATTCAACACACTGATTTCCACAGTGGCTACCCCAATTTACATCCCTACCAACAATGAATGAGGGTTCCCTTTTCCTGACACACACTCCAGCATTTGTTGTCAGTCTTTCTGTTGGTCTTTGCCATTCTGACCGGGGTGAGGTAAAATTTCAAAGTTGTCCTCATTTGCATTTCCCTGATTTCTGGAGAAAAATGAACATTTTAAACTATTTCATAGTCATTTCTTTTTCTTCTTTTGAGATCTCTCTGCTCAGGTCCTAAGATCCATTTTTAATGGGTCATTGTTTCTTAGACTCTTTGTGGTCTTTTTAAAATTTCTTTACATAACATGAGTATTAAGCCTCTGTCAGATGTATAGCTGGCAAAGATTCTCTACCATTCTGTGGGCGTCATCTTCATCCAGTTGGTTGATTTTTTTGAAGCTGTCTAGAAGACTTTTCATTTTAAGAAGCCCCACTTCTCAAATGTTGGCCTTAAGCCTGGGCAACCTATGGGGCCCTGAGCTGTGGATCAGTGTCTATCCCTGGAATACAAACAGTCATCGTGTGCCTATAGCACAAAGAGGGATGCTCTCTCAGCCTGGACTCTTAGGGGAGTGCCTGGACCCTACCCAGAGTGAAATGACAGACTCTAGATATCCCCTATGTGGAAGGAATTGGCAATAGGGTGGGAGGCTGGGGGGGGGAAGTGGAGTGCGGGAGGAGGGGAGGGAGAGGGAACTGGGATTGACATGTAAAACAAGCTATTTAAAATTAAAATAAAAAATGATAAAAAATGTTGGCCTTAATTCTTTAGCAAATAGAATTCTGTTCATAATATGTTAGCAAATATAATTTTGTTCATAATGTGTTTCCCTATACCTATATCGTGTATGGTACTTCCTGTATTTTCTTTTTATTATATTTCTATTATTTAAAACAATTTTAATTCAAATATATTTTTCCATATTGTTCCCCTTCTCCAAGTCTTCAAGAACCTCCCTCCTCCCTAACCACCCAACTTTAAGTTCTTTTTTTAACAAAAAAAGAACACAAAAACCCCCCACAAAAAAACAAAATAAAATCATACCCAAGAGAGAAAAAAACATAACAAAATAAAAGCACACAAAAAACAAAAAACTTTGAAGTCCCATTAGCAAGATATTACATTATGTTTTCAACCATCCATCATTGAGTCTTCCTGAAACAGTAAATATCAATAAAGGCAGTTATTAGCAAAAGTACAGAATATGGTTATATTGCTGCTTTGTAAAATTAAGAACTATTTTTATTTTATTTAACACTAGTAAACTAATTTGTTTGCAACTTCAAAATATGTCTAGCAGTTCTTTGTAATACGAGAATATTTCCTAAAAATATTAAATTATTAAATTCCAATTCTGTTAAAAAATGTGAAGTCAATCATATGTTAGTCAACTACTGCTGAATATGAGGCCTGTCCTGTAGTGTTTGATATACCCAAAGTTACTGTTGGAGAAATCTGATTTTTTTCCCTGTCCCAACAAGCATAAGTTTTCATTCATTCATTTTTAAAAATATTGCAAAATACAATATAATAAGATAAAACAAAGGCTTATCACAAAAAGTTGGACAAAACAAACCAACAGAATGAAAAGAGCCCCAAAGAAGGTATAAGGAAGTTTTCTGTGAGATTTTGTCTCCTAGGAATTTGAAAAACTACACCCTTGAAATTTACCAATATGATTGTCTAAACATGAACTGAACAAGAACAACACAATAAAGGTGTTAAAGTGGAAAGGGGAAGGCTCACATGACTTCAACCTTAGATAAATAGCTATAGGCAACCAAGGAATAATGAGAGCAGGAGGAATAGTCTTCCCCAGGGAAGAGAACACTGATTGATTATCCAGTACCAAATAGTCAGCCCTGAAAATCTATATACAAGTAACATTATATAGACTGAGAAGATTGTGTTTAGAAATACATACATATTAGAGATCAAGGTGGGTATATGGGAAGGATTGGAGGGAGGAAAGGGAAGGGAGAAGTGATTGATATAATTATGATTTTACAAAATAAAACTATTAAAACCAATAAATATGAATATACTAAGAAGAAAAAAGAATGAAGAGAGAAAAATTCCTGCAAGCTTGGAAACTACATTAAAAAGACAAAATATTTAGGGTTCTAGGGTTCAAGGTCCTAGTATTGCCAAAAATGAATTAATCTGAAACAAATATGGCATAGAGGATACAAATACCAGATATAGGATTGTCAAAGATCATGTCTTATTTTCTTCAGTCAAGTCATACTACAATTAAACCCCGGACATTTGTAGACAAAGAGATTATCAAGGAGGGAAGAGCATTGAAACAGCACATAAGGTAGATAACTCACAGGACAAGCAGATTTCTCAGCATAAGCCTCACTGGTCAGAAAAGAATGTTTGACATTTTGACAGCAGTAAAGGGAAAAATAGCCATCAATATCCTATCCTAATCCTAAACCAAACTTCATCCCACAGCTGTTTATGAAATTCAAGTCAGTCACTCAAACAGCATTTTTGAAGTCAAGCATTCTAACACAATACAAAAAATACATATTTGATATGTGCTGAAGAATGACAGAGAAAATACACAAAGCCTTTGTTTTCTATAATTAGACTATTAAATTTCTATAATATCATAAAACTTTATATGTACTAACAGAGAAATTCAAAATATACAATAGTCCTGAATCTGAGCCAGTGCTTCAGGCAGCATTGCTGGTGTTGGCACAATGTGATCGTGTGAGTAGTACAAAGTGTGATGTTGTGTGTTCGGAACCAAAGCTACAGTGAACTTGTGTGGTACAACACAGATGAGTGCTTTTCCCAAACACCACAGTCAGTGCACATTCAGAAACCTTTTTTTTTGCCAGATTTTCACAGCCCCCACATTCAGTTATGTAACCACAGTTTAAGAAGCTGTGCCTTAATCTTATTTGGAAACATCCTAACATACACACATCCCAGACATCTCTCAATCCAATTTAATTGACAACTGAGATTAACCATTATATGTGTTACAAACTAATATAGTGAGGAATTCTTTATGAATAATTAGTTGATATGAATGACAATGGATTGACCTCTGAAATTCAGAGACAGAGAATGACTAAATATTTTTTTACAATAACAACACCCAATTCATTACATGGTGCTTAAAAGAAACTTTGGGCAAGGAGATGGCTGGAACCACTAAGAACCACTTCAGTCATACTCTGAAGTGGGCGACTGTAGAAAAGTATTGGAGTTTACATTACCAAAGAAAGAAAACTTTAGAAAATGGGACAGAGTCTACTCAGAGGCTCAGTCGCAAGTGAGGAGCACTCAGCTCTGAGTGTGGAATGAGTGCAGCTTCAGAGACTGAGAGCCATGGCTGAAGACAAAGAGATGGTCTCAGAAAATACACACTGTACTTTCAGTACCAAGTTATCTAGAGAGGAGAGGGACAGAGAGAAGTAGTGTGAGCAAGGGACAATAGCCGCATGAAGGATGAAGACCAAGAATAGAGAAGTGAACACTGAAGAACAGTTAACACTGGTATCATTACTGAACATATTTGCAGTCCATTCAAATAGAAATCCTGCAGTCAGCATATCACATGGGTACTGGAAAATCCTCTCTTCTCACCTAGAGCAGTGGCAAAAAGTATTTTTAAAAACATTTCTGCTGAGGCAACAGCTAAGTGGGGCCAGAGGCAAATTCCTCCTTGCATGGAATAACCTACACTGAGAACCCAGGGCAAGGGTCAGGGGACTATAGTCTGAGAGGCAGCCTACAGAGTCCTTCTGGCTAGAGAGAAAGGAAAACTGAGTCAGAACCATGTATTCTATATAACAGAAATCTGGTCTGAGACAGATAGGAGTGAGACTTACCAGCTTCCCAAAATAGGAAAAAGCAGTGGCAAGTGCTAAAAGGAGGTGCCAGGGTCTAAGTGGTGCCAATGGAAAATTTTTCAACAGTCCTATCTAATACCTAGTAACAGAACAACCACCTAGAGCAATAACAACCACTGACAGACCCCAAACCGACACTTCCGGGTACAAGGCAAATAAGATATAGAGTAAAATATCACCTAGGATCCTCCCTCAGTAGATGACTGCAGCACATACAACCAGAGAAGGAAACCTAAGGTACCATAGAGACAAACTCCACATGTCTACCCAGGTAGGTGACAGCAAGAGAGACTCTTCATCCTATTCTGTTTCCTTCAATTTTTATATTTCCTTTACTTAATATCTTATTGTGTTGCGGGCATTGTCTTGCTCTGTTCTCTCTTTCTTCTTCCCTCTTTGAAACAGGTTTTCCTATAGGGCACAGATTGACCCGAGACTAGACCAGTCCCTGCCTCAGCCTACTGAGTGAATAGATTATTGAAAGAGATGACCATCTGGTTATATGATGCATACAAAACACCAAACAAATATGAACACACCCTCCCCCACTAACTCCAGCTTGTGAGGGAGATGACCACTTTACCTGCTGTAACACTCAGGAGAGCAGACCCTGCACCTAGCCTGGGCAGCACAGTAGAGCCAACTCTGTTGGAGGATTGTGGGTGAGCCAGCCCTGAAGTTGTGAGCATGGGTCAGCTGTCCCCACTACTTGTCTGTCGTGAGACTGTGTGGGCAAGGGAGAGTTGCACCCCATTATCCCTTGCCCTTTATCTCTTGCAACAGATAAGGGAGCTGACCCTACTCTTACCATCTGCAGCCCTCAGGAAAGTGGACCCTACACCTCATCTAAGCAGCACAGAGGAATGGATGATAGAGCCCTAAGTGTGTGAGTGTGGGATAGCTGGCCATACACCCCTTGTCTGCCATGTGGCGGTGAGGACAAGGGAAAGATGCCCTCCTCCTCCCTGGCCCTGCCACCTGTACTGGGCGAGGGAGCTGACCCTCCTCATTATCAACTGCAGCCCTCAGGAAAGCGGACCCTGCACCTCATCTGGGCAGCACAGTACAGCTGACCCTGAAAGTGTAGGTTTGGGAGAGCTGACCCTGAGGACATGGAAGCAGGAGAACTGGCCCTGCCCCATGCTCATCTCTGCAAGGGATGAACTAGCCATGGCAATGCTGAGGAGCTCAGGGTGGTGAAGACAGGGGGAGGGCAAACAACCCTGCAACTTCCCAGGCCTAAAAACAGAGTTGTGTGTTGGCGCAACCCAACATCCACCCCATCTGTGATCTGCTGGAGCATGGGGGGGGGGAGGAGTCAGTCCTGCAGATCCAGGGCTACAGGATCTCCTTGACACAGGGTGGCAGTGGAATGTCCAGGAAGATCCACAATGAGGGCCCAGCATTGATGGTGCAACAGAGACCAGGGGCCTCGAAGCAGACCAATAATTCTTTGTGATGAATACTTGTATGTAAAAATGTATGGATAAAGGGGGCTTCCTACTTGACTCACTATATCACACTGCAGCTTCCATGATGAGAGTTTCCCCTTCTTCCTTTTTTTCCTTCTTTTCCTCTTAAATTTTATTTTCTTTTATGGGGGAGGGAGCTGGAGGCGTGATGTGAAAGACAAAATGAATAAATAAAAAGTAAGTTTTAAAAAGATTTGGAGCTGTGTAGCAAGATGGCAAAATGTATAAAGAATAACTTGAGTTCAGTTCCCATAACATAAATGGTAAGAAAGAACAGACTCCCAAAATCTGACCTTCACACTCATGATATGGTGCATACAAATCAACACAACATCCATACCTGCACCCACACAATACATAAATGTAATAAAAATTTTCATTTTTAAATTTACTCTTCTCCCATATTTTACATCTGGACTGTATTTTCCTCTCCCTCCTTTCCTCCCAATCCCTCCCCCACCTTCCCTCTTCCCCAGATCCACTCCTCCTCCTTTCCCTTCAAAAGAGGCAGGCCTCCCATTGAGATCAACCAAACATGACAAATCATGTTGCAGTAAGACTAGGCAACTCCCCTCATATTCAGGCTGGACTGGGTGACCCAGTAGGAGGAAAATGGTCCCCAAAACAGGTAAAAGAGTCAGAGACAGCCTCCGTCCCCCACTCTTAGGAGTCCCAGAAGACTATACAACCATAACTTATAAGCAGAGCGCCTAGGTCAGACCCATGCAAGCTCCCTGATTGTCACTTCAGTCTCTGTGAGCCTCTATGAGCCCTGCTTAATTTATTCTGTGGGATTTGTACTCTTGGTGTCCTCAACTCCTCTGGATTCTACAATCCCTACTCTCCCTCTTCTGCAGGACTCGCCAAGCTGTGCCTAATGTTTGCCTGTGGGTCTCTGTATCTGCTCCCATCAGCTGCTGGAGGAAGTCTTTCAGATGATTATTGGACTAAGCACTGATCTATGAGTATCTATAGCAGGGTATCACTAGGAATCATTTCATTGATTTTCTTTTCCTGTTTTGTTGGTCATGTTTGTTTCTACCCTAGGTCTCTGGGCTATCCAGCCTCTGGTTCCTGGCCCTCAAGGCAGTGTCTGGGATGAGCTTCCTCTTGTGGCAAGGGTCTTAAGCTGGATCAGTCATCAGTTGGCCACTCCTACAAGTTCTGTGATGCTTTTACCCCAGCATGTCTTACAGGCAGGGCAAATTGTAGGTGGAGGCTTTGTAGCTGGTTTGGTGTCCCAAGCCATTGGAGGCCTTGCCTAGTACAGAAGATAGCAATTCTAAGAAAAGTGTAATCTACTTGAAATAATACTCTAAGCTACTATAATACTCATCTAACAGGAATGTCTGGAGCTTTTACATTGCAATGTAACATCATTGGACACAACTGAAATATTTATTGCCTTTATAACTCTGCTTTAGTGATTTGTTGTATGTCATTTTGTCTAAAGTTCACCATACTATGAGGTCTTCCAGCACTGAGCTGAACTCAAGAAAGCCAATAACAGAGAGGGAGGACTGATGACCAAAGGGATTAAGACTGGGATGGTTTAAACCCCAGAAACAGCTGACCTGACAAAGGTTAACTCTTGAACCCCAGGCTGATGCCTGGGAATCCAGCATGGGATTGATCAAGACCCCCTGAATGTGCGTGTCAGTGAGGAGGCCTAGGTAATCTATTAAGCCTTGGGCAGTAGATCAGTATTCATCCCGAGTATACACATGGACTTTGGACTCCCATCCAACAATGTGAGATGCACTCTCACCCTGAACTCTTGGGGGAGGGTATAGGCCCTGCCCTGGATGAAATGACAGACTATGGAGACCCCCATGGAGGGCCTCACCCTCCCTGGGGAAATGAGGGGATAATGGGGGGTTGGGAGGAAGGCACGGGAGGCGGGGAGGGAAAGGGAGAGGGACCTGGAACTGACTTATGAAGCAACCTTGTTTCTAATCTAAATTTAAACTTAAAAATAAATAATAAAAGGGTGGGGGGAGTGGGACCTGGGAAGAAGAGAGGGGGTGAAGAGGAAGAGAGTTGGTCATGGGGGAACAGGAAGTTGAGGGGGTGGGGGTAGAATAGGGGGAAGAGGGAATCATAGGATCGAATACAGATCAGGCACCAGAGTGACCTTGAGTGATCTAAAGGGATAACACCAATTGGCAAGCTAAGCAATAGTGGAGAGACCACCTCGAATGCCCATTCCTGATAATGAACTTGATGTCTATAACCATCAGGGAGCCTTCATCCTGTGACTGATGGAAGCAGAGGCAAACACACAATTAATCACTGAACTGAACCCAAGGAACCCAGTGACAGAGAGAGAGGAGTGATGAGCAAATTAGCAAAGAATGGGCTGACAAAACCAGCAGAGACAGCTGATCTGAACAGGGGAGAGCTCTTGGACCCCAGACCGACAGTGGGGAGGCCAGCATGGGACTGATCTGGATCCCCCAAGTGTGAGTGTCAGCGAGAAGGCCTGGGCAACCTATGGGGCCCTGAGCTGTGGATCAGTGTCTATCCCTGGTATACAAACAGTCTTCGTGTGCCTATAGCACAAAGAGGGATGCTCTCTCAGCCTGGACTCTTAGGGGAGTGCCTGGACCCTACCCAGAGTAAAATGACAGACTCTGATATCCCCTATGTGGAAGGATTTGGCAATAGGGTGGGAGGGTGGGGGGGAAGGGGAGTGTGGGAGGAGGGGAGGGAGAGGGAACTGGGATTGACATATAAAACAAGCTATTTAAAATTAAAATAAAAAATGATAAAAAAAGAAAAAATGTCAATATAAAAAACAGATAAAGAAGAATGAAATTCTATTGTCAGTTCTGTACTGACACAAAGGAAGTCCCTTACCCTTTGGATTTCTGTTCTCACCAGTTTTTAGGGCATTTTGACATTAATATTTCAAATGTATCACTGGGTGGGATTCTGGATCTTGTTTTACTTTAAGTGTGACAGTTGGGGTCATGATGAGCCAAGTGAGGTAAGTTGATGCACTTCCAATAACCATGGCTAAGCTTTATACTTTGAAAACTGGCTCTTAGGTGGGGCTGGGAGACGGATGAATGGGTAAAGTACTTGCTACACAATCATGAGGACCTGAGTTCCAGTCCCCAGAACTCATATTCAAAATACAGAAAGGAAGGAAGGAAAGAAGGGAAGGAGGGAGAGAGGGAGACAGGGAGAGAAAGAAAAAGGAAGAAAGAAAGAAAGGAAGGAAGGAAGGAAAGAAGGAAAGAAGGAAGGAAGGAAGGAAGGAAGGAAGGAAGGAAGGAAGGAAGGAAGGAAGAAAAGCACTATAGCACCGTAGGGCATAGAGACCAGTAAATAAATCTCTGTAGATCATTGACCAGCCAGCATATCAAGTCAGTGAAGTCCAGGTTTAGTGAGAGAATTTGTCTAAAAAAACAGTAAGGTGAAGAGGGTCTGATCAGAGGTTAAGAGCAATTACTGTTCTTCCAGAGGATCCAAGTTGAGTTCCCAGAACCCATGTCAAATGGTTCAGCTCAAAGAGATCTGAGGCTCTCTTTGGCCTCTGCATACATATTCACACACACACACACACACACACACACACACACACACACAAATAAAAAACAAAAAATTCGGGAAGGTTTAGAGGGAGGAATGGGAGGGGTAAATTATGAAATTATTTGTAATCTCAAGAAATAATAACTTTTTGAAAAAAAAGAAAAAACTTTGAAAAATAAAGTGAAAATCAATAAAGGATCATACACATCATTAGTCACATGCTTTCAAATACACACATGTAGGCAAATGTACACACACAGGTGCATGTGCATGTACATGCACACACAAATAATTGGCTCTTAATCTATGTATTGAAATGATATATCATGACTTTCATTAAATGAAGAATTCCTTTCTGTTCTTGGTCCTAACTCAGTCTAGATCTCCTCAATCCCTCCAAAGATGCAAAAATCACTTGACCAGTGCATCTATTTGCTATCTATAACCTTATGTTCTCAGGAGTCATAGCTTTTTCTCTTGCTGTAGGCATATGTTTGTGTGTATATATGTCATATATGAAAGAAAAAGAGAAGGAGGAATAACTATGTGGTACAAGACACCAGGGAAATGCATTCCTCTTTGTTCTTAATATAAGCTCACTAATTCAGTAGCTCCTGACCACAAAGGTCATTTAAATTTAAATTAATATTAAATAAAATAAATAATATGTTATTCTAGCCTCATGCTGTAGTTTGCTTTCTATTGCTGTGATAAAATACCATAACCAAAAGCAACTTGGGGAAGAAAACATTTATTTAATTTTAAAATTTATAGTTCTTCATGAAAGGAAGTCAGGGCATGAACCTGGAGGCAGGATCTGATGCACAGACCATGGAGGAATGTTGCTTCCTGGGCTGCTCCTCATGGTTTGCTCATCCTGCTTTCTTAAACAACCCAGGATCACTTGCCCAGGGATGGCACCATCCAAGGTGTACATCCCCTCATGTATCAATCATTAATCAAGAAAATACCCCCAAAACTTGCTTATAGGCCAATCTGGTGGAGGCATGCTCTTAACTGACGCTCCCTCTTCCCAGATGATTATAGCTGTGTCAAGTGACAAAGAAAGAAGAAAAGAGTAACTAGCACAATCGACCTCTTGTGACTTGACACACAAATACATCACTATTAAACTATAACTCTTCCTTTCTTGTATATATCCAAATATCTCATGCAATTATCACAATATAAAACATAACATGACTTTAAAAGTCCCACAGCCTTTAAATTTTTTTAGTATTTTAAAAGGTCAGCCTCTAGGGCCTAGAGAGATGTCTCAATGGTTAAGAGAACTTGCTGCTATTTCAGATGACTGGGGTTCAATTCTCAGCACCCATATGGTAGTTCACAATAACCTGTAACTCACTTTCATGCATGAAACAGGTATACTTGTGATACACATGTGTACATGCAAGCACTCATATACATCAAAATAAACAAATCTATTTTAATTTAAGCCTATTTAAAATAATCCAACATCTTTAAAAGTTCAAAGTCTCTCAACTGATGACTCTTGTAAAATAAAAAATAAGTTTTATGCTTCTTATTTAAAGAGGGAGGAACCAGAACACAGTCACAAGCAAATGAAAGCCAAACCAAAATTAAACAATGCAAATAACTCAGTGTACGATATCTGGGGCTCACTCACTGATAATCTTCTGGGTCCCAAAGGGCTAAGATTGTCATCACTGCAACACACACAGCTTGCCACATTGGCTCAGGATGGCTCCACTCCACACCTGGTACTCTTTTTGGCATCTCTAATATTCTAGAGTCTCCCCTGCAACTGAGACAGCTCCTTCGCCAATCTTGGCCCTTCACGGTGTCAAGCCTTAGTTGTTCTCCATGAGCGCTGCAGTCCTGCAGCTCTCATGCTACCAAAACCAGTAACTTGTCAAAACCCTGTACAGATTACCAAGTTTATCTGACACCATGAAATGAATACCTGTTCCCGTCTGAATGACAGTTCTGTGTGTTGACACTTACAAAATATTCCCAGATATTTTCAACTTGATGATGCCGGTCTCTTCTTAATCATGGCAGAATTTTTACACCCAGCTAGCTAGCATTGATTGTCCCAGGATAAGAAAGCATTTCTGTGGAACTGGTTGCCTGTTAATTGTAGCTTATTCTTCATCGCCAGATGACCAGAAATCACAAATTCTTTTTTATTTAAATTAGCAACAAGCTTGCTTCACTGTCAATCACAGCTCACTCTCCCTCCCTTCTTCACCACCACCCCAGCACCCCCAGCCTCCCAAACAATCCCCACTCCATTCCCCAGGGAGGGTGAGGCCCTCCGTGGGCATATCCAGATTCTGTCATTTCATTGAGGGCAGGCCCTAGGCCCTTCCCCAAGAATCCAGGCTGAGATAGCATCCTTAATTGTGGGATGGGCAGCCAAAATCCATTTGTGTGCCAGGTATAAATACTGATCTACTGCTCAAGGCCCCATATATTGGCCAGGCCTCCTCACTGATAACCACGTTCAGGGGTTCTAGATCAGTCCCATGCAGCCCTCCCAGCCATCAGTCGGGGGTCCAAGGGCTCCCCTTGATCAGGTCAGCTGTTGCTCTGGGTTTCACAAGCCAAGTTTTGACCTCTCTGTCACTGGGTTCCAGGAGTTCAATTCAATGTTTAGCTGTGAGTGTCTGCCTCTGATTCCATTAGTCACTGGATAAAGGTTCTAGGACGGCATATAAGGTAGTCATTAAACTCATTATCAGGAATGGCCATTTAATGTAGTCTCCCCACTATAGCTTCATTTACCAGCTGGTGTCATCCTTGTAGATCTCTGGTAATCTCACTAATGTCAGACCTCTCCTCATACCTACAATGGCTCCCTCTATTATGGTATCTCTCGTTCTGCTCTCCTCTATTATTCCCACAACTCAACCTTCCTTCTCTCCCATGTCCTCCTCTCCCCTCCTCTTCTACCCCTCTCTTTTCCCAGGCTCCCTCTACCCTCACCCAATACTCCCAATCTGCTCAGGAGATCTTGGCTCATTCCCCTTCTCTGGGGTACCATGCATATCTCTCTTAGGGTCCTTTCTGTCAGTGGGATTGTAGGATGGCACTCCCCTGATCCATGCCCAAAATCCATATATGAGTGACTACATGCCATGTTTGTTTGTTTTTTTTTTGTGACTGGGTTCCATCACTCAGAATGGTTTCTTCTAGTGCCATCCATTTGCCTGCAAATTTCAAGATTCCATTGTCCTTTTTCCACTGAATAGTACTCCATTGTGGGAAAGTAACACATTCGTCTATCCACTCTTCAGTTGAGGGGTATCTAGGTTGTTTCCAGGTTCTGGCTATTACAAATAATGCTGCTATGAACATAGTAGAACAGACATACTTGTTGAATGAGCGTGCATCTTTTAAAGGGGACATGCTTAAGAGTGGAAGTGCTGGGTCTTGTGGTAGACTGATTCCCATTTTCCTGAGAAATCTCCATACTGATTTCCCAAGTGACTGTACTAGTTGGCAATCTCACAAGGAGTGGAGAAGTGTTCCCCTCTCATAATCCCTTCCAGCATAAACTGTCATGGTGTTTTTTATTTTAGCCATTCTGACAGGAGTGAGATGGTATCTCAGAGTTGTTTTGATTTGCACTTCCCTAATGGCTAAGGATGTTGAGCACTTTCTCAAGTGTCTCTCAGCCATTTTATATTCCTCCATTGAGAATTCTCTATTTAGTTCTGTACACCACTTTTTAATTGGATTCTTTGTTGTTTTGGAGACTTGCTTCTTGAGTTCTTTGTAAATTTTGGAGATCAGCCCTCTGTCAGATACGGGATTAGTGAATATCTTTTCCCAATCTGTGGGCTGCCTTTTTGTGTTTCTGACTGTGTCCCTAGCCTTACAGAAGCTTCTCAGTTTCAGGAGGTACCACTTATTGTTGATCTCAATGTCGTTGCTACTGGTGTTATGTTCAGGAAGCAGTCTTTTGTACCAATTCGTTCAAGGGTACTTCCCACTTTCTCCTCTAAGAGGTTCAGTGTAGCTGGATTTATGTTGACATCTTTAATCCATTTGGACTTAAGTTTTGTGCATGGCAATAGACATGAATCTATCTGCAGTCTTCTACATGCCAATATCCAGTTATACCAGCACCATTTGTTGAAGATGCTTTCTTTTTTCTATTGTATAAGTTCAGTTTCTTTCTCAAAAATCAAGTGTTCGTAGGTGTGTGTGCTAATATCAGGGTTTTTTATTTCATTCCATTGGTCTACCTGTCTATTTTTGTGCCAATACCAAGCTGTTTTCAGGTTACCTCTATAATAGAGCTTGAAGTCAGGATGGTAATACCTCCAGAAATTCCTTTGTTGTACAGTGTTGTTTTGGCTATCCTAGGTCATTTGTTTTTCCATATAAAGTTGATTATTGTTCTTTCAAGGTCTGTGAAGAATTGTGTTGGAATTTTCATGGGGATTGCATTGAATCTGTAGATTACTTTTGGCATAATTGTCATTTTTACTATACTGATCCTACCTATCCAAGAGCATGGTAGATCTTTCCTTTTTCTGGTATCTTCTTTAATTTCCTTCTTTAAATGCTTAAAGTTCTTGTTATACATGTATTTCACTTGTTTGATTAGTGTTATCCTCAGATATTTAATGTTGTTTGGGGCTATTGTAAAGGGTGATGTTTCTCTGACTACTTTCTTAGCCCGTTTATCGTCTGTATATAATAGGGCTATTGATTTTTTTAGTTAATCTTGTATCCTGCTACTTTGCTGAATGTGTTTATCAGCTGTATGAGTTCAAGTGTAGAGTTTTTTCAGGTCACTTATTTAAACTACCAAATAATCTGCAAATAGTGAAAGTTTGACTTCTTCCTTTCCAATTTGCATCCCTTTGTTCTCCTTTTGTTGTCTTATTGCTCTAGATATGACTTCAAGTACAATATTGAAGATATGGAGAGAGTGAACAGCCTTGTCTTGTTCCTGATTTTAGAGGAATTGTGTTGAGTTTCTCTCAATATAGTTTGATGTTAGCTTGTGGTTTACTGTATATTGCTTTTATTATGTTTAGGTATGTTCCTGTCATCCCTGATCCCTGCAGGACCTTTATCATAAAAGTCTGTCGGATTTTGTCAAAGGATTTTTGCAGTTTGTGTATATGGTGAATTACATAGATAGATTTTCGTATGTTGAAACATCCCTGCATCCCTGGGATGAAGCTTACTTGATCATGGTGGATGATTGATTATTCTGATGTGTTCTTGTATTCTATTTGCTAGTATTTTATTGAGAATTTTCGCATCAATGTTCATGAGGGAAATTAGTCTGTAGTTCTCATTCTTAGTTGTGTCTTTGTGTGCCCTGTGTCCCAAGTTAATTGTAGACTTGTAAAAAGCATTTGGCAATGAACTTCCTGCTCCTATTGTGTGCAACACTTTGAGGAGTATTGGAATTAGGTCTTCTTTGAATTTCTGGTAGAAATCTGCACTGAAGCCATCTGGGCCTGGGCTTCTTTTGGTTGGGAGAATTTGATGACTGCTTCTATTTCGTTAGGGATTATAGGACAGTTTAGATTGCTTATCTGTTCTTGATTTAATTTTGGAAAGTGATATCTATCCAGAAAATTGTCCATTTCCTTTAAATTTTCAAATTTTGTGGAGTACAGGATTTCAAAATATGCCCTGATGATTCTCTGGATTTCCTCAGTGTCCGTTGTTATATCTCCCTTTTCACTTCTGATTTTCTTAATTTGCATGTTCATACTCTGGCTTTTGGTAAGTTTAGATAATGGTTTGTCTATCTTGTTGATTTTCTCAAAGAAGCAACTCTTTGTTTCATTGATTCCTTGCAATGTTTCCTGGTTTCTACTTTGTTGATTTCAGCCCTCAGTTTGATTATTTCCTGTAATCTACTCCTCCTGGGTGAGTTTGCTTCTTTTTGTTCTAGAGCTTTCAGTTGTGCTGTTAATTCTCTAGTGTGGCTATTATCCAGTTTCTTCATGTGGGCACTTAGTGCTATGAACTTTCCTCTCAGCACTGCTTTCAAAATGTCCCATAATTTTGGGTATGTTGTGTCTTCATTCTCATTGAATTCCAGGACGTCTTATTTCTTCCTTGACCCAAGGATGGTGCAATTTTGCATTCTTCAATTTCCATGAGTTTGTAGGGTTTCTGCAATTTGTGTTGTCGTAGAATTCAAATTTTAAAGCATGGTGGTCTGATAAGATACAGGGGTTTATTCCATTTTTTTCTGTATCTGTGGAGGTTTGCTATGTTTCCAATAATGTGGTCAATTTTAGAGAAGGTTCCATGTGGAGCTAAGAAGAAAGTATATTCTTTTGTGTTTGGATGGAATGTTCTATACATGTCTGTTAATCCCAATTGGATCATAATTTCTGTTAGCTCTATTGTTTCCTTTTTAAGTTTCTGTCTGGTGGTCCTGTCTAGTAGTGAGAGCTGAGTGTTGAAGTCTCCTACTACTATTGTGTGAGATTTTATGTGTGATTTGATCTTTCATAATGTTTCTTTTACCAATGTGGGTACCTTTGTATTTGGGGCAGAGATGTTAAGAATTAAGACTTTTCCTGTGATTAATATGAAATGCCCTTCTTCATCTCTTGAGTGATTTTAGTTTGAAGTCTAATTTGTTGGATATTAGGTTTGCTACACCAGCTTGTTTCTTGGGTCTGTTTGATTGGAAAATCTTTTCCCCACCCTTTACTCAGAGGTAACATCTGTCTTTGATGTTGAGATGTATTTCTTGTATGCAGCAGAAGGATGGGTTCTGTTTTGTATCCATTCTATTAGCCTGTGTCTTTTTATAGGCAGGTTGAAACCATTGACATTGAGGGCTACTAATGACCATTGATTGTTGATTCTTGTTTGTTTTGTATTTATTGGTAGTGGTATTATTGTGTGTGTATATGTCCCCCTACCCCATTTTTTCTTTTGGTGTTTGCTAAAGTGGGATTATCTATTGCCTATGTCTTTGTGAGTGTAGTTATCTTCATTGGGTTGAAGTTTTACTTCCAGTACTTTCTGTAGGGATGGATTTGTAGATATGTATTGTTTAAATCTGGTTTTGTCATGGAATATCTTGTTTTCTCCATCTATGGTAATTGAAAGCATTGCTGGGTACAGTAGCCTGGGCTGGCATCCTTGTTCCCTTAGGACATCAATCTAGGACCTTCTGGCTTTCATTGTTTCCATTGAGAAGTCGGGTGTAATTCATATAGGTCTGCCTTTATATGTTATTTGGTCTTTTTCCTTAGCTACTCTTAATATTTTCTCTTTATTCTGTAGGGTTGATGTTTTTATTATAATGTGTCAAGGGAACTTCTTTTTCTGATCTAGTCTATTTGGTGTTCTGTAAGATTCTTGTACTTTCATAGGCATACCCTTCTTTAGGTTAGGGAAGTTTTCCTCCATGATTTTGTTGAATATGTTTTCTGTATCTTTGAGCTGCATTTCTTCACCTTCTTCTATACCTGTTATTCTCAGGTTTGGCCTCTTCACGGCGTCCCATATTTCCTGTTCATTTTGTGTTAGGAATTTGTTGGACTTGAGATTTTCTTTGGTCAATGACTGTATATCCTCTAATGATTCTTCAACACCTGAGATTCTCTCTTCCATCTTTTGTAATCTATTGGTTATACTTACATCTGTAGTTCCTTAACATTTAGCCAGCTTTTCTATTTTCAGCATCCCCTCATTCTGTGTTTTCTTTATTGTTTAAATTTTGGTTTTCAAGTCTTGGACTGTTTGAGTTGTTTCCTTCACTTGGTTGTTTTTTCTTGACTCTCTCTAGATTCTTTAAGAGATTTGCTTAGTTCTTGAATTTTTTGGTTTATTTTTTCTTCTATTTCGTTAAGGGATTCTCTTGTTTCTTCTTTGAGGGTCTCTGTCATCTTCATACAAGAATTTTTAAGATCTGTCTCTTCTGCTTCATCTGCATTGTGCTTTTCAGGTCTTGCTGGTGTGGAGTCTCTAGATTCTGGTGGAGTCATATTGGTCTTTCTATTGCTGAGTGTTCTCTTGTAATGTTGTCTTCCCATCCCTTCTTCGAGAGGGTGCAAGTGGGGTCTCTTTATCTCCACTGGTCTCCCTGTGACATATGTGAGCCAAGGCTTCATTGTCTGCAACTCTAGATGGTATGGCTTCTCCTGGTATTCTCCACACTCATGTAGAGCTCGGTGGGTGGAGGAGGAGCCAAGAGTGAGGTATGGAAGAAATCTCCTTTTTCCTGAAGCCTGGTGCTTGGGTGTGGGAAGAGACAAGGGTGGGGTCTGGCAGGACTCACATCCTTCTTGACTGGATTGGTCCACTCAATGCTGGAGCAAGCACAGGGAGATCAAGGAAGGAGTGGTGGGTGGGGTTGGTCCCCAGGAGGACCCAAGATCACCTGAAGCCAGGCACACTGATATGGGGAGAGCCAAGCATGGGGTCTGGCATGACTCATGTCCTACTTGACTGGGTGGGTCCACTCGATGCCTGTGGATCTAAATACAGAACTCTCAGCTACTTTTCTAGAACTATGTCTGTCTGCATGCCACCATGATTCCCACCATGATGACAAAGGACTTAACCTGTGAAACTGTAAGCCAGCCCCAGTTAAATGCTTTTTTGGTAAGAGTTGCCATGGCCATGGTATTCCTTCATAGCAATAGAACATTGACTAAGACAAGTGTGATGTTCTAAGTGGGCAGAAAAGCAATTAACTCTGCCTGACATGGAAGAGAGGGAAGAAGCTGAGTTATGTCTTGAAACTGCATATCACTTTTGTAGAAAAGATGTGGGTAGAAGGAAATTCTCTGTATAAGGAAACAGCATGTGTAGACACACTATGGTGCTTATTTGCACTCCAGTGATGTGTTTGTCATGGTTTGAGCATTTTGTGTAGGAGTAGGAATCGATCAATGATTAAAAATGTAACTATTAAAATATGAAGAGACTTACAATCCCATAGGCAACTATGCTTTTCAAAGCCTGTCAGAATTCAACCACAAAAAAGCAGAACAAGCATGGATTATATATTATTTCAGGAAATTAGCTTATACAATAGTTGGGACCAGCCAGAAAAGTTCAAAGTATATTGGAAAGTCTTAAAATCTTGGGTCTCAAACTGAAGCTGTAGTCAACAGGTTGAATTCTATACACAAATATTCTAACCGTATGAATGCCCTGATAGTATTTGCCATGTGCTACATTATGTCCCCATTGTTCCATGCAATTTGAAAAACTTGAAGTCATTTTTGTGCATTTTTCTTTGTACCATCGAGACATTCTTCCTGTTTCTAAGTACG